>NW_027185655.1:81828125-81884577 GCF_028583685.1 Petaurus breviceps papuanus
TATATATATATATATATATATATATATATATATATATATATATATATACATATATATATATAATTATTATTATCATATGCAACTGAGAATAACATATACAGGCACTGGTGTATGGAGATCCATCTTGACCCACCAGAAAGTCAGAGGGGACTTGGGGGAGGATATAGGAGCAAGCAGATTGGGGGTATACAGTGGGATCACTGTTTTGGGGTGGTGGGTAGGGGAAAGATGGGGAGAAAATTTGGAACTCAAAATTTTATCGAAATGAATGATGTAAACAAAAAATAAACAAATTTAAAAATAAAAATGGTCAAATGCAAAAAAAAAAGCTTTTCAAAGAATCTGTGCTAGCAGTCATTTTGGGTATGCTTGGGTGCTTGCTGCTACTGCATGTAACTAAATAAGCTAGAAAAAAGGCAAATTAAAAATGCCTTATTAAAGAGCAAATTGAAAGGTCTGAAAATTAAAGTAGAGATTAATAAAATTGAAATTTAGGAAGCAATTGAACTAATAAAAAAAATTAAGATAAAGTTTTATGAAAAAAACACAAATTTGTTAAACTTTTGGTTAATTTGAAGAAAGATAAAACAAATTACCAGAGTAAAAACTGAAAAGGGTGAATTCATCACCAATTTTTTGAATATTAAAATAGTAATTTTGCCCATATGTATGCCAATAAATCTGACAACCTAAGAAAAATCAGTGAATATTTACAAAAATTTTTTTAAATGCTTAGGTTAACAGAAGAGGAAATAAAATACTTAACCCAATTAAATTAAATAAGCCATTAATGAACTGTCTAAGAAAAATTTGCCAGGGCCAGATGATTTACAAGTGTATTCCACCAAAAATTTAAAGAATAATTAATTCCAAATCTATATCAAATATTTGTTAAAATATGTGAAGAAAGAGTCTTAAAAAAGTATTCTTATGATTCTTATGATGAATATGGTATTGATACCTAAATCATGAAGAGACAAAACAGAGAAAGAAAATTATGGACTAATTATGCTCATGAATATTGGTTCAAAATTTTTAAATAAAATATTAACAAACAGATTACAGCAACTTATCATGAGGATAATACACTATGACCAGGGGAGATTTATACCAGGAACTCAACATTTGTTCAATATTAGGAAAAAATATCAGCAAAATTAAGCATATCAGCAACAAAACTAGTTGAAACCATATGATTATCTCAATTGATGCAGAATAAGCTTTTGACAAAATACAACAGCCATTCCTCTTAAAAACACTAGAAAACCTAGGAATAAAATGATAAGTAGGGCACAGAGCCAAGATGGCACCATAGAAGCAGGAAATTCCATGTGCTCCCCCAACAACTACCTCAAATATCTAGAAAATATGACTCTAAACAAATTTTAGAGGCACAGAACCCAAAAATGACAGAGAAAAGAAAATCTCCCACTGAAGGCAGCCCAGCAAGCCTTTCTTGTAAGAAAGGTCCATCACAGCTCACTGGGAGCAGAGCACAGTCCCTCATGAGCCATGCAGCTTTGACCTCAGAGCAGCTACAACCAGAGGCGGCCAGAGTAGACTTCAGGAAAGTGGATCAACAGCAGATGTGGTGGTTTCCAGAATTATCAACCCATAAACACCAAAGAGCAAGTAAAAGTTTAGTTCATGAACTCTGTTGGAAAGGAAGGGCATGGTCTGGCCCCTGGCCCTGGGGCAAGAGGTGGCAGAATTGTGGCAGCTGCAGCTGCTGCCATGCAGGGTTGCATCCAGAGCTCCTGGCCTGCAGATCATAGGGGAACCAAGTGACCATTCAGAGGGTAATTGCTCTTCCTTTAACCTGCTTGGATCTGGTTTGCTGTCTTGGGTGGAGGTCGTGGGATGTGTGGCCAGTGGGCCAGTGCCTTTGGGGTCTGCAGATAAGGTGCCCTCCTAATATTTCCAGCAACTGAAAAAACTACAGTGATTTGGTAAAAAGTTCTCCTCTTTGGAAGCAGAGTTCTACCATGGCAAAGAGCTCAAAAGTCAAGGAAATGACTGGCAACATGAGCAAGCAGAGGAAGTGAAGCAAGCAGAGCAATGAAATCTTAGATTCCTTTTTTAGGGGACACAAAGGATCAAAGCATGGAATGGGAGGAAGACAACAAAGTCAGAACTCCTGCATCAAAAGCTTCCAAGAAAATATGAAATGGTTACAGGCCATGGAGGAGTTCAAGAAGGATTTTGAAAATCAAGTAAGAGAAGTGCAGGAAAAATTGGGAAGAGAAATGAAAATTATGCAAGAAAATCATGACAAGAGAGTCAACAACCAGACTGAGGAAAATGACACCTTAAAAAATAGACTAACTCAAATGGCAAAAGAGGGCCAAAAATCCAATGAGGAGAATGCCTTAAAACCTGAATTAGCTAAATGTAGAAGGATTTTCAAAAACTCACTGAAGAGAATAATTCCTTAAGAATTAGATTGGAGCAAATGGAAGCTAATGACTTTATGATAAATCAAGATACTATAAAATAGTTCCATAAACATGAAAAAAATAGAAGGCAATGTGAAATATCTCATTGGAAAAACCACTGACCTGTAAAATAGATCCAGGAGAAATAATTAAAATGATAAGGGGCATTTACCTAAACCATCAGCAAGTATCATATGTGATGGGATAAGCTAGAGACATTTCCATAAGATTGGGGGTGAAACAAAGATGTCCATTATCACAACTGTTATTCAATATAATAGTACAAACATTAGCTTTATCAATAAGAGAAGAAAAATAAATTGAAGAAATTAGGATAGGCAATGAAGAAACAAAGCTATTACCCTTTGCAAGTGATATGATGTTATACTTAAAGAATCCTAGATAATGAAGTAAAAAACTACCTGAAATTATCAACAACTTCAGCAAATTTGCAGGATATAAAAAAACCCACATAAATCATGGACATTTCTATATAATACTAACAAAGCCCAGCAATAAGAGATAGAAAGAGAAATTCCATTTAAAGTTGCCATAGACAATATAAAATATTTAGGATTCTACGTACCAAGACAAACCCAGGAATTAGATATGAGCAACATTATAAAACACTTTTCAGAAGTAAAGTCAGAGATAAATAATTGGAACAACATCAGTTGCTGATGGCTAGTCTGAGCTAATATAATAAAAATGACAATACTTCCTAAATTAATTTATTTATTCATTGCCATACTAATCAAACTACAAACAATTTTTTATAAGGCTAGAAAAAAATAAGAAACATTATCTAGAAGAACAAAAGGTCTAGAGTGTCTAGGGAATTAATGAGAAAAAATGCAAGGGAAGGGGGCCTATCTGTATCAGAGCTAAAACTGTATTATAAAGTAGTAATCATCAAAGCTATGTCGTTCTGGATAAATAATAGTAGATTGGTGGAATAGGTTAGATATATAAGACACAATAGTCAATGACTACAGTAATTTACGTTTTTATAAACCCAAAAACTCCAGCTTCTGGTATAAGAACTCTCACTATTTGACAAAAACTGCTGGACAAAGTGGAAAATAGTATGGCAGAACTAGGAATACACCAACATCTTATACTGTATACAAAGATTAAGTCAAAATGGGTACATTATTTAGACATAAAAGGTGATATAATAAGCAAATTAGGAGAGCAAAGAATAGTTTCCTTTGAGGTCAGATCTAAGAGAATGGCAAAAATTATGACCACAAAGAGAGAGAGAACATTATGAAATGCAAAATGTATGATGTTTTTATATTAAATGAAAAAGTTTTTGCACAAACAAAACCTATGCACCCAAGATTAGGATGAAAGCAGAAACCTGGGCAACAATTTTTATAGTCAGTGTTTCCAATAAAGGCCTCATTTCTAAGATATGTAGAGAACTTAGTCAAATTAATAAGAATACAATTCATTCCCCAATTAATAAATAGTCAAAGGATATAACTAGGCAGTTCTCAGATGATGGAATTAATGCTATCTATAGTTATATGAAAATGGTGTAAAAGCACTATTGATTAGAGAAATCAGAATAACTCAGTTATTTCTTCATACCTATCAGACAGGCTAACATAGCAAAAAAGAAAAATGATAAATGTTGGAGAAGATGTGGCAAAATTTGAACACTAACACATTGCTAGTGGAATTCTGAATTGATCCAATCATTCTGGAGGGCAATTTAGAACTATACCAAAAGGGCAACAAAATTGTGCATACCCTTTGATCCTGAAGTAGGGCCACTAGGTCTATATCACAAAGAGATCATAAAAATGGGAAAAGGCCCCACATGTAAATATATATATATTTGTAGCAGTTCTTTTTGTGGTGGCCAAGAACGGGAAACTATGAGGGTCTCCATAAGCTGTGGTATATAATGGAATGCTATTATCCTATAATAAATAATGAACATGTGGGTTTCAGAAAAACCTGGAAAAACTTATGTGAACTGATGCTAATTGAAGTGAACTGAACCAGGTGAACATGGAACACAGTAACAACAACATTGTGCCATGATCAACTTTGATAGACTTAAACTCTTCTCAACAATAGAATGACCTAAGTCAATTCCAAAATACTCAGGATGGAAAATGCTATCCACATCCAGAGAAAGAACTATGGAGTCTGAATGCAGAACTAAGCACAGTATTCTCTCTCTTTCTCTCTCTCTCTCTCTCTCTCTTTCATTTTCTCTTTCTTATGTTTTTTCCTTTTGTTCTGATTCTTCTTTCACAACATGCACAACATGACTAATTTGAAAATCTATTCATATGATTGCCAATATATAGCCTATGTCTAAGTATATGCTATCTTGCAGAGAGGGAAGGAGAGGGAGGGGGAATATTGTGGAACTCAAAGTCTTATAAAAGTAAATGTTGATGGGGTGGCCAGGTAGCACAGCGAGTAAGAGCACTGGCTCCAGTGTTGGGATGACTTTGAGATTGAATCCCGGGCTCAGACACTTAGCACCCACCCAGAAACACCTCAATTTATTTCCTTGTTGATTTGAGTAGAATCCCTCTTAACTTTTCCAGGATATTGCCTCTTAAATACCTCCCCCCCACACACACCTTTCTATCTCTCCTTATCTAGTTTTCTTCCCAGCTGCCTAAAATCTTGACCATCCAAAAAAACCCCAACTTAACTTGAACCTATCATTCTCAAAAACTACTTTCCAATATCCCTTTCACAATCAAATACTTAGAAAAACCTGTCTTTTTTGATTCCAAGTCCACATACCCTATTCACTTCTCAACGTCATATAATATGACTCTCATTCTCAACATTCAACTGATTTTTTTCTTCAAGGTTCCCACTGTTATATCCTTAGTGCTTAGCCATGACATTTTTGTCCTCATTTATTTTGATTTTTCTGCAGCATTTGACAACATTGATCTTACCAGATCAATTATACCAAAAGAGTTTTCTGATGAAACTTTTCTAATCCCCTAGCCCTACCTTTGCCAATTATACCAATTTGTACATGCATATGTGTATGGGTATATATGTGCCTGTGTATATATTCATACATATACATAAATATATCTATACATGCATATGTATATATATACATTCATAAATATGTTTTCATGCCCAATAGAATATTAGTTTCTTGAAATCAGTTTTTTTTTTATCCCCCAGTGCCTAGAACAGTACTTAGTAGAGAACAGGTAATTAACAAAAATTTAATGGTTGATTATAAAATTCTTTATAGCTACATTTGACCGTTTCTTCTACCTATGAAAAATATGTACACAAAATATCAGGCCACCACGTGGATATTTCAAATGTTCATTACTATGACATTCATTATTCTTTTAAGAATTGAACCTCTAACTTCTGACATATAGATAAACTAGATACAATGTGATGTTATGGGAAGAATGTTGGACATAGAGATAGGTGGACCTGAATTCATATTCTGTCTCTTAGTGTGGCCCTAGTTCAGTTACCTGAACTCTCTGATCTTCAGTTTCTTCATCCTTAAAATTAGAATAATTATAACATCCACCTCATTGACTTGTTATAATGTTTAAATGGGATAATAATGTACTTTAAATACTTTAGAAACTTTCAATAAAAAGAATGGACTCCAAATATACTTTATAGCTATAAAATAATTCCATACATAGTGCTGTCCACTCCACCTACTTTCTTTCATCAGCACTATGTGATGGAGACCATGTAACATTCAACACTCTTGCCTCACCTGTGAAACTGTCTAATAATACAATGCCTACCTTAAGAATAAAATTACAAAAGGGTACTAGCTTAACTCTGACTATGATTTTTTTCATTTTCCATTGTTTTTTCACTTATGTGACTAAAATATTTCATTAGCAAATATTGAACAGAACCCCCACTTACAAAAGTTATTCCAGAAATTGTTTATAAATGGGGCATAATCAATCCTGTTATATTCAGGGTCATGAGCTTTACCTCCTAAGGTGCTAAGCTCTCACAATAGGTTAGCTTTTCATAGTTGATTGGCAGTGTGTTGATATTCAGCAAGAACATTGAAAAATAGATAACTAAAACAAACCCCATGGAACAGATGGTACTAGAATGAATGGGCAGTGGGGGATAACTTTTTCTAGTAGCATCCAAACCCAGGCACAAGGACCTGAAACCAACTTGCTTATTAAATTCAAGAAGAGTCAACATCTAACTAGCTTAAATGCATGAATTTAAGAAGTTTGGAGATCAACCTTTAACAGATTCTAGATTTTTGTTTTGCTGATGATTTTCCTTAAACAGCTACAGATTTTTTTTTTTGCAAACCATGAAGAGCTGCAGAAATGTGAATTCTTCTTGGGATCATCCACACTTCCTTATTTTTCATCAATAGCATCACCGTTCCAGTTCCCCTGGTTTTCAATGTCAATGGCATCCTTTACTCTTTACTCTCCCTTACCCAACATAACTAACTGAATGCCAAGCCTTCTGGATTCTACCTCTATGATATCTTTTGCATACATCTCCTTCCTTTCCCTAACATGTCCATGGCTTTAGTTCAGTCCTCTACCACCTCTCAGCTGGATTATTCAGATATCCTCTTACTCTGTATCCTTGACTAATGTCTTCCTTTTTCAAGGCTTTCCTTACCTGTCAATGTGATATTCCTAAAGTACAGCTCTTAAATTATACTTTCCTGCTCAATAAACTCATGTGGCTCCCTATTGCCAATATGATATAGGTTATACATGTGCAATAATGTTAAATACTTCCACATTAGTGATGCTGTGAAAAAAAATCAGAACACAATAGGAAAAACCACAAGAAAGGAAAAAAAAAGTGAAAAAAACAGTATACTTCAATCTGCTTTCAGACTCCATAGTTCTTTCTCTGGGTGTGGATAGTATATGCCATCATGAGTCTTTTGGAATTGTCTTAGATCATTGTCTTGCTGAGAAGAGCTAAGTCTATCATAGTCGATCATTGCACAATTTTATTGTTACTGTGTACAATGTTCTCCTGATTCTGATCACTTCATTCAATATCAGTTCATTTAAGTCTATGTGTTTTTTACCCCTGAAGTCCATCTGCTCATCTTTTCTTTTCTCTTTCCTTTATTTATTTTTTGGCAGGGGGAAAGCAGGGCAATTGGGGTTAAGTGACTTGTCCAAGGTCACACTGCTGGTAAGTGTTAAGTGTTTGAGGCTGGATTTGTACTCAGGTCCTCCTGACTCCAGTGCCGGTGCTCTGTTCACTGCACCACCTAGCCAACCCTCATTATTTCTTATAGTACAATAGTATTCCATTATATTTACATCTCATGATGTGTTCAGTCATCCCCCATTTGATAGGCATCCCCTCAATTTCTAATTCTTTGCCAACACAGAAAATAACTTTTTTTTATCTAAATGGATTATCTGTAGTGGAGACTCCCAATGATAAAATTTCTACCCCTCTCATTTTATGATTAGCTAAAAGCCCTTCAATATGCTCACATCCTTAATTTCAGGAATTTTTCTACAAGTATATATGTTTTGCCATATGATACATTTTTATTGTCTTTCTCATAAGCGTATGACTTTTAGCTGTAGAATTTCATGAATCTCAAAGAATCAGGGTGGAAGATCACCCAATGGGCAATAAGGCTAAAATAAATCAGAAACTTAGGAGTTGTTTAACAATATCATCAGAGAGATGTGTGACCAAAGGGGGGGAAAAACACCAGTCACATAGCAAGAGTAAGGTATAACTGATGTATTCATGAGCCCGTGTGTGTCATTGATATCCATACAATATAGAGAAATCTACAAGAACACAATGCAAACATGGCTGAAAATTATACAAAATGAAGAGGAATGAATTGGGTTGTGATCTATCACTGAAGGAGAGATCATAGATTTTTTAGACATTTAACATATCAAACATATTTTCTTTTTACTTATTCTCTATATAGTTATCGCTATATGGATATAAAAAGATGTAACTGTGGCTTAGACTTTCTTTGCAGTTATTTCAGATGGATGCAATTGAGTACTTCTTCAGGTGTTATCCTATCTCTTCATCCAACCTGTTATTCTTTATAAGATGGGTATTTATAGACCAAATGTTTATTGCATTTTACCATTTGTGATTCCTATAAAGAAAGGCTTTATATGATTCTTTCACCCTTGCTTAAAAGGGTATGAATGAGAGGTAGAGAACAGAGGAATAGCCACCACAGCTGGCTAAATCAAATTCAATTATTCTCTATGAGACTTGCAACTTGCTTAGATATGTCACATTACAAGAGAATAGTTAACTTGTGTACATGCAAGAAGGCATTCACTTTAATAAATATATTATCACTTTGTCCAAGGAACTTTACAGACAATAACTTATTTTAGTCATCCTTACTATAAAGTAAGGATAGGATGATTTTCTCCAAACAAGAGAGATTTTCCAGATCAGTTGAAGGTATTTGGTATCACAAAGCATTAGTGCTAAGAATTTCAGTATGGTAGGTATCCTATTGACTGATTTCTGACTTGCTAAGCAAAGTGAATGAGGCTTTCATTGGTAGCAAAGTACACAAAGGAAATTTTAAAAGTATGAGGGGAATTTAACATACATAGAATGAAAGGAAATATAGGATTATGTGCTTTTATAAACCAAAATGCCAAACCCTGTATCTTATACTTGATTGGTGCTCAATAAAACATATATTGACTATAACAGATGAATTTATAACTTTCCCATTTGTATATCACTTAATTTTAAAAGCTTCTTCATATACTTTATGTAATTTTATTCATGAAAATTTTCATTTTGCATGCTGATGACTTTTCTAACATTCATTCCCTTCCCACTTAACTCCTGCTTTCATAAATCCATGACATTTATTCTATATCAATTAGCCAATAGAGTAGTAACACCTGAGACATAATCATCACTTAAAGTCTTCATGATTCTGAACTCAGAATTTCCCCATTTTAACTACTAGTCATTTTCTTACTTTCTTCTTCCTTTATTACCCTTTATTTTTCCTTCTGTCCTTTAATTTTTTTTTCACTCTTGCAATCTTTCAAATGTTGTCATCTCCCTTTCTTCCATATACAGTTTTCACTGTAAGGTCTTGAATTTTAATAATACCCCCTCCTCCATTTTTTTATATCCCTGGCTTAGTTGAAGTAAATGCTATAGCTCAATTTTGGGAAACTCCTTCTGTCTCCATCTTTTTCAGTTGAATACTGCTGGAGGCAATCATGAAACCATATTATTAGGTTCACTATGAAGATTTGTAACATAATTTAAACTAGGTCCTCACTGCTCAATCCTTCTACTCATTTCTTACTGACTTTCTATAACATGCTCTATAACTGTTTCAAACACTTTTTTCTCCTTAAGTCACCAACTTCATCCTCCTTCAATTCACTTTGAGCAGATAAATTTGCCTCTTACTTTGTAAAAATTGCTGTGAAATTTCTCAGCTCCTCTCTTCTATTTCTCAAAAGTATCTTCATCTATCCTTTCTGTCTAGTTGGAGAAACACAACACCTTGATGTAACCAACTTTTCATTTTGAGTCTGAGATCCATTCTCTCTTTTTTCTCTAAATGACATTTATCTATTATTCTTTTTTATGCATCTTTAATCTCTCTTTCTCAACTGGTCTCTTTCTTTTTTTTTTTTTAAAGCAATTGGGGTAAAGTAACTTGCTCAAGGTTACACGGCCAGTTATTTCTGGGTGTGGTGCTAAGTATCTGATGATAAGTATCTATTGATCCCTCAGGTCATCCCGACACTGGAGCCCATGCTCTTACTCACTGAGCCACCTGGCCGCCCCTTCAACTGGTTGCTTTCTTTCAGTATACAAACTTAATTAGGCCTCCCTTATCCTACAAAGACATTTCTCCTTGATCTTGCTACAGCCTATTATCCTACCTCTCTCCTATCCTTTTGGAAAATGTGTATAACAGTGGATCTCAGAGAGCAGGCCTCAAGTTATTCTAAGTATATCACAGAACTCCTCCTCATACAGGGAAGTTTCCACATTTCCTAACTTCTGTACCCAACTACCTTGTCTTCTTGGTTTGATTTCAAAGTCATAACAGGAGTTCAATTTGGGAGGCAAACAGTAAACTCCTCCACTTGAAGGCTTGGGGGAATAAGGAAACAAGGAGGTAGAAGGGAAGGTGGAAGAGTGGAAGGAGAGGCATAGGAATCTCAGGGCCTAGGTATCAATTTCTTAAACATTTTTGTTTCATCTACCCTTTTGACAATCCTTTCAAAGTAGTGACCTTATCAATAAATCCAGCCCCTTTTTTCTTTTTTTTAATCTTCCTTGAATTCCCTGTAGAATTGGGTACTGCAATCATGTAGATGACTCCTAGATTGATATATTTATCCTATTTCCTCCCAGAGATCCAGTTTTGTGTATCCAATTATTTGATTGATATTTTCACCTTGATGTTTTGTTAGAACCTCAAACTACTCAAAGCTTCTTTTTTTCTTTTTTTAAAAAAATTACTTTATTTTTGTTACACTTTAAGTTTCAAACTCTTTTCCTCCATCCCTTCCCACACCAATCTAAAGAAGTCCACCATGTGACACAGTCTTATAAATATATGTAAAACTATATTACGTGTATTTCTATTTATCAGTTCTTTTTCTGGAGGTGGATAGCATCTTCCTTTTTTTTAAGCAATTGGGGTTAAGTAACTTGCTCAAGGTTACACAGCCAGGTGTTTCTGGGTGGGTGCTAAGTGTCTGAGCCCGGGATTCGATCTCCAGGTCATCCCAACACTGGAGCCGGTGCTCTTACTCACTGTGCTACCTGGCCGCCCCAGCATCTTCTTTCATAGGAACTTTATAACTTATTTGAGTATTTATAGTACTCAGAATAGGTTGGTTATTCCCAATTATTTTTAAACAATATTACTGTTACCATATGTACTATTTTCTTGGTTCTGCTTCACTTTTCATTATTTCATTTAATTATTTCCATGTTTGTTTGTTTTTTTTTAAATCAACCTGCTTATTATTTCTTTCTTTCCTTTTTTTAGAACTAAAAATGGCTTTATAGGGTACATATAAATTTCTTTCCCTATCTGTTGCCAGCCTCCTTTCCACCCCAGAGAAAGCTCTAGTCTGAGGCCCCTCTCTACTGATTACTGACTACCTGCACAGACCACAATTTTATGTACATGCCTGCTATGGTCTGCTTCATTTCAACTCATCATGCCTCATATCACAGTAGTATTCCATTGCAGTCATATGACACATTGTTCAGCTGTTCCTAAACTTATGGACATCTCTTAAATTTCCAGTTCTCTGATACCAAAAAAGAGAGCTTTTATTAATATTTTAGAACATATAGCTTCTTTTCCTTCTTTCCTGATCACCTTGGAAAACAGACATAACAGTTCTCATGTTCTGTTAATTTCACTTAGAGTGATATTTCTAAACTTTGTCCTTCCCTTTCTGTTCCTACTACCACTAGTATATTCTTCATTTACTTTTGTTTTGGGTATTTCAAAGGACTTATAATTGGAATTCCTGCCTTCCCTCTCCATATTTCTATCTTCCCCACAATTGCTCAAGTAACTTTCTCAAATTATTGCTCTGATCACAGCACACTTTTACCAAAAATATTACCTTAATTAGCTTTCTGCCTACTAAATGAAATACAAATATACTATATTGTCGTTCAATGCCCTTTGCAATCAAGGACTTCCTTTTTGACCTCATCTTATGATACTCCGATTCATTTATCCCCTGCCTGAAAAAAGCTGAAAGACACAGTCCACAATTTTTTGCCTTATCCTTTAGCTGTCTCTGATCTTTCTAGCCTCCATGATTGACATGAATTCTCACACAACCATTACATTTTATTTTATTTTTACTCTTCACAAAAGTCCAACTCAGATATCACCTCCACCAGAATCTTCCCTGACACTATAGTTCTGGATGATTTTTTTTTCCTCATCATATTTGTTATACTCTTTTGCCTGGACCTCTCTTGAGTCTAGCAACAGTTCAGTTTTTGTTTCTGCATCCTCCCTACCTGGGACAGTGTCTGGAACAAGAACAAATGCTTGTTGATGAAAGTTATTTATGGGTCACCACAGTCCTTCTTTATGATAATTATGTGTGGGTGTTATTTTGCCCCTCAAGATCAATGTCCATGTATTTTCTAACTCAATGTCCCCAAAGTTAGCACAGTGCATTGTACATAATATAGTCTTTATCAATAATAGTTGAATCCAATTAAATTGAATCAATACAGTAGATATTGCTCTCATGAGCAAGTTGAGGACTGAAGCTGAGAGGAATGATAGGGCTTATTTATTCAAAATCACTTGGATATTTAGTGGCAGAGCAAAAAAGACTGATTCTATTAACAGATAAAGCAGTTATATGAGGCAATGGATAGAACACGAGGCCTAGAGTCAGGAAGACTCATTTTCTTGATTTCAAATCTGCCCTTACTAGCTATGTGATGCTAGACAAGCCATTTAATCCTGCTTGCCTCCGTTCTGTAAAATGAGCTAGAGAAGGAAATTGTCTATCACAGCACACTGGTAGATGAGCACAGTCCCCCATGAGCCATGATTCCAGGCCCAGCATGGCCCAGTCAGGCCAGAGCAGACTTCAGGAGAGTGAATCAAAAAGCAGCTGCGGCGTTTTCAAAAGTTCTCAACCCATAAACACCAAAGAGATAATAAAATGTTGGTGTGAAACTCTGTTGGAAGAGTGAAGGAAGAGGATCATCTGGCCCTTGCCCCTAGGGTGAGAAATGGGGGAGGTATCATAGCTGCAGCTGCTGAAGCATGGCTGCTTGCAGAGCTCCTAGTGGAGATTGTAGGGGAACAAAGTGACCATTCAAAGGGAAAGCATTCTTGCTTTAACTTGCTTGGATCTGGATTGTGTGTGGTGGTCCTGGGGTGTCTGGTCCATTTGCCAGAGCTTGTGGGGGCTGTAGAGAGGGCACCCAACTAAGAGCTGTAAAAACCCAGTGATTTTGGGACAAAGCTCTGTAAGCATTCTGTAAACATAGTTCTACCATGGCAAAGACATCAATAATCAAGTAATTGGCAAGATGAGCAAGCAGAGGAAATGCAATCAGATCATACAATCTTTTGGGGGGGACAAAAAGGATCAAAGCATGTAACTGGAGGTGGACAATGAAGTCAAAGCTCCTGCATCAAGAAAAATATGAATTGGTCACAGGCCATGGATGAGTTCAAGAAGGATTTTGAAAAACAAGTAAGAGAAGTAGAGGAAAATTTGGGAAGAGAAATGATAACAATGCAAGAAAGTTATGAAATGAGAGTCAACAGTCTGCTAAAGCAGACCCCAAAAATACTGAAGAAAAATACTTAAAAAGCAAACTAATTCAAATAGCAAAAGAGGCCCAAAAAGCCAATGAGGAGAAGAATGCCTTAAAAAGCAGAATTTGCCAGATGCAAAAGGAATTTCAAAAACTCACTGAAGAGAATAATTCCTTCAAAATTAGATTGGAGCAATTGGAAGCTCATGACTTTATAAGAATTCAAGATACTCTTAAACAGATCCAAACAAATGAGAAAATAGAAGGCAATGTGAAATATCTCATTGGAAAAGCCACTGACCTGGAAAATAGATCCAGGAGAGATAATTTAAAAATTATTGGACTACCTGAAAGCCATGATAAAATAAAAGAGCCTAGACACCATCTTTCAAGAAATTATCAAGCAAAATTGCCCTGATATATCAGAACCAGAGGGCAAAATGGAAATTGAAGAATTCACTGATCACCTCTTGGAAAAGTTCCCAAAGAGAAAACTCCTATCAAATTCCAGAGTACCCAGATCAAGGAGAAATTACTGCAAGCAGTCAGAAAGAAATAATTCGAGTTCTGTGGAAACACAATCAGGATAACACAAGACCTAGTAGCTTTTACATTAAGGGATCATAGGGCTTGGAATATGATATTCTGGAGGTAAAAGGAGCTAGGATTAAAACCAAGAATCACCTACCCAGAAAAACTGAGTATAATGTTTCAGGAGAAAATATGGTCATTCATTAAAATAGAGGATTTTCAAGAATTCTTGGTGAAAAAAAGAGCTGAACAAAAAATTTGACTTTCAAATACAAGAAGCAAGAAAAGCATGAGAAGGCAAACAGGAAAAGGAAATCATAATGAACTTATCAAAGATGAACTATTTCCAATCCTACATAGAAAAAATGATCATTGTAACTCATGAGACTTTTCTCAGTATGAAGATAGAAGGGAATATGTGTGTATATGTGTATGTATGTGTGTGTGTGTATAATAGTATATGTGTATGTGTGTACATGTATACATAGATAGAGGGCACAGGATGAGCTGAATAGGAAGAGAAGATATCTAAAAAATAAAATTAAGAGGTGAGAGAGGAATACATTGGTAGAAGGAGAAGGGGATAGATAGAATAGGGTAAATTATCTTACATAAAAGAGATGAGAAAACTGTTTCAATGGAGGGAAATAGTAGAAAGATGAAAGGGAATAAGACAACCTTACTCTAATTGGATTTGGCTTAAAGAGGGAATAACATACACACTCAATTGGGCATTTTACCCTACAGGAAAGTAAGAGGGAAAGGGATAAGAGAGAGGATGATAGAATGGAGGGCAGATTGGGGGAGAGGGTAGTTATTAGCAAACACTTTTGAAAAGGGAAAGGGTCAAAATATAATAAATGTAGGAGAGGATAAGATGAAGGGAAATATAGTTAGTCTTTCACAATATGACTACTATGGAAATGTTTTGCATTGCTACAAATGCATTGCTATATTGAATTGCTTGTCTTCCCAGTGGGGGTGGGTGAGAAAGGAAGAAGGGAAAGAATCTGGAAATCAAAATTTGAAAAAAATGAAATCCCCAATAAAAATAATAATTATAATTAATAACATCCCCAATAATAATATTAAATAATGTTTTACATGCAATTAGGAAATAAGATATACAGGAAATGGAGTATGGAAATCCATCTTGCTCTACAAGAAAGTAAGGGGGAGGGATGGGGAAGGAAATAAAAGAGAACAGATTGGGGGAAGAGATGTTCAGTATGCTTGCTACCTTGGGTTGGGGGGTAGGGGAGAAATGGGGAGAAAATTTGCAACTCAAAATCTTGTGGAATGAATGTTAAAAATTAATAAATAAATATCTTTATTTTTAAAAAGAATAAGAAGCATAATGAAAATAAGAGAATTAGGGGCTTAATCTTTGGAGAACTTCAAAATTTTAAATGTCCAATTTGTGGGTAGAATCCTGTATTCATTGATACTTAATACGCCCTACCTAACTAATAGTATTAACTTACAGGAAAATCAATTAAATTATCTCAGCAGTTTCCTTTTATGTTCATGACCATGGCTGAGCTTTTATCTTGAGGCTTCTATAGACAGTGTCTTTTTGCCAAGGTGCTGACCATCAGTCAGTCTTTATCAGTTCATCTAACTTTGTAAAGGCAGAGAAAGCTGCCTTAGATCTTCTTGGTTGAGGATACAGAAAGGCTATTTCCTTTCTTCCCCCCCCCCACATTCTTTGAAACATAATCCTTGCTTTAGCTGAATACTAAATGAAGATATATTTTCAGTTTGATATTTCTCAAAGGTCTGTTGTACCTGCATCATACAGAATGTATTATCTTTATAGCTAGTTTCTTTCTTCCATCTAAGTAAGTAGGGTTATCACAATCACCACTGCCATAATTTTCATCATCATTATATCATTCAAAAATAATTTATATAAAAAAATAATTGGAGGCAATGCAGTGTTGTTATGAACAAAAAAAATAAACAAAATTGTTGTCTGACATTTGTGAGTCGAAAATCTTATATAGTTTGTTTACAGATTTGCAGATTTTGGCTGTGTTTCTCTATCTACCATCTATGTTCCTATCAGCTACCATCTATCTCTATGTCTCTATATCTCTATCTACTATCTATGTCTCTATTATCTATTTATCTATCTCTGTCTATCTATCATCTATGTATCTACCATTCAGCTATCCAATACCTATTTATGCATAATATATCTACCATCTTTTGACCATCTATGTGTCTACTGTCATCTGTGTACCTATGTAATTATACATCTTTCTATCTACCTATATATCTAATTTTGATCTACAGATAAAAATAATAGGATCATAGCATAAGAACTAAAATGAGTTTTTATGGTTGTCAAATTCAGATAAAGAAACTAAATCTTCAAAAGTTGCAGTAATTTGTCCAAGGTGACATAGGAAATAAATGAAAGGATCAGGAATTGAACCTCCTGACTCTAAGTTTCACATATTTCTCTCTCTATCATATAATGTAGTAGAGGTAAGACAGCAAATGTGTTTGATATGAACATTATCACTTTTTGATAATGATAGGAAGAAATAAATTATAGTTGCCTTTCCTCTAGAGTTGCTAATGTAATATAAATAATATGTCATGTGAAAATTTAACAAAATGTCTGCTTCCCTTCCTGTATGTGACTTTTCCATTCATTGATAAAATGACACAAGACTCATAGTAAGGAATGACTTGGACACTAATTCAATACTCTTCCTTTTAAGTGACAGGAAGTTCTGGTTCAGGGAATGTCAACCTTTAATTTAGTATAGATGAAAATGGCCAACATTCAAATAATTATTGCTTTCAATTACTAAATTTAATTTGAAGTTGAAAGGAAAAGCTAATATTAGGTCCCATATATTCATCGCCTGGAATTTAAACATCACATACATGCTGCTTGATGTAGGAGGCCAAGTGAAAATCAGTGGTGCATAAGATAATAAGTATAAACTTAGAAGGGACCTCAAAGGTCATATATTAGTCATATAAATATAAAGGTACAACCTATTCATTTTACAGATAATAAAATGGTGGCTGAGACAGACTAGAGATAATGAGATTTGCCCAAGGTTACTCAGTGACACAGCATGGATTTGAATACAGATCCTCTCACTCTTCTTTTTCTACTTTACTCAGCATTCACTTCTTTGAGCAAGCTCAAGGTGTGAACATACTGATTGAGAAAAACTTTCAATTAGGGCAGAATCATTTTCTTTCTTTTTTGGCATAAAAGAATTATAGTAGGATCTTTCAAAATACCCCCCACAAAATGGTGTATTTAAATATAATTGCCCATTTAAAAGAGAGAATTACATTTTTTTTTTTTGGTAAATTTAGCTACTATGGAAATTTAAAGTAAAGACTTCTAGGTTTGTTATCACTAAAGGGAATGTTTAGAAAGAATGTGTGATAAGTGATCCTCAACCTCTTCCCATTAACTCTTCTGTAGGGGTCCCAGAAAAGAAGAAAAAACCCTGAAGAGTAAATAAGTCTTCATCTACATTCTTACTCCAAATACTATTAAGTTCTTGAAGAAGCAAGGAATCCCTTCTGAATTGTTTTAATCACTCCTGTGTATCTCTATTCTCATTGTAGATGAGAGGATGAGTACACATGCCACAGGAAATCAAAAGAGGAAAAAAAGCATCTTGGAGAACAGCAGTGTGCAGTCTAGTGTCCGATAACCTGAACAAATGAATATCTTTGAGTCAGCATCTGGAAATTACAGCAGGAAAGGGCTTCAAGTCAAACAGTTCATTTTTCTCATCCTTAAAATTGCCATATGCTTGGATAGTTTGATGACCAAGAAGGACACATGACCACTAATTACTCACAACTTCCTTAAAAGATACCATGACATTCCTTGAAAATCCATTTTTAAGGTTCAATAAATCTGTCCTTAGAGCTAGCTTGCATTACTTATACAACAATTAAAACTTGTTTGCTTGGCTGGTCTTCATTGCATGGGAAAAAATAACTTTTTTCTCTTCTCTTTGTAAGATTTCCATGCAAATTGAAGACAACTTTCAAATTATCCCTCCATTTTCTTTTCTCTAAGAAGAATAAACCAATGTCAATATTTTTTTTTCTCTTTGCTCTTTATTTTCCTAACATTTGAACATAGGAAACAATGTAAGATGACAAGCATTTGCAACATTTTGGGAAAATTAAACCTACTTATAATTCATCATAATATATCAGAGGTTCTTGAAGTTTGTTTGTTTGGGGGAACTTTGGCACACTAGTGAAGCTTGTGGATCACTTCTTAGAGTAAAATGTTTGAATAGCTGAAAGGAAAAAAATTGAACTAAAGGTTAGTGCAAATAAAAGTATTTTTTTTCTCCATTCAAATCCTGTAAAAATCTATTAATGGAACCTCTGTTCTAAATTCTTTACTTTGTGAAAAGAAGTGGAACAAATTAAATAAATTAATTGAAAGGCATCTTGGTATAGATATAGTAACAACTTAAATAGTACTTTTTGATGACAAAACTTTGTCAATACAGAAGGGCTCACTAAATTTATTATGCCTCATACTGACACCATGGTCCTTGCCTTAACTGAACTTATAGGTAGTTTGTGGGGATGTACTACATTTATATATTTTTTCATATAGTTTATGTATGTAAATATATAGGGTATACATATATAGTATGTGTATATATGTGTTTATAATACATATAAATATATACTTCATATGTAAATATAAAGCATATGTTGTATATAATATCTGCATACAGTTTATATATAGCATAGACTATATTTTGGAATATTTTATATATTGCACTTACCCCAGTGATAACATATAATATGATATATGGGATGTGATCATGTATATAGTATATTTCATATATGCTTTATAGAGATATATAACATATATACCCTAAATATACACATATAATGCACATACTATGTAATACATGCACTATATATACACATGCTATACATTTACCCTAAATATCCTTACAAGAAATATATCAATACTTGCATGTTACTATACTACATATGCACTACTTAAAAACTCAATTAAGGAAGGCACCATACTGTAATTATCTTTGTACTTCCTCAAGCATCTATTATTTCCGTACAGAATATAAAAAGAGTAAACTTTTCATGCAACATCATTGAATTGATTAAAATCAGAAATGAAATTTTAATGATTTTAATGTTCACTCCTCTCCCTCCAGATTTCAAGAATCACTGAAAAATCCAGAAGAGAATAATTTTAATATTTTAAACTTAATGTTTATTTAATTTTATATTTGTTTTTATGACAGCAATAGTTGTAAAATGATTAGTTATTTAATGTAAAACTATAAAACTACATCAGACTTGTGTCTTTTTTGTGGTTTTTCTCTCTAAGCTACAAATAATTTTTCATTTTATATTGAAAAGGGGTGTACCTATCTATAAATGCTTTTATAGAGCTCTTTTTTTCCAAGTAAAATGTAAAAAAAGGAAAGAATACAGCTTATAGACCTGACTATGTCTAAAATCCCAAATGTAGGATATTAATATATTTATTTGCTACTTTAGTGTTACTAATCTAGATTTCATCAATATCAAATAGATTTTGAGTTTGACTTCTTACATATACTGAGTAATGGTGTTGTTATTGTTGCTTTTTTTTCCCCTTTACATCAAGGCACTAAGTTTAGTATACAGGAAAATTTCTGTTGTGATTTTACAATAACATATTGCAGAGAAAGCACTTTTAATATCCTTGGTATTTGGACCAAAAATGCCATGAGGAAGCTTAGGCATCTATTTGGCATTAATGAATTTTAAGATACAATAGTCCTCATTTTGACATCTAACAAATGGGTGCTAACTCCTCTGCAATCTCTGGGTTTTTGTAGCGAAGCAAGCCCAGGCCTAGGAAAACTCTGGACTCTTAATATATGTTCCCTCAATCTGGGCTTAGTCCAGAGCAAAGGAATCCTATGTAGTTTAGGTTAGTTTCATGAAAATTAGATTCATTTTACAGGTAAAATCAGAAAGGGGTATCACTAGGGAGTGAGGATCAGGAGGTGTTTTCAACAAAAATCACTCTACCTCTAGCAGGACAATATGTCAAAGTATATTATGGGCATAGGCAATCAAGCTACATTAATAATCATTGAACATGGTTTGCTATCAGTTAAAAAAGAGAAATGACATATGGAACAAATTACTTAATGCAACATACAAAAGAAGGAATATATAAGTATTTATAGAGAATCAAATAAATTTCAGACACTGCTAAACATGTTTTCTAAATATTAATACCCCTTAATCTTCACAACTACCTTTTAAAATAGGTACTATTATTATCCTTATTTTACAGTTGAGGAAGATGATGCATGCAGAGTTTATATGACTTTCCCAGAGTCACCTACTTATTTAGGTATCAGAGCCTGGATTTGAACTCGGGTCTTCCTGAGTGCAGACCCAGTGTTCTATCCACTATACAACTAACTGCTTCAAAAACAAGTAAACAAGGTAACCTACTGTTTGATAAGCTCAATGACTACAGAATTTGGAAAAAAAAACTTGTTATTTAATAAAAAATTTTCTAGGAAAACGGTAAAAAAAAAAAGGCCTGTCAGGAATTAGGCATAGCAGTTCTTTTTGGGGTGGCCACAAATCAGAACTTGAGGGGATGCCCATCAATTTGGGAATGACTGAACAAGTTGTGATTTATGAATGTAAGAGAATACTATTGTGCTATAAGAAATGAAGAGCAGGCAGACTTCAGAAAAATTTGCAAAAGCTTATATGAACCAATGCTGAGTGAGGTGAGAAGAACCAGGAAAACATTGTGCACAGTAACAATCACATTGTTCAATGACTAAGTTTGATAGACTTAACTCTTCTCAGCAATTCAAGGATCTAAAGTAACTCCAAAAGACTCATAATGGAAAATATTGTACATATCCAAAGAAAGAACTGGGGGAGGGGAAAAAGATGGCAGAATAAAAACAAGAACTTAGCTGAGGTCCTGCTCCAACCACCTCCAATATCTATAAAATGTAATATAGCTCTAAACAAATTTTAGAGCTATAGAACCCATGAAGGGACAGAGTGAAACAAATCTCCTGCTGAGGGCAGTCTGGCAGGCTGACATGAAGAGCCTATCACACCAAGCTGTGTGAGCCCCATAGTGCCAGATTCTGGGTGGCCCCAACCAGTGGCACAGACCAACCAGATCAACTTCAGGAGAGTGAACCACCAGCAGAAGTGGTGGTTTCTGGACTTCTCAACCCATATATCCCCAAGAGAAAGTATAAGGTCAGGAGGTAACTGTATTTGAACTGGGTAGAAAAGATTGAGATCTAGACACTGCCCCTGGGGTGAGAGGTGGTGGAGGTACTATGGCTGCAGCTGCTGCCATGCAGCTGCCTCCAGAGATCCTGGCCTGCATATTGTGGCTGTAGAGAGGCACCCTTCTTAGACCTCTGACAACTGCAAAATCCCCAGAAATTTGGGATAAAGCTCTCTCCACTCTGGAAGCATAATTGTACCATGGAAAAGAGCTCCAAAGTCAAGTAATTGGCCGGCAAGATGAGCAACCAGAGGAAGCAAAAACAGACCACAGAATTTTTTGGGGGGGACCAAAAGGATCAAAACATGAAACCAGAAGAAGACAATGAAGTCAAAACTCCTGCATCAAAAGCTTCCAAGAAAAATATAAATTGGTTACAGGCCATGGAGGAGCTCAAGAAGGACTTTGAAAATCATGTAAGAGAAGTGGAAGAAAAATTGGGAAGAGAAATGAGAATGATGCAAGAGAATCATGAAAAGCCAGGAAACAGCCCGCTAAAGGAGAACCAAAAATACACTGAAGAAAATAACACCTTAAAAATAGACTAACTCAAATGGCAAAAGAGTCCCAAAAAGCCAATGAGGAGAAGAATGCCTTAAAAAGCTGAATTAGACAGATGGAAAAGGAATTTCAAAAATTCACTGAAGATAAAAATTTCTTCAAAATTAGATTGGAACAAATTGAAGCTAATGACTTTACGAGAAATCAAAATATTATAAAACAGATCCAAACAAATGAAAAAGTAGAATGCAATGTGAAATATCTCATTGGAAAAACCACTGACCTAAAAATAGATCTGGGAGAGATAATTTAAAAATTATTGGACTACCTGAAAGGCATGATTTAAAAAAAAGAACCTATAAATCATCCTTCAAGAAATTCTCAAGAAAATTTGCCCTGAGATTCTAGAACCAGAGGACAAAATAGAATTTGAAAGAATTCATTGATCACCTCTTGAAAAAGATCCAAAAAAACCTCCTAGGAATATTATAGCCAAATTCCAGAGTTCCCAGGTCAAGGAGGAAATATTAAAAATTGTCAGGAAGAAACTATTTGAGTTTTGTGGAGACACAATCAGGATAACACAAGACCTAGCAGTTTCTACAATAAGGGATTATAGGGCTTGGAATATGATATTCTGGAGATCAAAGAAGCTAGGATTAAAACCAAGAATCACCTGCCCAGTCAAACTGAGTATAATGCTTCAGGGGAAAATATGATCATTCAATGAAATAGAAGACTTTCAAGTATTCTTCTTGAAAAAGCCAGAACTGAACAAAAATTTGACTTTCAAATACAAGAAGCAAGAGAAACATTGAGAAGGTAACCAGGAAAAAGAAATCAAAAGGAACTTATTAAAATTGAACTATTTATATTCCTACATGGAAAAAATGATAATTATAACTCATGCGATTTTCCTCAGTATGAGGATATTTGGAGGGTATATATATGTACATACATGCATGTATAGGAGGGTGTATGTGTGTATAAATACATATGTTAGTGTATCTATATGTGTGTATATGTATATATAGTGAGCACAGAAAGAGTTGAATATGAAGGGATGATATATAAAAATAAAATTAGGAGGTGAGAGAGGAATATAATGGGAGAAGGAGAAAGGGAGAGGTAGAATAGGGTAAATTATCTCATAAAGAAGAGGCAAGAGAACACTGTTGCAATGGAGGGGAAGAACAGGAAGGTGAAAGACAATGGGTCAACCTTACTCTCATTGAATTTGGCTTAAGGAGGGTGGGTATCTTATTCTACAGTAATGTAGGGGAGAAGGGGATAAGAGGGGCGATGATACAAGGAGGACCTGAGTTCAAATCTGGCTCAGACAATTAACACTTACTAGCCATTTAACCTTGGTCAAGTGGATTATATCCAATTGCCCTAAACTCCCCCCTCCAAAAAGCAAAAAAAAAAATTGTTAGCATGGAGGTATTTAGATTATTTTTTTTATGTAATGCCAAAAATGTTTGGATCTTTCTGATAAAGGAGGGACAAAGCATGTTATATATTCCCTCACCCTTGCATTGAGTAATATCTTTATTGGGTATACTTAAAAGGTAATTAAGGAAATAGTAGGACTGACTTGGTTCCCTTCCTATGTGTTTCAAAGATATAGTTTCTTTGGGTCTAGTAATTTAACTTATCAAGGGCAATGAAGAGATTTTTTATTATTCTCTTCTTACCTTGGGCTTCAAATGCCTATTAGTAATTTTTGTTAAGTCTTTGCTTCTCTGAGTATTATTCTCCTGGCCAGTGGAAATCAGAAGCCAAGTTAGAATTGAGTAGTTCTATATCCTTCACCTCATCATTGCCATTAACCATTCTCTTAATATGTATTTTCTTTCCATTTTTTTTATTGTGACTCCCCCCCAAATATAACCACACATACATATGAAAATAAAATTTATTTTTTTTATTTTTCTTAATTTTCCTCACCAACCTCAAAACTGAGTTTAGCAACCTTGATTCTATTCTTATATTACTTCCATTAGAACACTTTTACTTCCAAATATCAGTTACACTAGCTTCGTGACAATTCCATAAACAAAAGACTCCATTTCTCAGCTTTGGGCATTTTCTCTGGCAGTCTTGGTTTTCTAGAATGTGCTCTTGCCTCCATTCTGATTACTTTCCTCCCTGGCTTCCTTTAAATTCTAACTAAAATCCTGCCTTTTACAGGAAATTTTCCCTAACTATTCTAAATTTCCATGCTTTCCCTCTATTAATTACTTCTTATTTATTACATATATAGTTTTCCTCGTATATATTTGATTGAAGCTTGTCTCTTCCACTAGACTGTAAATTCATTAAGATCAGATATTGTCTTTTGCCTCTTTTTGTATCCTCAGCATATTATACCTGACACATAGCAAACACATAAATGTTTATTGAATTTTGTGGAATAAAAAGGACAGAAGGAATAACAGAAAAGCCAGACAGTTTTAAAAGTTACATGTTGAATTCATGCAATTAAAATGAAAATCAAATACATAATCAAGTTTCAGAGTTACCTCATCTTGTTTATTCTACTATTACATGGAAGTGTTCATTTTAGTTTATGTGTCTTAAGATTAGAATTTAAAAAAAAAAAACTATGAGTCTTTGCATTATACAATCAAGGCTAGACTTGAGTGAGGGGAATTTATTATTTATCAAAGCCATACTTAATATCCAATTTTATACATTCCATGATGGGGCATTAAAGAATAGGTCTAAGTCTTATGAATTCAAGGCCATATCATGCAAAACAATCACTGCAGTAAAATGAAGGCATATTGAATAATAAAAGTTTTGTGTATTTTTCATAATCCTGCAGAACCACAACTAAGGCTTGATAACCAATTCTTCTTTTGAAGAAATGAGCTTAACCAAGTAATTGGGCTTAGCTTGTTTGCAATAATAATTTAAAAGAGGAAGCTACTAGGTGGCAAATTTCTTCCCTTAGTGTACAATGGTCTCATTATGCATGGGCTTTCCCAGGCTTGACCATCCTTCTCACTGCCCTGAGATAACTTTCCCAGCAGCAACTTTCTCTCAGAAGTAGCCTTTGAGGGGTCTTGGGATTTCTCTCTACAAAGACCAGTGTTCATGGGACTTTGTCTACACATCATAGGATAGTGTCTAATGCAGTCCTATCTTTCCATCTGTAGCAGCAAGCACCCCAAGCACGTCCTCAGGGTTTGCTGCCCATACAGGTTCTTGGATCTGCTTTGATAAAGGAAAGCAACTCAAAATGGGTTAACAAGCTTACTTTAATCAGTCAGACATATATCGTTTACCTTGTTCAGGGGAAAAAGGTCAGCACCCCGAACTTCAAAGTATACAGGCAGAATTATCAAGACAGAAACAGATCAAGTAGACAGATTTCCAAACTGTCCAGCCATTACACCCATACCCAGTCAACATCTGGGTTTCAACATCTGGGTTTTTCAAAGCTGGGGGGGCTCCAGACAACGGCTTCCCAGAATCCATATCAAATCACAGAACACTTCTCAAAGTGAGCCCCCAAAACAAAGCCTCACATCAGGGATTATATAGCTCTCTCCTGTCTCAGAGAATGTAACAACCTTTTGGACCCACTGGCCAATCAAAAAGTATCTACTGAAAAACAAGCCTCCCACCCCAGGCACCAGGTGCACTTTAGCCTAGGGGCAGGGAAGATCTTTAAAATTTACATTTGCATTACACCATCTTCCTTCAGACCCTAATATTCCAGGTCTTTCTTTGTCAGGTCTATCCTACTGAACCATTTTTTTAAGGTACCATGAAGGTGTACTTCATGTTGTTTACCTGGGCACATTTTGTGAAGTTTGCCACTGACACCAAAATTGTTTGTTATTACTCTGTTCAGAGCCCAAATACCATTGTTCATTTTGGAGTGAATTTTATTCACTTTATTCACTAATTTCCATTAGAAAGTCAATTGAAATAGAAAAATGTAGTTTTCCAGATCTATTTCAAGATAGTTCCAAGAGCCACAAAAATATGCATGCCTTAGAAGTAAATGGGATCACATGGTTAAAAGACAGACACTGGATAATCAATTGTCCAAGTTTAATTTGTTAAAGAGGCCAATGATGTTACTTTGTCCTACATGTGTCCCAAATCTGAGAAATATTACACACATAATGGGGGCACATACAATCTAGGATAAATAGGGATACTATATGGAACAATTATAAAGGCCTTTGGATTCAAAGGCAAAAGACCAGAGTTCAAATCCCTGCCTTTTTGTGTAGTACCCTTGTGACCCAGGGCATAAGACAAGCTTGTGGTGGTAACTATCTGGTACTCTGTTCCTTCATTTGTAAAATGAAAGGGTTAGATTGGCTAATCTCTAAGGTACTTTCCTGACCTAACTCCCAGAGCCCTACAGGAAAACAAGATCTATTTTTTTCTTTGTAAAGTTCCATAGGAATTATCCAACTCTTTCAAAGAATTAACGACATATGATTTCCAGAAAATCTGCATTTTCATGAAATATGAGATTACCCTAATTTCTTACCTTTTGTATCTTTTGTAATACCTAATTTTGGAGAAGAGAGAAATGAATGAAAAACTACTAGCCTGATGAGTGTGAGCATAAACTTGGTATTTATGGTGGAAAAATTGCAAACTTGAATTCCTTGGAGGATTCAGCTTCACTGACTTTGATCCCATGAAAAAGGAATTGCTTTTTTATATTGATGCAAATGTGTGATAACCCATTAATTATACACTTCCCCAATTCTTTGCCTCTTAGATCTTCAGCTCCCTAATCTGTAAAATGACATGATTGAACTTAGTTCTAACCTTTTTCTAGTTGAAAAAAAATTCTAAAACTGGTGATTTCTTATTTATCTGCAACTACATCCACCCTACCTTAAGTACTCCTTGACCTTTAACTTCATTGGCATAGGGAGCTCCCAGTGAGGAACTCCCTTTTCCCATGCAAATTAGCACATTCTATACAACTTACTCTTAACAAATGAGAGATTAAGTGACTGGTCCAAGGTCATGCATTTAGTATAAATCAGATTCAACCTTGAACCCAGGTCTTCCTGTCTAAATGCTACACAATTCATCTTAAACTTGCCCTATCTGGGGCGGCTAGGTGGCACAGTGAATAGAGCATCGGCCCTGGAATCAGGAGGACCTGAGTTCAAATCCAGCCTCAGACACTTGACACTTACTAGCCATGTGACTTTGAGCAAGTCACTTAACCCCAGTTGCCCTCCAAAAAGCAAAACAACAAAAACAACAACAAAAACAACAACAAAAACCTTGCCCTATCATAATTTCTATATTTAAAGAAAATACACAAGGGTAGAAAGAGAACTAAAAAACTAAAAAGAGAACTAAAGAAAGAATTAAATTCCTTTCTTTTGGCACATATTTTAAAATAGGTCTCTTTACTACATTTTATTTAGGTATATATGGTGGCTTAGCAAACCTGAATATCATTAGAATGAAACTTAAATTTACAATTGTAGTTTTTCCATGTATAAGTATAGACAGAACAGTGCCCTATGGTCCCAGATATTGTTTATATATTCGTTTAAAACTTGGAACCCAATGTGAAATTCTTTGTAGTTCTATTCTCACTTTTTTTCATAAGAACACCTTTTTGCAATGATTAGTGACTTTATGTTCTATAGTTCTTAGTTCTATAATCATCTCCTATAATTGTATTTTGCTTGATATTTGTTCAGACAATTAAATGACCAGCATTTCTCTATGTCTTTTTGGATCATGTATTTCCAAGGGCAAAGGAAAAAAAAAGCCTCAGAAATACAAAATTCAAATTTATATATGCATATACATTAGAGACTTGCTCTGTCTGGCCATGGTAAAAATTCTTCAGTGCATTGGGAACCAGACTGAAATGTAACTGAGAAATATTTAAGAAAATGAATAAAATACAATATTGCATAGATACATTAATTTTAATGGCCTTCAGGGATCCATTTCTTAGTTTAAAACCATTGAAAATGCAAATGCATGTAGACTCACATAAGCATATGAACACATGTATACACACAAACATACATATGAACACACATGCATCCATGTATATATTAATACATATAAGTTCATATATACCTTGTGCAGAAATTTTAACAAAAGGGTAAATTGAGACAGATCCGTAAGCAATATAATATTTCTTAGCAGGTGCATCCTACCTGTCCATAAATCAGTCAATGACTTGCTTCCACAATTCCAGAAGACCACAAGGAAGAAGATAGTGCCCCTCCTACTAGTTTTGGGGAGTTACAGAACAAAGGAAAGATGACATCATGGGATTAAGGCCAATATGACTGGTTACAGAGGACAAGGAACAATATGATCGGCTGGAAATTCGGCAATAGGGGCTAGCTTCTTAGTTTCATTTTTTTTAAGTCCAGGGACAAGATAGCAGTGTAGACTTTTGGACAGCAAAACAGACATTCTTTTTTTGTTGTTGTTGTCTATTGATCTTTCTTTCTTTATTTTTTATTGTTAATTTTATTTATTTACTTTTAGTTTACAGCATTCAGTTCCACAATCCCTTGAGTTTCACATTTTCTTCTCCTCCTTCTCCCTCACCCCCACCATGGAAGCATGCATTCAAATATAGGATCTACAAATACCTTCACATTAAACATTAGTCAGGTTGTAAAGAAGTATTATAACTAATGGAATGAACAATGGGAAAGAGGAAACAAAACAAAGCAGGAAAAAGAAAGAGAGCAAGTAGTTTACTTCAATCTGCATTCAGACTCTAGCTCTTTCTCTGGATGTGGATATCTCTTTCCATCATGAGTCTTTTAGAGTTGTCTCATAACCTTACATTGCTGAGATGAGTCCAGTTTATCAAGGTTAGTTGTCACATATACGTTGTGTCTGTAATTGTATAAAAATTTCTCCTGCTTCTTCTCTTCTCACTAAACATCAGTTTCTATAAGTCTCTCCAGGTTATTATGAAGTCTGTCTGCTCCTCATTCCTTATAGCATAATAGTATTCCATTACATTCATATAACACAACTTGTTCAGTCATTCCCCAATTGATGGGCATCCCCTTGATTTCCAATTTGCCGACACAAAAAGAACTGCTATAAATATTTTTGTACATACAGGTCTTCCTCCCACTTTTATGACCTCTTTGGGATACAACACTAGAAGTGGTATTGCTAGGTAAAAGGGTAAGCACTTATTTATAGCCCTTTGGGCATAGTTCTAGATTGCTCTCCAGAATGGTTGAATCAGTTCACAGCTCCATCAACAATGCATTAGTGTTTCAATTTTTCCACATCCTCTCCAACATTTATCATTTTCCTGTTTTGTCATCTTAAACATTCTGGCTGGTATGATGTGGTACCTCGGAGTTGTTTTGATTTGCATTTCTCTAATTAATAATGATTCAGAGCATTTTTTTTCATATGCTTATAAATATCTTTAATTTCATTCTCTGAAAATGGCCTATTCGTATTGTTTGACCATTTATCAATTGGGGAATGATTTGTATTCTTATAGATTTGACTCAGTTCTTTATATATTTTAGAAATGAGGCCTTTATCAGAGACACTGGTTCTAAAATGTCTTTCCCAATTTCCCACTTCCCTCTTCATCTTGGTCATATTGGCTTTATTTGTACAGAAACTTTTCAATTTAAAGTAATCAAAATGATCCATTTTGCATTTTATAATGCTCTCTACCTTTTGTTTCATTATAAAATCTTTCCTTCTCCATAAATCTGACAGGTAAATTATACCTTGCTCTCCCAGATTGCTTGCAGTATCAGCCTTTATACCTAGATCATGCACCCATTTCGACTTGATTTTGATATACTGTGTTAGATATTGGCCTTTTTCTACCATATTATATTCCAGATTTCCTAGCAGTTTTTGCCAAAGAGTGAGTTCTTATCCCAAAAACTGGGGTCTTTGGCAAACCAGACAGTCTTGAAGGATAGTTTTATGGAATAAAGATATCAGACCCAAATTCACTTGCTTTCTCACATATTATCCAAGGTTAGTTAAGTTCCTTGAGATAGGAATTTTATTTCTTTTAATTAACTCATCACAGGCCTGCTGAACTCTGAACAAAATTTGGAGTCAAAGAACCATGTCATAAGCAGTTACAAGACAAAATCAATTACAAGTCAAAATCAATTAATTGTAAATAAGATCAATAAAAATATAGGATCAATCTTTATCTTTTCAATATGAATAGTATTATAACATAGAAGTAAATCTGAATTCTGAGTTGTTATAGCAGTAGATGGAAAAAGCGAAAGCTAAAGCAAATTTGGCCATGAAATCCAGGGTCCCCACAGGAAGCTTAGGGCCAGGCCTCTGACAAATACCTCCCCTCTTGGACTACATCTCTCAGAAGGCTTTTGAGGGAAAAAAAAACAGTATAGATATTGATGACTTACTGTAAGTTCTATATAATGTATGTACCCATATGATTTCTTTCAGGTAGATTTAAACTGCAGGGCTGATGGTCTCCCTCCAATTCTAAATTTGTGGCACCAAATCAGGGAGCTCACCACTCCACTATCTTTCAAGGTAAGGAGGCATGACAGACATTAGCCCTTAATATACTTAACTTGTGCCAGCCAGCAAATACCACCTTAACTATCAAAAATGAAAGGGGACTTTAAGCTACAGCAATCATTTACAAATTAACTAATGTGGTTGTTCCCTGTAGTGTGCAGAGATGGGAAGTTTTTAATTAAGCAAATTAACTTGCCAGCTTAAGAGAATAGAGTAGAAATAAACTCTAACTTGGGAGAGAGGGTTTACTTTAGGAGCAGCATTCAGGGAGGGTTTACATTTTCTTGTTTTATGATGAAAATGTCAGCCTTTTAATTTTACCATGTTTTTAGTAAACTAAATTAATTGTTTAATAAGGATCTTGAAGTTGGAGAGACTGAAACACTCTGGATCTCTAAGAAATAGATGGAGGCTAACCTGACTTGTGTATATGACAATTCAATATCACCAGATAACTCCCAGCTAAAGAGATTGGAACATAACAATAAAGATCTGAGTGACTGACAATTTCTTGCTCCAAATCCTATAAACCAGGCAAAGTAAATCAGATCCTATTATATCAATATTTGACTTACATAAAGTGTTCAATATACATTCACCATTATTTCCTCTAAGACAAAGACATGAAGTTATAATGAGCACTTTTATTGTAGAGTAAGAAAAAAATAAAATAAAACATTAACTTTAGAGTTAAAGAAGCTACGAAGAAGCTAAAGAACCCTGCCCATGTAACCTACTGCCTATGTAACTTTGGGCAAAAGATTTAAACTGCTTGGCCCTTCAGTGCTCATCTGTAAAATAAGGGCTTTGGATTAAACAACTCTTCTTTTCTATATCAAAATCTTTGTGCTTTTATTTGGCCCATTGATATTATGGTAGACTTAGTTTGGGGTGACAGTTGTATTCAGGGAAGAATAGCACCTTTGGTGTTGCAACAACTCAAAAGAAACATGAAATTCTTAAATTTAGAGCCATCTTCACTCCAAATATACATGTGGACTATTTGTGCTGAGCTTATAATGGTCTAATAAGCCATAGTCAGACATAACTTGACTGCAACATAGTGGTGTCATTTTGGTTCTCTTTGAGAACAAAAGACAACAACCAAAGGGAGTTTTGTCATTCAGTATTAATAATGTTATGACAAAACAAAATTTGCTATAACAGTTTTATGTGGCATTTCTAAATGATCGAAATTACATAGTGAGGTTATTTGAAATAGAATGGTGCCGTTATTGATATCACTTAGCATGACATTTATTTGTAGACTCATATCAGAGGAAATAAAAGCAAATAATATACTAAAGCAATGCCATTTAAGAAATGTCATTTTAAAAACTCTTCCAGTAAAATGAGCAGAAACAGGAGAGCATTTTACGCAATAACAATAATATTGTATTATGATGAGCTTTAAACGATTTTAGATATTCTGATCCAAGATAATTCTGTAGGACTTAAGATGAAAAATAGTATTCACCTCCACAGCATTATTTTTATGTTTATTTTTATGTGATCTTTTGCAGCATGGCTAATATGGAATTGCATAATTTTATATGTATAATTAATATCACATTTCTTGCCTTCACAATGGGTAGAGGAGGGGTGGGAAAGAGGGAAAGAATTCAGATCTTGCAAAATAAAATAAACAAACAGATAAATGAATGAATGGCAAAAATAAATGAATAATGCATTTCAAAATAATTAAATATCTTCCTCTGTATAAATGGCTGTTTTAAAATAACTTAGTGTTGTTAATATCCTTTGGAAGGGGTTCACAATCACTAAGCACCACAGAATAGGGAACTAAGAGATCGTTTCACAATTGGAAATCCCATGAAAATAACTAGAATTCTTATATTTGCATTTAGTTTGTGTACTTTGTAATTTAAATTCTCTTACTGTTAGGTACTTTCTGTATTTAAATAACTCAGTTGGCCATGGTGCTAATGAGCTCATTTTCCATATGGGGAAATTACCTTCATTCTAATAATAGCTGACATTTATATAAGCTTTGAAGTTAGCACACCACTTTATATGCATTTCTACTTCCATGGCCACAAGATTGAATCCCTGATTTAGGGCCAGCCATCTTAGAATGGCATAGTAATGTGTGCTATTGGTAACAAAAAGGACCATAATAATGATATTAATAATAATAAAAATCATTGATGTTATAGGTTTAAAATACATTTAGTTGGGAAGAAGTCCTCCCTATCTCCACTTGCTTACCTCCCTGCCTTCCTTGAAGTCCCAACTAAAATCTAACCTTTTGAAATAACTTTTTTAAATCTCTCTTCATGCTAGTGCTTTTCTCCTCTTATTTATTTCCTATTTATCATGCACATAGATAGTTTGAACTTAATTGTTTACATGTTTCATTAGTCTGTGAGTTTCTTGAGTTTTTACTTTTCTTTGTAGCCACAGAACTTGGCATAGAACCAAGCACATAATAGACACTTAAAAATGTTTATTGACAGATTGAATGAGTTTACTGAGGTAGCTTGTTCACATATTATTTATTACCATTTCACAGGTGATGAAAATGACAGTGGGAGATTTAGTTATTTACTCATGGTAACACAATAAACATAAAAGTTTGGATTTAAACTCACATCTCTTGACTCTAAGTCTAGCACTCTTTCCACCATACATACTGTGCTACCTTTTACTATTCTCATCATGTTCAAGCAGGTGCCCAACTCAGAGAAAACCTCTCACCAGGGAATGAATCACATTTATCACCTTTTTAAATCCACCCTCTATTTAGGTGTCAAAGTATTTTCTTAAAGTAAAGGTCTCATCACATCACTTTTGTGCTTAAGAATCTTTAATGGATTCCCATTTCCTCCAGGACAAAATATGAACTCCCCATCTTGACATTTAAAGCCCTTCATAATACAACTTCTACCTACTTTTCCAGGATTTCAATTTAAAAGCACATTTCATAGTGATAATGGATCTAGCAGTAACACCTTCATAGATAACCAGAATGGAACTCATTATATATCCTCCTAAACCCACCTGTCTTTCAAACTTTTCTATCTCTGCTGAAGAGACAACTATCCACTTGGTTATACTGGTTCACCACTTTGGTGACATCTTCAACTCCTCTTTCTGAGTCACTTCTAGTTCTCACCCCCATATGCAATCAAATGACAAGTTTCATTGGTTTTTAACTCCACAACAATATCTTGCATAAGTTTCCTTTTCTCAATTCCAATTGCTCTCTCTTTGCCACCATTAATGCCTTTTCCACTCCTCACCCAGATTATTGTAAAATCCGCCCTATTGAACTTCTAGCTTCTAGTTTCTTCCCTCTCCAATGTCATCCTTGCGTAGAAGTCACAAGTCATTTTTTTTTGAAGTATAAGACAAAGTATATCACTCCTCCACTAAAAAATCCTCAAGGGCTACTTATTGCTTCTAAAATTAAAAAAAAACACACAAATTCCTCACTTTGAGTTTCACAATCAGCATCAACCTACTTTTAAGTTTATTTCATTTTACATCTCTATGCTATTCCTTTTAGCCAAGTGGTCTATATACTGTTCCCCAAACTCATTATTTTATATCTCTGTGCCTTTCTACAAAGTATGTACTCTGCCTGGAATGTACTCTATCCTCACATCAGCCTCTTAGTATCCCTAGGCTCAGTTTTGATGCCCACATCTGTGAAGACTGTCTTCATCTGCTTAAATGTCAGTGCTTTCTTGCCCCTCAAATAATCATGTACATATTCATTCATTTCAATGTCTATATTTTCAATAGAAGGTGAGCCTCTGAGATTAGGGGAATTTTTAAGGTCTCTTCAGCACCTTAGCATCTCTCACATAGTATATACATATAAAGTCATGTCATATTGAATTAGGTAAATACTGGAACATTAGAATTTTCTTAATATTACCTATAAAAAGATAAATGCTAATCTCTATATTTCAGAAATGAGTTGTTAATGCAGTTAATTCCAATATTCACTCTCCATAAAATGTCTGGCACACCTATTACAGTATGTATAAATGAATCCTTGAATCATAGGGCTATTGCACAAAATACTGGCCATGACAAAATGTCAACTTCCACTGTCAGAGGAATAGGCACACATTGAGCAAGGTTCAGTGAAATTGCTCCCCTAGAGTGTACCAGCACATCCACCTCACAATCTGTCTCCCACTATGGATAGAATAAGTAGAAACACATTTATGTGGCAATCAGCAAAAGACCCAGTGATTTAGTATTGTTCTGTGATGGTAGTAAAGGATGACTTTAAATTCATCTCATATTGGGTCTGACTTCATTTTTATACTTCCTCTTCATTTAAATTGTGAACTGTCATGATTTCTTAAAGTCCTAAGACTACTTTCTTCCCTCTGAGAACAGTACTTCTAAAACTTTTGCATTATGGTACTGAGCTTTTAAAAACACTTCCCTGGCATGGGGTAATCAAAAGTTCTTAAGACCCCCTGACATTAATCTGCCCTAATAACAGTCAAGACAGCAAGGGTTCAGTAGAAAGAATTCTCAAATAGGAACCATAGGGACATGTGTTTATTCAAATATTAAAATTCATCAATGAACTCATCATTATTTTTATTGCTTTCATTGATGCAAATTGCAACCCATCCATGCCTTCCCATTTTATATAATTTCTTTTCATGTCTTTCCTTTAGTTGACCAGATAAGGGCCACCGAACATGGTGCATGAAGACTGGGCATTGTTGTTGTTTTCTCCCTCAAATCTCACCATATGACCAATCTATCTTCTTTGTTTGATAATGTATGTCTTTTATAATATAGTTTATGCTACATCTCCTTGTTTTACGGTGTTACCACTTGCTCATACCCACCATGCAATTCTCTGTTGACTATCCATTTAGATTAATCTTCATCTAAATTCTTTGGAGACTGTAGGGCTATAGGATTCATTACTCATGGAATATACTTAGAAGACATGCTTAATTTTAAAAATCTAGCATACTTCTTCATTTCTAATGTCTAATTTTTATGTTGAATCCCTACACTATTGAAATATTGCCTGGGTCAAAAGTCCATACAACTCTCCAAATTTAAATGACTAATTCACACATCTCTTTTGCAAACATTCATCAATCGGTGACCAAGGAGTTTCTGTCTATCCACTATGCAAAGAATATTGTACCAGACACTAAAGCATAGCTCTAAGAATCAGGCCAGAGTGGAAAATAGCACAAGGACTGCACTGGGTAGCTTCCAAACTTCAAGGTTTATTTTGCAGCCCTTTGCCCCTTTGCTCCAATGAACATATAATTGGTTTGCCAAGCCTTTGTGATGAGAAATAATGATTTGGAGAGTAATAGATGACTTCTAACAACTTAAAACAAACACCCTATTTGAATTCAAGATCACTGTACTAAAGGGACAGATGGTACCACAGTGCATCTTGGAAAAACTCACAATTCAAATTCAAATGGGAAGCTAAAGCATACACCCGAAATGATGTGAAGACAATTATAGACCAACACATCAACAACTGCGGAATCACTGAGTACAAATTCAATACATGAGTTCAGAGGGAATAAAACTAAAGGAGTGATTACAGTGGGATCAGATTAATCTGGGAAGGTTTTGGCAGTTTCATCACTCAATATATCTTTGTTCACTCTCTTCTCCAGTATTAACTACCATGCACTGAAGCTGTCTTTTACATAAAAAAAAAACAATCTCAGAAAGAAATATAGATTCTTATCAAATACCAACAGCAATGCTTAATTACTTTAATTTAATTTACCATAATTATCATCTTATATTTCAACTTCTAAGGAAAAATCAAAAGAATAAAAACTGTAGGCAAAAACTACCTGAGAATTCTATTTAAGTTTTTCAGCTCATACAAAAATAGCAAATGAGAATTCACAACATCAGTGGCCCACTAAAGATCACAGTACAGTCTTGATTAGAAAGCTGTAATCAGCAATTCAAAATGCACCAGGATATCAAAGACATCACCGGTCTTCAATCTGCCCAAGAGGCTAGTCTAAAACATTTATCTTTAGTGTAAAGTCTTATATAATTATCACCAAAAGAATTCCAGTAGTGTCAAGTGAAAGTAAATCATACATATCTCTGTTGGAAATACAATAAACTGAAGAACACGGGAAAAAAAGAGATGTCTGATCTACCTGCTTTACTCAAATAGATGAAGGACATGCAGTTTCATAAATGTGGTGGTCTCCTAGTGTGGAGTTCAAAGTAGAGCCAATTTTATTTATTCTTTAGTTGTTAAGTTCTAGGGAGTGGCTAGAGGTATATAGAGATAAGTGATTTATTCATTGTCAGACATACTTGGATCAACAGTGTCAAACAATGTCTGACTGTTAACAAATCTGCCTAACATATAAGAGAATTAATGTGGTATCATTATTAGAGAATTGGCCATAGAGACAAGCAGACCTATGTTCAAGACCTGTCTTCCTCTGCTACAATTGTACAACTTTTAAGGAGTCGCTTAACATCTTAGTTTTCTAAGGTTGTTCTCTAATACAGGGATTCTTAATCTGGGCTTCATGAATTTGATTTAAAAAAAAAGTTTGATAACTATTTTAACACAATTGATTCCCTTTATAATTTTATGTATTTTATTTTAAGCATTTAAAAACATTGATTCAAGATGTCCATAGACTTAACCTGACTAACAAGAAATTTTATGGCAAAACAATAACACACAAACAATAAGCAGGCTAAAGATCCCTGGTATAAGATTATGAATTGCAAATTAAGTTATTCTAGGCAAACCCCCTAGTCTGATGAAATCAGACAGTTCTAGAAAACATCCTAATACAGGAGAATTTGAAACAAACCATCCTGTTGTAACTTCATTTTTAATGAAATATCTCCTAATTTTCTTTCCATTGTACCATGCTACTATCCCATTATTTTTAAAAAATATAAACTTTTAATTTTCATATGGAATGTAAAAGTTTAAAGCATGATAATTCATAGAAACATTTAAAGTGGGAGGAGGAGCAAAAAAGGAGAGAGAAAGGAATATAGAAAATTATCTCCTTCAGGAAAGAGACTACATTTTTTGCTTTTGTATCTCTGGCACTTAAATTATATTAGTGGATGACAAAAAGACACAATATAATGTATTAAATTGAAATGAATCAACTCTGTAATTTAATGAATTAGGACTAGATTTAATTCTGACTCTAAATACTTGATCCTATCAAGAGTATTAGACAAGAGGAATTAGAGAGAGATGGGGAGAAAAGCCCTAGACTTGCAACAAGGAGAGACTTGAATTCAAATTTTGGCTTTGACACTAGTTATGACACTTTGCATTTCTGAGTATCAGTTTTTTAATCTATAAAATGAAAATAATTGTACTTTAGCTACTCACCTAATTTGTTAAAGGGTTTTATACATATTGGTTACTTTTATTTAGTGAACTTTGAGGTTCCTTTCAACTCTGACATTTTATGAAATCACAGACTTAAAAATGGCATGGTATTAACCTTCCATATGAGTAATGTTTATTTAAAAATTACTCAAGAGAGTAACCATCATGCCTTTGACTAGAAAATATGACCACCATATAAAACTAAATGGATTTTTCACAATCAACCACAGCAATAGACTAATAAAAATAACATTTTATTTACAAGAACACCTTATTCAAAGGGAGGGTTATTTGAGTGTATTTAGTGGCATTGCAAAGGGACCCAAAATCTAATTCTATGCCTTCACTAACTAACACACCTTGTTTTATTCAATGGTTGATCTGAAATGAAGAAACTATAATTAATTGTATACTCTTCACTGCATGGGCACAGGTTCTAAGTTCTATCATTTAAAAAAATATTAATGGCTTTACAATATGGTCATAGTAGTAAATGTAAAATATGCTTTGTTGGTTATGACTTTGGGCCCACCATTATATGTGATAATGCAAATGAATTTTTTCAGCAAAATGCACACTTTTCCCCTCCCTAAGTATGTCTCTCCTTAACCCACTGACATTTTCATGGTGTTATGATAGCATTAAATCAAATTGCTCTTTTTTTTTTCTTAAGCAATTGGGGTTAAGTAATGTGCCCAAGGTTACACAGCCAGATTTTTGTGTGGGTGTTAAGTATCTGAGGCCAGAACCAATCCTGGGTCCTCCTGACTCTGGAGCCGGCACTCTTACTCACTGCGCCACCTAGCCGCCCCCCAAATTACTCTTTCACAATATTAAGAATAATAAATTGGAAAGACTTTTATCTCAGATCATGCATTATTTTTAGATTATTTTGTATCCTACCCCAGAGATACATATATAATACAGAAAAGCAAACCTATAATTTGAATGACCATAAATGAATGAATGAATGAATAAAAAAATTAACCACTATTTTATGCACTTTGCAGACAAAATAGTGCAAGTGATTTTCACACTATTGTCCTTTTCTATTTCCTGTGCCACAATGGAGTCTCATTTAAAATTATAAGAATGTGGTTGATTAGGCTGAAATTCAGAAGTAAATATATTTACTCCTTAAATTAGGTATCTTGCAAACTCATACCTGAGACCCTTCTTTTGTGAGTTTGGAAAAATGCACAGTGAAATTTTAGACACTTTTGCATATGCAAAATGTTCTAATTTTGTGTTACATCAAATGAATATAACCTATCATCTACATAAAATCTGAAGGGATAGGTTTTGGGTTGGTACCACCAGGCAGTCAACTGAAAACCATTTCAGAATTGCAGAAGAAAAAAAATCGTAGCTTTCTGATCTACAGTTGGGCTCATCAAGGAGAAAAGAGGATTTAAACTCAAGAGGGTCACTTTTAGTGGTGTCTTCTTTATATTGTAGTTTATTGACCAAAAATGTTACAATAGCAACTTAGTAGATGTGACTGAAAAAATAACATCAGGATCATATAGCTTGATGTGACCTCAGGATTATCCAGACTAAATCAAATGAATCATAAAGGTTAAATGACTTGGTCAAGGTCAAATGGTTAATGAGTGGCAGAGCCAAAAACGCAAACCATGTTTTCTGTTTCCTGTCTAGGAAACCTTTCAGTATAACAAGTGAGTCAAATTTCCCAATGATATAAAGATATACACCTTGATATTTGAACAGATTTCATGGTCATCCGGTTCTCCAAAGTAAGGCAGATTTTTACCAGAATGGCTAAAGAAAAGAAATATTAGAATGAATATTATCAATCTTATGAATAATATGTCTTTATGTATATGTGCATATACATACATATACATAATATATAAGCTAATTATTAATACTTTTAGTGTTTTAATTTGCTAAAGTCCTGTGCTATATATGTATTGTGTGTATGTTGTTGTTTAGTCGTGTCCAACTCTTCAAGACCCTATTTGAGGTATTCTTGGCAATGATAATTGAGTAGTTTGCAATTTCCTTCTCCTGCTCATTTTATAGATAAGGAAACCAAGGTAAATGGAATCAAGTGACTTGCACAGGATAATGTAACTAATAAGTGTGTGAGGCTAGATTTGAACTTGTGAGGATGTCTTCCTGATTCCAAGTGCAGTGCTCTACACACTGCACTAACTAGCTGCCCCACAAGTATATGTGTGTATATACATATTTTATTTTATGCTCTTCATGACTGATCCATTGAACAATCCTTATCCCTCTTCTTGTCCTAATATTTCTCTTCCTTAGTTCACTTACTGCTTTATGAAGCCTTTTACTCATTCACTCCCCCATGTAACACTTTCTAGCTATACTTTCTCCTCTCTATGAAATCTCCTTTCTTCTTCTCCTTCATTTCTTTCTTCTAAGATGGGAGATAGTGAAACAGAGATAAGGGGTATAAACTTAGAAAATTATGAAGTAAGTCTAATGTGTGTGTATGTGTGTGTGCATGTGTGTGCTTATAGTTGTTGCCAGATAGGCCCTAGGTTATGAATATTATATCATACAATTGACTAAATGTTGCACTTTTTTCTACTTTAAAATTATTCTTTTGTGAAAAAAATTATTTAGACCTACAATGACAAGGAATCTTATTTGTGAGGTGAAGGCTTTCATTATCATTTCAACACTATGCATATTATCATTGATTTAGAGATGGAAGGCACCTCAAAGGTTATCTAGTTCAACCTCATCATTTTACTGATAAGAAAACTGAGGCAAATGAGGTCCAATGATTTACCTAAGGTTATATAGGTAATGTCACAGGTAAAGCTTGAAATCAGGTTCTTTCAACTGTGCCATGTGGCTTTCCTGTTCAATATTAAAAGAAATTCTTTCAAAATGTCTGTAGGTTCCTAGTTTGTGTTTCTAATTAGTAAGATAACCAGAGTGAAATGCAAGAGGCACAAATGGAGGTGAGAAAATGACAGGAGACTTTCTTCTGCCTCTTGACCTGTAAGACACTGCCGTGTTCTATGAAACTCATCTAAGCCTTATTCTGTCCTATACCTTTCCCTCCACCCTGTGTTTGCCCTACCTTTAATAGGTGTAGAGACCTTTGCAATAGCATATTACATAATACCCATAAAGGCTTCCCAAAAGATACTTCATTAGAAATAGTCCTAAAATATTCCTGATTTTAGAAAAATTGTCCAGTATTGTTCAGACAAACATTGTGCGCAGATGAGGGGCCATAGAATAAATCAACCAACTGACCAGACTCTTGAATCTCTTGGCTTGTCTGGTAATACTTCATGGGTAAATGAGTAGATTAAAGACTTAAAAAATCACTTTGACCTAAATTTGTTAAAGATTTAGAAGAAAACTTCTAAATTCAGTAATTGGAACCCAAAAGTACATTTATTACATAGTTCATATTGAAAATGATTTTAAATGGCACAAAACAATGGTTAAAAAATTGAAAAGTAGTAACAATTTGTCTTTGGATTCTTCCAATGACCCTTTTAGAATCAGTTTCTTATTTTCTGGTGTCCACATTCTCTCCTTACCATAATTTACCATTGTTCTTATATTGTCATTTACCAATTTAATGATAGAAAAGGGGGAATAGTTTTATAATTTGTTAGCATGACCTTGAAAAGTCACTGCCTCCTTAGAAGAAAATTAAGGTTTTCTTTACATTTCTTAAAGGTGTGATCATTTATTGCTTTGATTAACCCATAATCTTTTAAAATACATGCTCCCTTCAAAAGGGATAACCAGAATTCCTCCATAAACTGTTTCTTCTACTTCTTTTAAAATCTTAAGGTTATCACCCACTGTCACTATGACCATTCCTCCTCCTTTAATAGATAAAAATTTCTAATGGTTTGCATTATGCTGTTCTCATATAAAAGCCACTTCTGGTAGTGCATTCAGCTGATTTTGCCCATCTGATCTGCTTTTTAAAATATTGGAATTATGACTCTTCTGAGATAATGGTGTTCTATGATTTGCATCTGTGTATCATCAAAGGGAGAATATTGGTGTCAGAGACAGGGGTCTTGCAACAGAAAAGAATTTTAGACAATTGAAAGACCTGCACATCATAAATGGAAAGAACAGCAGCCATAAAACAATTGAAAATGAATATAGCAGAATTACAAAGAATAAGCAAGGCCCAAAGAAAGATATGGGAAGACACATGCCCACTCTCCTTTGCAAAAGTGAGAGGCCAATGAATATAGAATATTGCATGTAGTTTTTTATGTAATCTGTGATTTTTTCTCTCCTTTCTTTTTATTCTTTTTTTTTTTGGAGGCAATTAATTGGGGTTAAGTGATTTGCCCCGGGGTCACAAAGCTAGTAAGTGTCTGAGACACTTGAACCTCCTAACTCCAGGACCAGTGCTTTATCCACTGTGCCACATAGCAACCCCCCTCTCTTTCTTTAAACATATTCTTTCTTATGTGTGATGATATTCTGGGAGAGAGTAGATGCTGAGAGAGGGATACTAAGAGAAATGTCGGTAATATAACAACAAAGAACATCAATAAAAATATATTTAAAAGTAAGTACTCTACAATTTTAATCTATTTCAATCTCCATCATGATTCTGGATCCAAACCACTTTCCATTTGTAAAAACTCTCCAAGATTCAAATACAGGTTGGTAAGGAGATAGGTAGAAAAATAGAAATAGTAGATAAACACAGTAGATATTAATAGAAGGAGATGATAGAGATATATAATAGATGCAGTTCAATGACATGGCACTAATTACTTTGAAACTAAGAATACAATAAAGCCTCCATAATGAACTTCATAATCGTTCAAAAGGATTCAGTTTAACCAGTGCACAAGAGAAACAAATCCATATTAGACAGATTATGACATGTAGCTTAAGTGACAAGACAGTCCATTAAGTTTGTGTGTATATGTAAAATGCAGAGACACACACACACACACAGAGAGAGAGAGAGAGAGAGAGAGAGAGAGAGAGAGAGAGAGAGAGATGTGCACATATATAATGCATATACATGCAAGATTGTTTGGTATAGTGGATAGAGGGCTAGCATTGGGTGATCTCATGTTCAGATTCTGACCCTGACACATACCAATTGTGAAATGTGACAAATCACTTGACTTCTTGGAGTCTCTGAAAGTTTCTAAGACTGTAAATACATGATTACTATTGATCTATATCAGTGGCCAGAGTTTCCACATAGAGAGTTCTACACACCAGTGGAATTCCATTTCTGAACTCCTCCCTCCCTCTCTCTCTTCCTTCTTCTCTGTTTAATTTCCTTCTGTATATTCACATACACATACACCGGGATAGACTAACTTGATGGATTCTTGATTCTTCTACATGTCAATCTGTCTAATATGTTTATACTTTATTTTTTTTTCATTTTGGATAATCAAGCTGATTTCTTTCAAAGAATTGTGAATTTAACTTTGTTGTTCTGAAGTAGTTAGTAATAAATAAATAAGAGAATATAAGATCTAATAATAAAATAAATAAATCATATTATTTGACAAATTTCTGTCCAACTCATCAATTATATACTAACCATGAACAAAGCAAAATACCTGGTCCTAGTAATACAAAGATGAACATTCCTTGTCTGTGAGGTGCTTACACTTTAATGATAGCTTTTGGAAGTAGTGAAATTTGGGGGCAGCTAGGTGGCGCAGTGAGTAGAATGCTGGCCCTGGAGTCAGGAGGACCTGAGTTAGGATCTGGCCTCAGACACTTAACACACACAAAGAAAAAACCTAGCCATGTGACCTTGGGCAAGTTACTTAAGCCCAATTTCCCTCCAAAAAAACAAAAACAAAAAAAAGTAACATTTAAAAACATTATATGTGAGAGAGTCCTGCTTTAATTTAGATTCTTTATAGAATATCTTTCATGGCACTTTATTTTTACAGGATAGTGTAGAATTAGTGTTTATTGAGAATGGGGGAAAATCAAGTAGCCTGGAAGTGAAGGAAGATGAGGGTAAGGGAAGTAACAATAGATGACTGAGCTCCCAGAGGAAATAGGAGAGAAAGGAATCAAGTTCCCAAGAAAGGATCAAGCAGTGTAAGAAGGTCCAGCTCTTCCTCATAGGCCAAGAAAGAGAATCCACTTGCAAATGTAAAGGGGTATTGAAAGTATGAAATAGAGAAAGTGAAAGGACTGATGTTGGAAGCTTATTCATTTTCTTGGGGGAAAAAAGGAGGTAATATAATTTGTCAATAGATAAGCAAATGTAAGAGAAAATGAGGATTTCAAGGGAGAAGAGGTTTGGAAAAGCTACTGAGTGGAATGAGATAGAAAGCAATCAGTCAAAACAAGGAAATAAGCATTTATTATATGCATATTATGTGCCATGAATGGTATTAAGTCCTTCACAAATATTGTCTCATTTGATTTTTGAAACAACATGGAAAGTAGTTGCTACTATTATGCCCTTTTTATATTTAAAGAAGCTGAGGAAAACAGAAGGTAAGTGACTTGCCCAGGGTTACACAGCTAATTATGTGTCTCAGATCTGATTCAAATTCAGGGCTTCTTGACACTGGGCCTGTGTCTGTATCTACTGTACTACCTTACTTCTAGTGAATGGAGACTGAAAGGATTTTTGTAATGCTCCAGGTGAGCTGATTAATAGTGGAGCTAGTTGGCATGTTCACTTACTACATATGTGAATAGTGAAAATAGCCAGAGTTGAGGTTTGACAAGACATGAAGTGTAGAAGAACAAGGGGCTGGGAAGTTATAGGTGTTGAATGCTCTATGGCTGAGTTGATTAAATTAATCAATCAGTTCCAGGAACTTTGCCAGTCACTTGGAATTCAAAGTCCCCAACTTCAAAAACTTAAAGAAATAATATTAAATAATAATACTATAAAATTAAATTACAGTTCTCTGATTATTATGATAAACATAGAAAAAGAAAAGACAAGTTCCTCAAGTGCAGGGTTGTTTTTTTCATCATCACTATAGGCATGTAGCTAGAACAGGACATTGCATGCCACAGGAAATATTCTGCTTATAGGGTCAATACTCTGAAGTGAATAAAGTGAGGGAAGGATAATAGATGAAAAGAAAGGGAAGAAAGTGATTGGAGGTTGTGACAAAGATAAAGACTAGGTTTAGAAGTGAGACAGAGGGATAGTTGGAAAGACCAAAGATTATGATCATCATGGGAGAATTCCTCTCATGATCATAAAGGTATCAGTTATAGTTAATGCTATATAGTATAATTACTGCTGGTCCTGGAATCTAGGTTCTCAACCTCCTCTAATGGGAATAAGAGTATTACATGGAAAGACTACAATATTATGGATTCACACAGAAGACAAACTGAAAACTGACAAAGATCTTCATTTAAAAAGACCAAGGTCACTTACTGCATCTTGACCACTGCCAGTTACCTTGATGTTTGTCTTGTCATTGGACTCTAAAGACTCTGGAAGAGAGAATGAGTCTGATGACTCTGCACGGTTCTGTCTCATTCAAATCCAATTCAAGCACAGGTCAAGACATCACCTCTGCGATGTCAATGGTCCTCTTTGAGAACGAAGTACAAACAACAACAAAAACAACTCTGGCAGAAGTAAAAAGGAGATATTTCTGACCAAGGAGTTGTTATAAGAAGAGACTAGCAGTGGGCTAAGTATAAGTAGAAATTTGGCCAGTATTTGAGTTAATACTTTGACAAGTTATAGTTCCCTAAGAGAGAAGGTATAATATAACAAATCATATAAAGATCTGGAATCTGGAATCAAATCCTGCTTTCAAAATAAGTTAGTTAAGTCACTATGAACAAGTCACATAATTTTTCCGAAGTTTCAGTCTCTTCATCTATAAGTTAGGGATGATAATTTTGGTAGTACCTACTTGTGGAGGTGTTACATAAGATTTAAATGCAAAGGGATTTGAAAACTTTAAAGAGCTAAATACAAAGTGTCCTATAATTCTTAGCACAGTTTTAAACTTTAATAAGTTTAAAATTACATAAAGACATTTGGGACAACCTGTATATTTACGTTAATATTATGAGATTTTGGTCTCTACTCTCTCATTTGATAATGGTTGCATTATATTTTAATAAATAATGTACAGTTCTACAGCAGTATTTGTAATGTCCATTCTAGAATATGTTAATTTGCTTAGGAATGAATCAAAGAGAAGATGGGTTCATAGCTATAAGTCCCAGTTGTGTATTTTTAGTACAATGCAATGAAATAAGCAGTAGTGATGCCATCTTAATCACTTCTCATTCTTTCCTGGATTTTGTAATTCCATTGTCTCTTTGATATGCTGGAAGGAAGAAAGCTCGATAAAGGTATTATCCTTCGACAGCCTCTGAGGAGTCATTTTAATAGAATGGAATTGGGGCAGTGGATCTCATTTTCTCAAAATGTCCACAGCTCAATCTCATGGAATTGCTGTGTTTACCAGTGCTAATGTGTATAATCAGTGTTAGCATGAGAAACTTGTGTAGTCAGTAAGTCAGCCCTTTTCTTCTCTTGGAAACAGGGCCTGTGATTCCTGTTTCCTCTATTTCCTGAAGGATTCATGTACATGATCATGACAGCTGGAAGGCTGGGGGAATTAAGGCTCTTCTGCATTTTGAAAGCACCAGCCTGTGTGCCAATTTGGAAGATACATAAATTAGTGTTCTGCATCTTAGACTCTTAAACTTTGAGTCAATCAGGAATAGCTAATTGGTCATATGGTGTTTCTATAGAATTAAGTGGAGATTTCTTAATTACCTTTTGTGAATCCCAATTTATTGCAGAGTATATTCTAAGAAAGACAAACAAAATTAGGGTATCTGTGTCCAAGGTTTAATTTCTCTCAAATTGGCTTGAAATGCATGGAATGTGAGTTTAGTCCAAAATTGGGCCTCCCTAATGGATTTGGAGGTATAGAGTTATATGCCCTTTGAAGAGTTGGTGTTCCCAAAGGGTACCAATCAACTGATTGGTCAAAACACTGGGTTATGGGCTATATTAAAATGAAGTCTTGAGTGCTTGACTTAGGTCACTTAACACCTTTTCAACCAGTCATCATTCTACCTCCTGGACAGAGGAAATACTTGTTCTATCAGACCAAATCAATCCTGATCTTGGGTTACCTAAACAGAAGGCGCTAACTCCACTCAAGCATGAGCAAATTAAATCAATTCAGGCCTGGGTATGGTTTAACCAGGCAGTAATGTCCTTGTGAAGAATGGGGGAAATCCTGTTGTGCCTTACTTCAAAGAATTATTTTGACTTTCAAGTGATAGAATGCTCCCAATGTATGTTACAAATTTTGAAGAGTTATATCAATTTTCCTTGTTATCATTAGTCAAGTGTAAGTAAGAGAAAGCCTCAAAATGTTATGTAAATCCCCTGTGTTGAACTTATGGAAAGACATGAAAAGGAATTGGAAGCAAATGTGGGTGGTTGTGATTTTGACTTTTATTATATAGGCAGAAATTGTCATCCATCTCACCTGGACTTCTTTGGGTTTTTGTTGTTGCTGTTGTAATTGTTTTTATTTTTTCATATCTTCAGACACCAAGTTTTCCTTTCAGGCCATGACTTTCTAGAATCTTCTGCTGTAGCATCCATTGGCTAAGCTTTTCCATATGAAGGAAGGATTTATTAAGTGCCTACTATGTGTAAGGCAGTGGACTGAGCACTTTACAAATATTATCTCATTTGATCCTCAAAACTACCTTGGAAGGCAGGTGATAGAACATTCCCATTTTACATTTGAAGAAATTGAGGGAAAGAAGTAAGTTGCCCAGGGTAACATGCCTAGAAAGTGTCTGAAGCTGAATTTCAACTCAGGTCTTCCTAACTCCAGGCCTATTCCTTTATTTACTGTGCTTTCTTGCTGTCATAAATTCTAATGCTGTTCTAAAATTCAAATTTATGCCTGCAGAGTCGTGGAATACTATGACATTATGAAACCTTTTGGAAATTCAAATAACAAAATGAAAATGATTAGTTGTCTTTTCTAAATATAAAATTTCATGGTGACATGTATAAAACGTGTTCGGTTGTTCTTCAGTGACATTTGACTCCTTATGACCCTATTTGAAGTTTTCTCTGAAAAATAGTGGAGAGGTTTTCAATTTCCTTCTCCTGTTCATTGTATAGACGAGGAAACTAAGGTAAACAGGGTTAAGTGACTCGCCCAAGTGCCTAAAGCCCAATCTGAACTCAAGAAGAGTATTCTTGACTCCCAGCTCAGTGGATAGAGACCCACTGCACCCCCTCATTATCCAAGACTATGTAGAATGTCAAGAGTGAGGGGCTTCAAATGTTAGCTCCTTCAACCCCACTCATTTCAGGGATTATAGAACTGAATCTCCACAGTTCAAAGTAAACTCCTAAAGTTCACATAGCTAAATAAGAGGGGGGAAAGGAATGCCAAAGATCAAAGACATTTGCTGCAGGTCATAGATTTCTATGAGATTCTCAAAAATCACCAGAAGAGTAAATTATCACCAAGACTGAGAAAGAATAAATTGTCATCAAGTATCCAACAAATGCCTTGGTAGCATATTAAACACTCTTTAGACATGAGTCAATAGTCCTAAGTAGGCTGTGATCCACAACGTATTTTGAGTGATCTTGGTATTTATAAACAATGAAAATAAAGAAGTAATGATAATAAACAGGCTTGATATTGTATTCTTTACAATCAAACTTAAGTTTGATGTAATGGCTTGGTCAGCCTTAGTGCAAAGAAAAGTGAGGTTTTACGTCTATTTCTGACAGATTCTAGCTATCTGACTCTAGGCTAGTCCCTTAATTTCCTAATGCCTCAGGGAACTTTCTAAGATTGTAAACTATAAACAAATTAATGTTCCTTATTTTGAAGGGGATTCCTAAACCAGAAATTCCACGTGTAATGAATCAATGTGTGATGAGGCAGAGGACCCTAGGAATTAGCAGAACATTGAATTGCAGCAGGATGTCATTGAATTGTTTAAAAGAGAAATAAAAATTGCAAAAGCTGTGCAATGGAAACAATTAACAAGATAGAAAATTTTGAACCCATGATGGAAAATCCCACCAAAGAAACAAAAGAGAAAATGACCATTTGGGAATTTGGTATACAGAGGTGAAGGGCGATCTGAGAGAACAGCTAGCTAGAATGAGGACACAGTACTTTCAGGAAAAAGCTTTGATGACTACTTTGCAGCAATTTTGCAATAATAACTCAAATTTCTATAGTGTTCATAAGAAACTTGGGAAATAGTTAGCTCAGTTCAAATACTGATATTCTCATTTTGCAGCCAAAAAAAATGAAGCATATAGACAGCAGATTATTTGCATCATGTCAATTAGTTTAAATAAGTGCCAGAAGTAAGAATTGAATCCAAGTCTTAAGTCCAAGAACAGTGCTCTTTCAGTATACCAAAACTCTGAGTTTTCCCCTGTAGGTTGTGCAACATTAATGAACCCTCAAACTGTTGTTACCTATGGAATCTGTTGATACAGCTTACAAGGATGAACTTGAAAATGATGCTGAGAAAATTGATATCATATGCCTCAGAAGAATGGAAATGAGCTCGACCCTAACTTCTCATCTGGAGCCCTCTGAATTTCTTCTATAAATAGGCCAACTTACTTTTTTTAGAACTATAGTTAATCACTAAGTTAGAATTCAATCAAAAGTAACAACAACAAAATATTATGTGCAGCTTGGTTTTTATTTAACATTTCCTCCCTCTTTTTAACTATAAGGGGTTTTCAAAAACTCATTTATAAACAATTGATCAATTTTTGTTGAGCAATCATCAATGTTGCTTCAATTTTAAGATATGAGAAAACAGTCATGTTTCATGATATTTTATATTTATAAGCCTTTCAGAGTTTTCAAAGGGTTTTCATATGAATTATGTATTTTGATTAATAGACTTTGAAAGTAGGGCAAAGCAGGTATTATTAATCCCACTTTAGAATGGAGAAACTGAGGCTTTGAGACTTTAAGTGAAATACTTTAAAGCACAAAATCACAAAACAAGACTTTTGATAACTAATCGAAAGATCTTTCCATTATATAAGAGTGTCTTTACTGTGAGGATTACTTGCTTGTGAGATTAGAAGTCACTTAAAATCTCTGGCTCTTAATTTCATCATTATTTTAATTGTGATGATTGGTCAAGAAGCTCTCTCCTGTCCTTACTATGTCTAAGTCCTATTAGGATCCTATGACTTAATCTTTGTAGACCTTGTTGTTGGAATTAAATATACTGTTTAACAAAGTAGCATTTTTTTTCTGTGCCACATGATACAAAGAGTTACATTAACATATATGGTATATAATAGAGGCAGTATGACATAAACAGTCAAATAGAATGTGAAATCAGAAATATCTGGGCTTAAATTCCTTCCCATTTATTAGTTGTGTGACTTTTAGAATCAGTTAACATCTCTGTGTCTCAGGAAATTTCCTAGGACTTGGATGGAATCAGTTTCCTTCTGTGACTCAGTCTTTCTAGCTTGCAAAATTATCATTGTACTATGTGGTAAGTAGCTGTAAGTTGTAAACAGTTCACAATGTTTCTCCAATTTTTATTACATTTTCACAGCTAAACCATGCTTTTATTTAATGTGTTTTCACACTGTTAGTTTGCCAGTATCTATATCTGGCATCTATGTTAACATTTCTCCCAATAGCATGGATTTTTTAATCATCGTTCATCCAATACAATTAATTTAAATTACTGTGCTAAGTGCTACTGGGAAAATTAAGATGTATAAGACACAAAACCCTGCTCCGACATGAGTTTTCTACTTAATTAAAAAGATAAAACAAAGACACCAAAAACAGTAATATAAGGTAGAGTTTGATGAGTGCCATTGGAAAGGTAAAATGGGGGGAAAAGAGTGAAAGAAGAGATTAATTTGGAAGGATAAGCTAAAGGTTCGTGTTGACATTGTTTTTGAAGACTGATAGGTAGAATTTCAATAGGTATGGATGATGGAAGAGTATGTTTTAGATAGAAGACCTAAAGGCCTTCTTTAGGCATGAACAAAGGAATAAGTGGAGAAGGGAAAATACACAATGTATTTGATGGAAAGTGATATGGAACATACAAGGAATAAATAGGAATAATATTGGAGGTAACATGGAATAGTGAATAAGGAGCTGGCCATGAGGCCAAGCAGATCTGATACATAGTTGCTAGATAAGCATGACCAAGTCCTTTAAAACTCTCAGTGCTCAAGGCAGTTCTCTAAAACTGAAAGATTGAGAGGTATTGTTGTTTGTCCTTCATTATGGAAGAAGATCAATGACATCAGGAGGTTGATTCCATGACTTGCAAGTGAATTGGATTTAAGTGAGGGAGGATAGTGCAAACTCACCAGCCCCACTTTTTTTTCCAGAGCTATTTGGGTCCTGTGGGACTAGATAGATCAAGACAACTGGTGCTGGATCCAGATGTAGTGGAAGACCTTGACCTTTTTAAGCAAAGATCTTTCCTAAATCTCAGTTTGTCTGACTCAATGTTCCTTCAGTAATTAAAGGCTAGGTTGTTATTGTTTGTCATTCATTTTAAAATTCAGCCATGACATCAGGAAGGTGATGTCATGCCTTAAAGTGAATTGGATTTAAGTGAGGGAGGACTGTGCAAAGTTGCGAGCCTCACTTCAAAACATCGGGGTCCAGTGGCAAGATATAGATCAGGACAAGTGGTGATGGCTCCCAAAGACCAGGTAAGAATTGAGGCAAAAGATGGCCTAGTATGCCTTCATAAAAGAATCAATCTGGGAGGGGAAGACCCTCAGAGTTTCTGGAGAAAACAGAAATAATTGCTATTTGCAATCACTCTGTACCATCCAAACCCAAACAATGAGCAAGCGAGGCTTGGGCTGGGGCTTATTGTTAGCCAATTAGATAAGCCAAAGTGATTTTGATTTAAAAGCATTGTCAAGAATTTTCTTTTTAATCACAAGGGGCCTTTTTTTAGAGCTAAATTTCAAGAATCCATAAATGAAAACTACATTAGACAAAAAGTTAATTATCCCACTTTAAAAAATTATAAAATAGGGGTGGCTAGGTGGCGCAGGGAAGAGAGCAGTGACCCTAGAGTTAGGAGGACCTGAGTTCAAATCCAGCCTCAGACACTTAACACAAAACTAGCTGTGTGACCTTGAGCAAGTCATTTAACCCTAATTGCCCTCAAAAAAGGAAAAAAAAAGATAAAATAGATGGGGAAGAAAAAAATCTAGTTCCCAAACCTAAAGGTACTTTTTAAAGTATAAGTGATTAGAATGTATACTCCTTTGGAATATGTGACAGTATGTTCCCACAGGGACAGAGGAAAAGGGAGGGGAGGCAGGGTTGCTGATCTGAACTACTATATAGAGGGACTTTACTCACTTAGGAATTCCATATACCAATTAAACAGGTAATATCCCTATCTCTACAAGGACATATTGGTAGAAAAATCTTATAAGAGAGCATACCAGAGAAGAAAAGGACTTCATAACAAAGAAAGAATTTATATTTTTTCATTAAGCCATGAGGAACCAGTGAAGACTTCTATAGCCTTTTCAAGCTATAAACACCGGACTTGGAAATTTCTCAAGTCACGAGCAATGCTATCTAGTAATATATCATCTCCTCTCTGGACAACCACCAATCTACCCTAAATTTATGGAGTTCATTAATGCCAGAACAGAAGACTGATGAAATAGAGAAATGACATGATCACAGCTGTGCTGTATGAAAGTTAATTTGATGAAACTGTTTAAGATAGTACTTCATGGGGTAGAGTCAAGATAGAGGAGTATAAGAAGCAGCCAAGCTCTCTCAAAATTCCCCTTCAAAAAAATTTAAAAATAATGCATCAAACTGAATTCTGAAATTGCAAAGTCAATGAAAGGTTAGGGTGAGACATTTTTCCTAGCACAAGACAACTTAAGAGGTCAGAAAAAATGGTCTGTGATGCTGGGATGGCAGCTGACCCAGAGCTCACATGGCAGCAACACTAGCTGCTTTGGAATAGAAACTTTGGATACTTTAAATCTAGAGACAATAAGAGAATATTGAAACTAGTGAGAAAGAAGTTACTTGAAAACCCTGTGCTAGCACTAGGCAAAGGACAGAATGCAGTTAATCAATACCATTGTCTATGCCAACTTCTAGGTCACAGTTAAAGCATATAAATGGGGGGGGGGTGCAGTCACAATAGATCAGAAACCCTTAATAATAGTATCTATTTCAGTCCCAAGGGATCACTGACACTGAGGAGCAGTATCAATTTTAATCCAAATGGATTAGATCCCATTCCTAGTTAAGGACTAGAGTGCAGATCAAGAGAGCAAACACCATGCCTCTCCCAAGATTATACCACCATGGAAGCATCAAAAACTTACAAATTCCTAGAACTAGCATGAAAAAGTCTGATGCTTGGTAAAGTAATTCTACCACCACCCCACCCCAAGAACAGAGCCCAGGTCATATCAAGAAATAGACTGCAAAAATGAACAATTTCTTTAAAAACCTGATCACAAAAAATTACTATGGTGACAGGGAAAAGTAAGACATAAAGTCAGAAGACAACAATTTGAAGGCAGAAACAAGGTGTGAATTAGACACAAGAACAAAAAGAATTCCTGGAAGAGTTAAAAAATATTTAAACAATCAAAAATAGAGTGGTGAAGAAAAATTGGGAAAAGAAATAAGTTCAATACAAGAAAATAGGAAAGACAATTAACAACTTATAAAAAACACAAAAAAAATTAAAGAAAACAATAGTTAAAATACAACTTTGGCCAAATGGTAAATTAGGCACAGTGTCACTGAAAAAGAACTCCCCAAAAGGCAGAATTATCCAAATGAAAAAAAAGAGATACAAAAGCTCACTGAAGAAAACTATTCCTTAAAAATTAGAACTAGGCAAGTGAAATCCAATGATTCTATGAGATATCAAGAAACAATAAAATGGTCAAAGCAATGGAAAATAAAATGGAAGAAAATGTAAAATATCTCATTCAAAAAGCAACTGATATGGGAAAAATGATTGAGGAAATATATTTTAAGAATTATTCAACTGTCTCAAAGCCATGACCCAAAAAGGGCTTTAAAATCTGATTTCTATAAATTATAAAGCAAATACCTTAGAACCAGAGGGTAAAATGGAAATTGAAAATAAAAAATCTACTCATAATCATCTGAGAGAGATCCTAAAATGAAATCTCCCTGGAATATTATTACAAAATTCCAAAGATCTTGGGTCAAGAAGAAAGTTTGAAGTGTCTAGAAAGAAATCATTCAAATAGAATAGAATAACAGTCAAGATCACACAAGATTTAGCAGTGTCCACATTAAAGAAGTGGAGTGCTTGGAATATCATACACTTGAAGTGAAGGAGCTAGGTTTATAAGCAAAATCAACCTATCCAGCTACATTTAAGATAATCAGATGAAAAACAAACAACAGAGATGAATAAAAAATTAAATATTCAACTATTCAAGACTCAAGAGAAGCATTAAAGGGTAAGTATAAAAGAGAAATCATAAGAAACTTAATAAGGTGAAACTGTTTATATTCTTTATTTCAACATGAATACATGTAATTTCCCATTAACTTTATCATTATTAGGACAGTTAGAGAACCCTATATAGACAGAGGGTACTAGAGTGATTAGGTTGAAATGATCTTAGGAAAAAAAGTGAGTAAGAGGAGTGCACTAGAGAAAGGAGAAAAGGGAGGAAAATGAGGGAAATTATCTTACATAAAAGAGGTGAGTAAAGAAGAGTTTTTACAGAGGAAGGGATAATAGAATAAGTTTAAAGACAGAACAACATATACACATGCTCAATTTTGTATAGAAATATATTTTACCTAACAGAGATGTAAGAGGTGAAGAGGATAAGAGAAAAGTGTGGGGTGGAGTGATAAAAGGGATAGAAGATGAAAGGAGTATTTGATCAGAAGTAGCCATGCTTTTGAGGAAAGGTAGAGTAAAAAGAGAGAGAAGTATAAACAGGAAAAAAAATAGAATGGAGGGAAATACCCAGTTAGTAATAATCACTATAAATGTGAATGGATTAATTCGTACATCAAACAGAAGCAGACAGCAGAATAAATTAGAAACCAGAATTGAACAATTTGTTGTTTTCAAGAAACACACTTGAAACATAAACACACAGAGAGTTAAAAAAAAAAAGAGGCTGAAGAAGAATATATTAGTGTCAGCTGAAGCAAAAAAAAAAACAGGGATAGCAATATGATTTCAGAAAAAAAATCACAAGCAAAAGTATATCTAATTAAGAGGGAAAATAAATTATATCTTGCTAAAAGGAACCATAAACAATGAAGTGCCAAACTGTACAACAAATGGTATAGCATTCAATTCTTTAAAGAAAAGTTAAATGAATTAACAGGAAGGAATAATATAACTATAATGATGGGGAAACTCAACTGTCCAATCATAGATAGATAAATCTAACAAAAAATTAAATAAGAAATTAAGAAAATGGATAGAATTTTTTACAATTTATATATGAGAGTACTCTGAAGAAGATTGAATGAGAATATAAAGGATTATACCTTTCATCAGATGTATATGACACCTTCACAATGTTTGATCATTTTTAGTAACATTAAAAACCTCACAAACAGATGCAGAAAGGCAGAAATATTAAATGCACTTTTTTGACCATAATGCAAAAAAAAATCATATTCAATAGAAAGTCTTGGAGGAATAGATTAAAATTAATTAGAAAAAAAAATCTTATCCTTAAAAATGCCTGGGTCAAAGAACAAAGATCATGACAACAATTAAATAACATGCTAAAATCTAAAATGTATGTGTTTCATCCAATGCAGCACTTAGGGGAAAAAAAGTGTGTATATATATATATATATATATTTCTAAATGTGTACAACAACAAAAAGGAGAAAGAACAAATCAACAAATTGAGAAAGCAATTAACTTTTAAAAACTAGAAAAAGAACCAAATAAAAATCCCCATTTAAACACCAAAATTGAAGTCCTGAAAATCAAAAGGATATTAATAAAATTAAAAGCTAAAAAATAAGCACTGAACTAATAAATAAATCTAGGAGCTAGCTTTATAAAATATAGACACATACATAGATAGACAAATACATAGACAGATTTAAAGCCAAGCAAGAGCAGCTTTCCTTTCAGAGCACTGCTGCTGTGAACACCTTTAAAAGTTCTGATTTCACAGTATAGTGAGGTATCTATTTATTCAGTATCAAATTAAGGCAAAATATTCACAGAAAATCAAAGTATAGCATTCATAATGTTATGGCATAATAACTTATCAATAAAATGGCCACATAAATTTTCACCAAAGTGGTCACATAGTTTTTGTTTGTTTTTTGTTTTTTGCTTTTTGGAGGGCAATTGGGGTAAAGTAACTTGCCCAAGGTCACGCGGCTAGGGTGTGTGTGTGTGTGTGTGTGTGTGTGTGTGTGTGTGTGTGTGTGT
>NW_027185655.1:81884587-81886188 GCF_028583685.1 Petaurus breviceps papuanus
GTGTGTGTGTGTGTGTGTGTGTGTGTGTGTGTGTGTGTGTGTGTGTATGCTAAATGTCTGAGGCCAGATCTAAACTCAGGTCCTCCTGACTTCAGGGCTGGCACTCTACTCACTGTCACCTAGGCCCTCAAGTGCTCACATAGTTTTGAGCGAAACATAACACCCATTTAGTAACATAATCATTTAGTAAGTCCTTAATTCAATCATCCTTAAGGATGCAGGCCTCCTTAATTGACATAAATAACAAAAGTCAAAGTGTTCCAGTTCTAGGTCACCTTCAATCAAAAAGTCTTCTTTCTTCTTAATTGGACAAGTCCTTAACTCAATCATCTAAATGTAAAGGTCAGAGTTTTCCATGCCTAGGCCACAGTAAATCATGATTTTCTCAGTTTGCATTAAATACCCAAGGAGAGGTATTTTCATCTTGAATCCAGGCTGACTCTCAGCTTCCATGGCTCCTCCTCCATGGTCCCAGCTCTTGCCTGAATCTATCCAATTGACACTTGAGTTCAAAGGCAGACAGCTCTCAATTCTTTGTCTAGCTTCTTGTGCAATTCCTGTTCCATATTGAAGCTCACAGTTTCTGGTCCACCTCAAGTCATTCACAGTTTCTATTCCTGGTAAGACAAGGCTTAACAAAGCCACAATAACATTTATTCACATTGCCAGCATCCTCATCAATTCATTTTCTGACTGTGAAATTAACATAGATCCAATAATAAGGTCTGAGGAATCAATACAGATCATCAGTATAGTCCCAGGACCTCTGAAAATGTCAGCAAGACCCTCCTCCAGGATTTCTGTAAGCATACAACAAGAAAATCATCTTTCAGGGCTTCTGAGGCAGCAACAAGGTCCCAGAGCTTCTGTAACAACAGCAACATCCTCTATCAGGAGATGAATCTGACAAAGTAAGATCAAAATAGACAGACAAAGTAAAGGCACCACAGCCATGCTTTCTCCCAGTTCTCCTCTCTTCTCTTTTCTCAGTTCTTCTCATTCTCAGTTCAGTTCTCAGTTCACTTCTCTCTCCAGTCCATGTCCAGAGGTTCACTCCCAGAAGTTCTGGCCTCTCTCAGCTTGGGCTTTTCCTTATATACAGTATTTTTCTGCCCCTGCCTGTTATGGCAACAAGTCCATCCCACTATGGGATTCTCAAGTTCTGGGTCTTAATGCTTGACACAATTATGAACGTGAAACTAAGTGCTAAGTACCTGTTAGCTTGCCAATACATGGGGCAGAGAAGATCTTTAAATTCCCATTACCATTAGATACACAGATGACAGGTATAGATTGATTGATTGATTGATTGATTGATTGATGACCCATTGGCAATTTGATGAATAAAAGAAAATTAAATTTGGAGTATCAAAAATGAAAAGGTTAAATAGTATCACCAATGAAAATAAAATTAAAGCATATTATGAGTAATTTTGCCAATAAAACAGACCATCTAAGTGAAATGGATAAACATTTACAAAAAAAATAATCCCCCACATGAACTAAAAAGGAAATAAAACATCTATGTAACCCTATCATAGAAAAAGATAATCAAGAAGCCATACATTAACTCCCTCAGAAAAATTCACCTGGATCAGAAA
>NW_027185655.1:81886588-81902643 GCF_028583685.1 Petaurus breviceps papuanus
AGAGAGAGAGAGAGAGAAAGAGAGAGAGAGAGAGAGAGAGAGAGAGAGAGAGAGAGAGAGAGAGAGAGAGAGAGAGAGAGAGAGAGAGAGAGAGAAAGAGAGAGAGATGTCATAATCATGGTAATGTAGTATTTGATAAACAAAAATCCAACAGTTTAGGGACAAGGACTTACCATTTGACAAAAATAAAGAGTTTGGAAGAAACTAGGTATAGAGAAAAATCTCACAAAATATACTCAGATAAGGTTAATAAAGCAAATGATTTTGACATAAAGAGTGATATAATAATTAAATTAGAGGAGACTTGGGGAAATGTGCATGTCAGATCTATGGACAAGGGAAGAGTTTTGCTTTTGCTTTTTTTTTTTTACCAAAAAAAGGATAGATAAGATCAGGAAGTAAAATGGGTAGTTTTAATTTCATGAATTAGAAAAAAAAACTTTTGCACAAACACAATGAATGCAGCTAAAATTAGAAGGAAAAAAGAAAATGTGCTGAAAATTTACAGGAAATTTCTCTGATAAAAGCCTCATTTCTCAAATATAAAGAGAACTTAACAAAATTTATAAATATAGGAGCTATTCTCCAATTGATAAATTATTAAAGAACATGTACAGGCAGTTTTCAGAGGAAGAAATCAAAGATATCAATAGTTATATAAAAATGTTTGAAATTACTATTAATCAAAGAAATGTTAAATTAAAACTACTCTGAGGTATCACCTCAGACACATCAGATTGGCTTCCATGATGAAAAGGGGAAATGATAAATGCTAGAAGAGTGTATAGAAACATTGGAACACAAGTACACTGTTGTTGTGCTTGTGAATTGGTCCAACCATTCTGGAGAACAATGTAGAACAATGACCAAGGAGTTATAAAACTCTGCTTGACTTTTAACCCAGCAATAGAAGTACTGGATCTGCATCTTTAAAAGATAAAAAATAGAGGAAAGGGCCCATTTTTACAAAAATATTTTATAGCCACTCTGTTTTTTGTGGTAGCAAAGAACTGAAAATTGAGGGGATACTCATCAATTGGGGAATCTCTGAACAAGTTCAGTATACAATTTTGATGGAATAATATTGTGCTGTAAGAAAAATTTTCAGGTAAAAAAAACACCCAGAAGTCTTCTGTCAACTGATGCAAAGTTAAATGAGCAGAATCAGAACCCAGAAAACAGTACCAGCAGTATTGTAATTATGTTCAATTGTAAAAGATTTAGCTACTCTCTGCAAAACAATGATCCAAGACAATTCCAAGAAACAGAAGATGAAAAATGCTATCCACCTCCAGAGAGAGAACTGGTGAATCTTTAGGGTAGATTGAAGCATACTTTGTTTTTCAATTTTTTTTCTTTTTGCTTTTTTTGTAACATGTAAAATATGGAAATATATTTTGTATGACTTCATATGTATAACTGATTGTCTTCTCAATTGATGGAAGAGGGGTTTTAGGGAAGGTATTTGTGAATCATTTTTTAATGAATGTCAAAAATAAATGAATTAATAACAAAAACAAACACAAAGGTTTCATGATAGATTGGAGGGAGAAACCTAGACAGCTAAATTCCACAATGCAGTTTAGGAGGTATTGATTGGGAATCATCTGTATAAATACGAAATTAAAAGCAGGTACAGAATAACACATCCAAGAGGGAAAATGTTTAGAAGAGGAGAGAAGTGACAATAAAAGTTTGGAGAATGGTAATATTTAAGGAGCTAGATTAAAGAAGAAAGTCACTAAAAAGAAATATTAATTAGAGTCCCAGGCAAGGGGATAGGAAATCTGGAAAAAAAAAGTTTTCACATAGGTATAGCTAACAGTCAAATGCTATGCAAGAATAATGTTGATGATTCTGATGATGGTGATGATGATAAGGATGAAAAGGAAGAGGAGGATGAGCACTAACATTTATATAGAGCTTTAAAACTTGAAAAGAGATTTTCATTTATTATCTCATTTGATACTCAAAACAGCTTTGTGAGTTATGGGCTATTATTATCTTCACTCTATCAGTTTGGATACTGAGGTTGAGAATTTAAATTGATCATCAAAATATGCTTATTGACTTGGAGGTAGGATGGTGTGCTGGGGAGAATCCTGTTTGAATTCTGTCTTTCTTCCCTATGTGACCTTGGTAAATCACTTCTTTTATTGTTGTGGTTCCACTTCCCTCACTTATACTAAGTCTTAGTTCTTTCATCATTTAAATGAGGAGTTTGGACAAGAAGATATCTAAGATCCCTTCTACATCAAAATCCATAACCCTGATCTGTGAGGGAGAGTACTTAGAGAGACAGTGAACAGAGAAATAACTAAAACAAACAAAAACTGCTACTGTTTTATTGCACCAGATTGCTATTCTAATACAGGCAGATGATTGAATATCTCTATGGGAGTACAGCAAAAAACCATCTGGAGAAGCAACAACAACAGCAATTCAAAGCACACAGTCTACTGAGAGTGGGGAGCGTACTTCCATATTTGATACAAAGACAGCACTTCAGGGAAAAAAAAGTAATGTTAAAACAATGAAAAAAATAAAAGATAGAATTGTGTTTTTAATTAGATTCAGATTTAGAACTCGAGGTCTTTTTTAATTTAAAATAATAAAAAACCATAGAATAGCAAATCTAGAAGTAATCCATTAGAGATTATCTAGTTCATTAACCCTTCCTCCATTCTACAAATGAGGAAACTAAGTCACAATGAGAAAAAAATGAGTTGACCAACATCACAGGGATATTGTGACAGTACTACTGATTGAACCCATGTTTTACTGGGGTTTCATATTTTGTTGGCTCTGAACCTCATGTTCTTTCTACTCTATCATTACATACTCAAACTCTGTATTTGGAGTAAGAAAATAATGATTTGATTCCTGACCCCATTTTTTATTGTCTTAGTGAGCTTGAGGATGTTACTTAAACTCTAAATGAGTCATTTTCCTTTTTTGTCAAATGAGAGGGTTGTATTGCATGAGCTCTATATGCATTTTTTCCACTTTAGGTCCTGTGATCCTGTGATAGGAGCCTTTATTCAATTAAATGAAATTAATTAAGCCATTAGAAATGAATATTTTCTTCTTTTTTTATGCCCCAATCAGCAAGTATTAATTAAACATTTACTCTTCCTATTTTTTCCTGCATAGTGAGGAGAAATGACAGGGTACAAAATTTAACAGTAGAAGAGATTTTTGAGTTCATAGAGTGCAGCTACCTTATTACAGATCAGGAAACTCAGGTTCAGAGCAGTTAAATTCAGAGTCACATAGCTAGTAAGGATCTCTGAACTAACGTCTTCCTCATTCCCAATCTATCATCCTGTGTCCGTGTGTATACACACACATATATACACTTATTTACACATACATACACATATGTATATATAAAATCTACATGTTAATATGTATGCATATATACATGCATATATAATACATATTTGTGCGTACATACACACATGATTTTTGGAAAAAAATACTATGGAAAAAGGGGGAGGCACATATAGGTCAAGCATATAGCCTTATGTTTCCCATATAGGGAAGCAAATCTGTATCTGAAGTGTGTGGCAAAGACCAGGTTGTAAAATTACAAAAATATTCAGGTCACTTAGTAATTTAATGGTATCTCACTTTTAAACACCGGTATTCCTCAAGTTACAAATAGTTAGCTTACCAATGCTCCCTTAGAAATGAACAGCCAGTGGCACATAGTCTCCTGCTCTGAATAGTAATCAAGCTGTTCTAGGTCCATGGTGCCATCTGGTGCCAGCAAAGAGAACCATCTGTACCAACTTATCATCTCCACCTTCAGAACATGGAAAATCTCTATGACTCTTTAGAGGTGAAGAGGACTTTGGAGATACTTTTGTCAAACCCCTTTATTTGACAAATGAGAAAACTAAGGCCCAGAGATAAGAAAATTCATTGCTCCAGGTCACAAAACTAATAAATGGCAAAGACTGTAACCCATACTTTTCAAATACAACAGTGATCTTTCTACTAAACCAAGGTCTCTTTCTAAAGGTTTGCAGGGAAGAATCCTTCCTCTTCCGGCCTCTCCTATCACTAAATTCAGCTGGTTTTTGAGGTCAGTCTCAGGCATAATATGTTTTAGAGACAAAGTGAAGTAGATTTACTATACAAAAAATATCTCTACTACTTAGGGCCTGATTGATATTCTGCCTGTCATTTCACCTTTAAAGATAAAAGTCTGAAAAAAAAAATAAACCTCGCTAGGAAAATTAATCCACAAGATTGAATGACTTTTGGTCACATTATAGATGTTAATGAAAATCTTTTCTATGTCATTAAGGATTAGTTGCATACACAGTAGGGAGTTTCTGGGCACTTGAAGAAGAAAAGAAGCATGTAAAGGGTCAATTGGGAGCACCAGGGACAAACATCCTCTCTGTTGAAATTTGGCAGGGGACTATCAGTTATTTTTATTTTTATCTGTTATTTTATTTTCATCCATTCAGATAGAAGTAGCATGCAAAAACCTTTCATGATCCTCACACAGCACAGGAGAGGAGTGCACGTTGGCAAAAACTTGACATTTCTGGAGGAACTTTGAGGACAGCATAATATTGTATACACTGTCAGACAAGATATGTTTTGGAATTCTTTGTTTCATTGTTTTTTTTTCTTTGTCATAAGAGAGGGTGCAATATAGAGAGACCATAGGTGGGAAATGTTGGTGATGTCAATACAAAATATATCAATAAATAACATATTTAATGTTAAAAATATTTATTGAAAGCACTAGGCATTTCTAGTGTTTTGTGCAAGGCAAAAGTGTTCAGAGGCTCACAAAAATTTTTTATGAGAATTAAAGAGAGGAAATACTCTTTCTAAGCTCTGGTATAAAGGGGTTCAAGTCCTGTCTGTGATGCTCTACCTGTATGACCTTAGGAAAATGACAACCTGTCTGGCCCTCATTTTTTTCATTTCTAAAATAACAGGATTGGATTAGTTAATCTCTGAGGTCTCTCACAGTTCTCATTCTGCACCCATAAAGTAACTGAAAGCATCTAATAGAGGATGAAACAGAAATTTTAGAAAGATTTTCATGTCTGCATAATTGCCTCATTCTTTACTTCACAGCTTAAAGGCTTTCTGAAGGTACTCCTTTGCCCTAAGATCTGCACACTCTTTTTTGATGAGATTTTGTGTATTGTAGTCAAAATTACTCCAAGGGCAGTAAGGGCAGAATGGTGAACTACCTCAAACAGTCAGGAAAAATGTTTCCTTTTCCAGTGGAATGTGAACATTTCCAGAGTTCTCTCAGAGTTGTGTGATAGACTCATGGAGCAATAGTCCAACCTTTTTTTCTTTCTAATTTTATTTAATTTATGCTGAACTCAAGAAATAAAATAAGCATTTCAATAATATAGTAGAATAGGGAAAAAAAGATGATTGTACATGAAACTGCAAATCTATTATGTAGAACTAACTATTCCTTTTAAATATACAATTAAGTTGCCATTTAAATTTCTTTTTTTTCTTTTTCCCACTCCCCCCATGATGGCTACCATTAGACACAAATATTTATATGCATGTAAAGTCATTCTATGCATCTGTCGGTTCTTTCTCAGGATTATTATAGCATCTTCCCTCATATGTCCTATGTATATAATCTAGGTATTTGTAATAGTCAAAATGACCTAGTCACTCAAAATCATTCCTTTCCCCCTAATTTTAATACATTTATTTTCTTTTATTTCATAGTATTTTTCATGTAAGGATAATTTTCAATATTCATCTTTGTAAGATTTTGAGCTCCAATTTTTTTCTCCCTCTCTGCTATCTGTCTCTCTTCCCCAAGGCAGTAAGCAATCTGATACATGTACAATCATGTTAAACACATTTCCACATTAGTTATGTTGTGAAAGAAGACTCGTGACAAAAGGGGAAAACCGTAAGAAAGGAAACAAGTGAAGATAGCATGCTTCGATCTGCATTCACACTCCATGGTTCTTTCTCTGGGCATGGTCAGCATTTTCCATCATGAGTCCCTTGGAAATGTCTTGGAACACTGCACACTCAAAATTATTCTTAAAATAATATTTGTACTGTATACATAATTCTCTCAGTTTTTCTCACTTCACTCTTTACTATTGTCTGTGAGCCTGAGATGAAACTAAAGTTGTCATTGGGTACCAATTCAAGAGGGACTTTAACCTGGTTACTAGTCCCAAGCAAGTAAACTAAATTCACTTCCAGGGAACTCAAGGAACTTCCAGAAAGAAAGAAAATGTATACCTTGGTGTTTTATGTCATTACAGAATAATTGTTTGAAAAGATTTTTTCATTTGGGTTATAGACCATTATTGATGTGCTTATAATGGACTACTTTCCACAGTTTGTATTCTAATGCACTAAGGAAATTTAATTTAGACTTTTCTTTCATGAGACCATTGAGGATAGCAGCTTCTGTATCCTATTCATGACAGTCAGGGAGCCAATAATATAACATGCAGTATGATAATTAAATTTATTGCAATAAAAATTAGCATTTTATACTGCTTTGATGTTTACAAAGTGTGGTAATATTTTATTTCATTTGATCCTCAAAATAAATCTGTGAGGCATATATATATACACACACACACACATTTTAGAGATAAGGAAACAGACTCAGGGAAGTAAAGTGACTTGTTCAGGGTCACACAGACAGTAATATCTAATGCATGATTTGAATTCACATCTTTGTTACTACAAGAACTCTATACACTCTACCATCAAGCATAGGCAGAGGTAGTAAAAAATAGTGTTCCCTAGGATTTTTATTTCTGAAAAAAAAATCCACTAAATTTGTTTATTTTCCTCATGAATAAATGACAAAAATAATGTACAGAATGCTTCTTATGATTTTGTGCTGAGTCAGACTTGTAAGAGAGGGGGAAAAAAGAATGTATTCTTAAAAGAAAGAACACAGGAAAACACAAAGAATCAAGTGTATACCAACTTATTGTAGTACTTGTTTCCACAATTAGAATTTAAACTTTATTTGCATAGAGATTGTTTCATTCTTTGTACTTGTATCTGAAGCACCTATCATATAGTAGGCACTTAATGGTAACTTTTGGATGGAAAGAATGGATAACAAATATCCCACATGCTCCAGAAACCACAAGGGATGTCACCAGAAACCCCTTTACAGATTTATGGAAGGACATGAACAAAAGTTGTACAAATCAGCGGGCAAGAAGGGGTTGAGATCTGCTATGGTAGAAGAAATACACATGGGGGCAGAGTCAAGATGGTGGAGTAGAACCAGAACATCCCCGCTGCTCCTGCTTCCACCTTCCCCAATCCATGTAAAAAGGGGACTCTAAACAAACTTTGGAGCTGCAGAACCCACAAAATGAAACACAGAAGCTAAGCGCCCACTGAGGTCAGCCCAGCAGGCTGGCAGGAATCGGCCAGCACAGCGCTCTGGGAGCCCCACACAAAGGCTTTAGCCCCAGGGTGGGCCTGACCAGCCAACAGCCAGAAGGACTCCAGATCAACAGCAGCTGTGGCTGTTTCCAGATTCATCAAGACACAGATGAGGACAAAGTGAGAGGTCAGTGCAGTCTGGACCTTGGGACCCAGTAAGTGGGAGTGCATGGCTTTTGCCCCCAGGGTGAGAAACCACTGAAACACCCGGACAGACAGCCAGTGCCACATGGAGGATTCAGCTCCTGGCCTGCAGAGTGTAGAGGGACCAAGCACCAGTCTGAGGGGTAATCGCACTTGCTTTAACCTAATTGGATCTGGATTGAAGTCTAGGGTGGAGGTCCTGGGGTGTATGTCCAGCTTGCCAGATTGTGTGGAGGCTTCAGAGAGGGAACCCATCTAATGCCTCTGGCAACTGAGAAAACCTCAGCATTTGGGACTAAAGCTCCCCTGTCTGGTGGTAGAGTCCTACTGTGGCAAAAACCCAGGGGTCAAGTGAATGAGGGGTGACATGACCAAGCAAGGGAAATAAAGCAGAAAGAAGATTCCAACATTAGACTCTGATTTTGGGGACAAAAACAAGCAAAGCATGGAAGAGGAGGAAGTCAGGGAAGTAAGAACTCCTGCACCAAAAGCTTCAAAGGAAAATACCAGCTGGTTGCAGGCCATAGAGGATGTTAAGTAGCAGATAAGAGAAGTGGAGGAAAAATTGGGAAGAGAAATAAGAACAATGCAAGAAGATTATGGAATGAGAGTCAACAGCCTGACTGAGGAAAATAACTCTTTCAAAAACAGACAGACTCAAATCTCAAAAGAGGCTCAAAAAGGCAATGAGGAGAAGAATGCCTTAAAAAGCCGAATTTACCAGATGAAAAAAGAATCTCAAAAGCTCAATGAGGGGAATCATTGCTTCAGAATTAGACTGGAGCAAATGAAAGCTAATGAGTTCATGAGAAATCAAGATGCTGTTAAACAGATCGAAACAAATGAAAGAATAGAAGGCAATGTGAAACATCTCATGGGAAAAACCACTGACCAGGAAAATAGATCCAGGAGAGATAATTTAAAAATTATTGGACTAACTGAAAGCCATGATCAAAGTAAGAACCTAGAAATCATCCTCCAGGAACTTCTCAAAAAAAAAAAACTGCTTTGATGTTTTAGAACCAGAGGGCAAAATAGAAGTTGAAAGAATCCACCGACCACCTGCTGAAAAAGATCACAAAAAGAAAAGTACTAGGAATATTATAGCCAGGTTGCAGAATGCCTAGATTAAGGAGAGAATATTACAAGCAGCCAGGAAGAAACAATTTGAATATTGTGGAAAAACAATCAGGATAACCCAGGATCTGGCAGCTTCTACACTGAGGGATCAAAGGGCTTGGAATATGATACTCCAGAAGTCAAAGGAGCTGGGATTAAAACCAAGAATCACCTACCCAGCAAAACTGAGTATCATGTTTCAGGGGAAGATATGGTCATTCAGTGGAATAGAGGACTTTCATGCATTCTTGCTGAAAAAACCAGAGTTGAACAGAAAATTTGACAATCAGATACAAGAAGCAAGAGAAGCATGAGAAGGTAAACAGGGAAAGGAAATCATAAGGAACTTATCATAGTTGAACTACTAACATTCCCACATGGAAAAACAATAATTGTAACTTATGAAACTTTTCTCAGTAGTTAAAGGGAATATATATATGAGGTTATATGGGCATATGAATACATATGCGAATGGGTGAATATATACTTACAGGTATACATACATAGAGGGCACAGGACCAATTTAACAGGAAGGGCTTATATATGATACTTAAAAGGTGAAATTAAGAGGTGAGAGAGGAATATAATGAGAGGAGATGGAGAGAGACACAATGGGGTAAACTATCTCATACAGAAGAGTCAAGGGAAAATTGTTTCAATGGAGGGGAAGAATAGGAAGGCAAAAGGGAATAGCTCAATCTTATTCCCATTGAATTTGGCTTGTGCAGGGAATGAAATACACACTATATAGTATATCTCACCCTCCACAAGAGTAGGGGGGGAAGGGCAAGAGAGGGAGGATGATGGAAGGGAGGGCAGGCTGGGGGGGAGGGAAGTTGGAAGCACCCACTTATGAAAAGGGATGGGATCAAAGTAGAGAACAGAACAGGTGGGAGGTCAGATGGGAGGGAGGGAAATATGGTCAGTCTTTTAAAATATATCTACTCACCTTTTTGTTTTGCCTTAGCCACACATGGACATCCTATACTGAACTGCTTATTTTCCCAGTAAGGGTGAGTGACAAGGGAGGAAGGGAATGAATCTGGAATTCAAAGTTTTAAAATCAAATATTCAAATACATATTTTTTTAAAGCAATTGAGGTTAAGTAACTTGCTCAAGGTTACATGGTCAGTTATTTCTGGGTGTGGTTCCAAGTAACTGAGCCCAGATTCAATCCCCCAGGTCATCCTGACACTGGGGCCAGTGCTCTTACTCACTGTGCTACTGTAGCAGCAAGCACCCCAGTGTTCCCAGGGTGGCTGCTAGCACAGGTTCTTGGATCTGCTTTGTTAAAGGAAAGCAACTCAAAATGGGTTAACAAGCTTACTTTAATCAGTCAGACATGTATCGTTTACCTTGTTCAGGGGAAAAGGTCAGCACCCCGAACTTCAGAATACACGGGCAGAATTATCAAGACAGAAACAGATCAAGTAGACAGATTTCCAAACTGTCCAACCATTACATCCATACCCAGTCAACATCTGGGTTTTTCAAAGCCAGGGGGGCTCTGGATAATGGCTTTTCAGAATACAGATCAAATCACAGAACACGTCTCAAAGTGAGCCCCCAAAACAAAGCCTCACATCAGGGCTTATATAGCCTTCTCCTGGCTCAGAGAATGTAACAATCTTATTGACCCACTGGCCAATCAAAAAGTATCTACTGAAAAACAAGCCTCCCACCCCAGGCTTCAGGTGCATTTTAGCCTAGGGGCAGGGAAGATCTTCCAAATTTGCATTCGCATTACAGCTACCTGACCACCCCAATATATATATAATTTTTAATACTATTTTACATGTAATTGGAAATAAGATATACAGGAACTGGGGCATAGAGATCCACGGGAAATGTAGAAAGGGATATGGGAGTAAATATGGGAGAGAGCAGATTGGAGGAGGGGCTATCCTGTAGGACTGCTATTTTGGGGTGGTGGGTAGTGGAAAAACGGGAAGAAAATTTGTAACTCAAAATCTGGCAGAAATGAATTATGTAAATCAGAAGTTAATAAAGCATTTGGAAAAAAAAAGAAGTACACATCAATTAGAGCTCAGGTTCATTAGAATTTTGGAGTTTCATTAAATTGCAAACATAAAGATTCTAACATTTTGCCTTAGAACCTATAAGTGCAAAAACAAATGAGCAGAACTAGCATTCAAAAAGGGAATCTAAAATGGTGATGTAGAAAATAAGAGGATCCTAGGTTTTTAAAAGTTAAATACCTAACTAAAGATTCTCTCATACAAAACAACATTTATAGCTCATCAAATATGAATATGTTTAAAGGAAAAGCTAAAACTTTAAAATATTAATAGAATGTCTTTTATACTAAATAAAGGTATGAATGTATGTGAAACAAAAGCTAGAAATTCAAAAACCAACGGTCTTTATCTCAGTGACCTAAGATTTGTGTTGTTTTAAGTTATGTTTGTGCATATATATGGGAATATTTTTTCTTCACTTACAAGAAAACTATTTTTTCTTTAATCATTCAGGAACATTCCCATTAAAAAGCATATGAATAAACTGTATGATCTTTCTAGGTAATCTGTTCATTATTGCTTCTTCTTTCCTTCAACAATTATGATTTGGAATGTCATATCCTATTTCCTGGAGCAGTATAGCAATATCTCGTTTATACGCAAGATGACTAGAGCATGAAATATCTTGGGCTTCTTTCTTTTGTTTTAAATTGAAGGTTAACCATTTAAGCATTTGTCTTGTTTCAACCACATTTAGTAGAAATCTTTTCTAAAATGCATTTTTACTAAGACACACTATGTCATAGGAAACAAATATAGCAAGCCATTCATCTTTTGTTGGGAATATACTAATAACTCACATTTATATAATACTTCAAATTTGAAAAATGTGTTCCTCACAACAATCTTGTATTCTTCAACTCATTTAGTGCTGAGAAAATTGAGTTCCTAAGAAATCATGATGATCACATAGCTAGTAAGTGTCTGAAGTACAACTAAATCCGGGTCTCCTTACTACAGTAGACCTATCCACTCTATCATAATGCCTCTCTCTTATTGCTGACTTCGTGTCATCATTATGATAAATATTTTTTAATGGTGAGATTTAGATAGTCCTTAGGGACTGGAAGGAATACATGCTAAAAAGGGTACCTCAGGAAAGTGTGCATGTGTTAAAAAATCATCCCTAATTTCATTTTGCTTTCTTGTCATTTGTCTCTTTTACATATAAATCAAACATTATTTTTAAAGTATATAGTTATATATGGTCTTAGGCAATGTAACAATGCTATTTTTTTTGGTAAAATTAAGTATTGAATAAAAAGTTGAAGCAGCCTCCAACAAAATTTTCTTGCTATTTTTAGCTCTCATTTTCTCCCCACTATTGATCATTAACCAAGTTTGGCAATAACCATCATTTCATTATATTTCACTTGCTACAGGTTGGCACACCACCACCTTGTTGGCTAATAAAGGAAAATAAATCCAACTTGGATTTTCACACCCATAGGCATATATTGGACTGTATGTCATCAATATAACATTGATGTTTTTGTTTGTTGAAGTGCCAGACTTCTCTATACTAGACCACTATATTGGGTTATATATACAGATATTAAAAATTAAGTAGGCAAGGGTCAACTAGGTGGTGAAGTGAATAGAGCCCTGGCCCTGGAGTCAGGAGAACCTGAGTTCAAATCTGACCTCAGACACTCAAAATTTACTAGCCATGTGACTTTGGGCTAATCACAACAAGTGACCTACCTTCTCCCCTTAAAAAAAAAATTAAGTAGGAAAAATGAAAGTCCTATAAATTTTTCATTATACTTCAGGTAGGCAAAAAGTTGAGCTAACCCATAAGCCCCAATTACTAATTCAAATTATGAAGAATTATGGAGTGTATAATAGTTTCTTCACTGGGCTTGGAATTTAGAGTACCTTGAGTCAAAACCTCCCTCGTTGTGATGTTGGGCAAATAATATAACCTTTCTGTATCTCAGTTCTTCCCATAAACTTTTTTGCAAGGAGGTGAGGGAGGAAAAGAGTGGAACTCAATGTTTTATAAATTTCCACCTAGCTCTTAGCTCAAGATTCTTTCATCTTGCTTTTCAAATTAAAGGCAATGCAACTTTACTTTTTAAAATGTAAAGTGTGAAAAAATAGGGGGTGGAGTCAAGATGGCTGAGTAGAAGAAACAGGACCTCCATGTGGCTCCGGCTGTCACCACCTTCAATCCATGTAAAAGGGAACTCTGAAGAAACTTGGAGCTACAGAACCCACAAAATGACACAGAAAAGCTAATGTCCCACTGAGAACATTCCAGCAGGCAAGCAGCCAGCTGAGTGCTCTGGGAGCCTAGCCCAGCTCCACACCGAGGTTTTAGCCCCAGGGCAGGTCTGACCAACTACCTGCTGGAGGGACTACAAATCACCAGCAGCTGTGGCAGTTTCCAGAATTATCAACACATGGATGCTAAAGACAAAGTGAGAGGTCAGTGCAATGTGGATTTTGGGACCAACTAGTTGGGTGTTCATAGGCTTTTGCCCCTGGGGTGAGAATCTTCTGAGGGCCGTGGCACAGCCCCTGCCACGTGGCAGCATCAGCTCCTGGCTGCAGAGTGTAGGGATACCAAGCATCAGTCTGAGGGGTAATCACTTTTTCTTTAACCTGCTTGGATTTGGATTGATATCTACGGAGGAGGTACTGGGGTATGTGACCAGCTTACCAGAGTATGGGGAGGCTTCAGAGAGGGCATATACCTCCTGCAGCTTAGAAAATCCCAGCGTTTGGTATGAAGCTCCCCTGTCTGGTGGCAGAGTCCTACTGCGGCAAAAAAAAACCCAAAAGTCAAGTAATTGAGTGGCAACATGACCAGGCAAAGGAAGTAAAGCAAACAAAAGAATCCAACGTTAGACTCCTATTTTGGGGACAAAAAAGGATCAAAGTATGGAACAGGAGGAAGAAAGTGAAGCTAGAACTCCTGCACCAAAAGGTTGAATGGAAAATACGAGCTGGCCATGGGCCATAGCAGACCTTAAGAAGCAGATAAGAGAAGTGGAGGAAAAATTGGGAAGAGAAATGAGAATGACGCAAGAAAATTACAAAATGGGGGTCAATAGCCTGACTGAGGAAAATAACACCTTAAAAAAATAACTAATTCAAATGACAAAAGAGGCTAAAAAAGCAATGAGGAGAAGAATGCCTTAAAAAGCCAAATTTGCCAGATGGGAAAAGAATCTCAAAAGCTCACTGAGGAGAACCATTACTTCAGAATTAGATTGGAACAAATGGAAGCTAATAACTTTATGAGAAATCAAGACGCTCTTTAACAGATCCAAACAAATGAAAGAATAGAAGGCAATGTGAAATATCTCATGGGAAAAACCACTGAACTGGAAAATAGATCCAGGAGAGATAATTTAAAAATTATTGGACTACCTGAAAGCCATGATCAAAGAAAGAACCTAGAAAGCATCCTCCAAGAAATTCTCAAGGAAAAGTGCCCTCATGTTTTAGAACCAGAGTGCAAAATAGAGTTTGAAAGAATCCACCGATCACCTCCTGAAAAATATCCCTAAAAGAAAACTCCTAGGAATATTATAGCCAGTTTCTGAAATTCCAAGATCAAGGAGAGAATATTACAAGCATCCAGGAAGAAACAATATGAGTATTGTGGAAACACAATCCAGATAACTCAGGATCCGGCAGCTTCTACACTGAGGGATCAAAGGACTTGGAATATGATATTCTGGAGGGCAAAGGAGCTGGGATTAAAACCAAGAGTCACCTGCCCAGCAAAACTGAGTATCATGTTTCAGGGAAAAATATGGTCATTCAGTGGAATAGAGGACTTTCAAGCATTCTTGATGAAAAAAACAGAATTGAATAGAAACTTTGACATTCAGGTACAAGAAGCAAGATCAGCATGAGAAGGTAAATAGGGAAAAGAAATCATAAGGAACTTATCAAAAATGAAATTTTAACATTCCTACATGGAAAAACAATAATTGTAACTGATGAAACTTTTCTCAGTATGAAAATATTTGAAGGGAATAGAAATGTATATATATATATGTCTATATCAGAGGGTATATGGGCATATGAATACATATGTGAATGTGTATGTGTATATATATATACACACATATGTTTACTAGTATACATAGATAGAGGGCACAGAACCAATTTAATAGGAAGGGATGATAATTAAAAGGTGAAATTAAGAGGTGAGAGAATATAATGAGAGAATATGGGGAGACATAATGGGGTAAACTATCTCATACAGAAGAGGCAAGGGGCAATGGTTACAATGGAGGGGAAGAATAGGAAGGCAAAAGGGAATGGGTCAACCTTATTTTCATTGAATTTGGCTTGGGAAGGGAATAAAATTCACACTAAGTAGGCTATCTTGCCCTACAGGAGAGTGGGTGTTTAGTGGAAGAGAGGGCAGGCTGGGGGGGGGGGGGGGAAGTTGGAAGCACCCACTTTTGAAAACGGACAGGATCAAAGTAGAGAATACAACAAGTGGGAGGTGGGATAGGAGGGAGAGAAATATAGACTGTCTTTTACAATATATCTACTATGTTATTGTTTTGCATTAGGTACACGTGTACAACCTGTATTGAAGTGCTTATCTTCCCAGTTAGGGTGAGTGACAAGGGAGGAAGGGAATTAATCTGGAATTCAAAGTTTTAAAATCAAATGTTTAAATATATATATATACATATATATTCTATTATTAATACTATTTTACATGTAATTGGGAAATAACATATACAGGCACTGGGGCTTAGACATCCACCATGCCCTACTAGAAAAGTTGAAGGAGGTATGGGAGAAGATATTGGAGAGAGCAGAATGGAGGAGGGGATATCATGTGGGAAGGCTATTTGGGGGCAGTGGGTAGGGGAAAAATGGGGAGAAAATTTGTAACTCAAAATCTCGCAGAAATGAATGATGTAAATCAGAAGTTTATAAAGTATTTGAAAAATGAAAAAAAAATTAAATAAAATGTAAATTGTATATGTGTGAAAATGGAAGAAGCCTGAGAGGAAGACTCAATCTGACCTCAGACCCTTATTAACTGTGTGACCCTAGGTAAGTCACTTAAACTCTGTTTGCCTCACCTTATTTATATTATTATCGTATTATGTTATTATTTCCTCACTTTAGTTATAAAATGGGGATGATAATAAGAACTACCTTCCAGGGTTGTTGTTAGGATAAAATGAGGTAATAATTTGAAAGTACTCAGAATGGTACCTGATACACAGTAAGGAGGAAGAGGAGGAGGAAGAGGAGGAGGAGTGGTGGTGGTGGTGGTAGTAGTAGTAGTAGTAGTAGTAGTAGTAGTAGTAGTAGTAGTAGTA
>NW_027185655.1:81902653-81904440 GCF_028583685.1 Petaurus breviceps papuanus
TAGTAGTAGTAGTAGTAGTAGTAGTAGTAGTAGTAGTAGTAGTAGTAAATGTAGGGAAGTTTATTCATGATAGAGCAAGATTTCCGGAAGGCTCAGCAAAAAAGGCAGACAGATCTGGAGTAGGATCTTATGGGCCTCAAGTTGAAATGGATGGGAATAAGGAGCAGAAAACAGGGGCTGAAGGAGGTGGGGGATTTTTCATAAGCAATTGGGGATCAGGTCTCAAAACGATGAGGAAAATTAGAGATGGAGGAATGAATCTAGGTAGAGAATTGGTGGTTGGAAGAAACTCCATTGATCCCTCTCAGGGAAGAACTACATATTGGTAGGACTTTTTGGAAACCATTTCTAGGAAAAAATCTAGGGAAGTCAGTGGGTCCTACAGTCACCATGTATGGGTGTTATCACATCCAAAGTGGTAGTAGTGACTTGGGTGCAGTCTTCTGTACCTACAATGCTGCCTAGAAGCCATCCAAACTGGTCAGGTGGTGCATGCAGAAGTTCTCCATACCAAGAGGTTAAGCAATCAATTTAATCCTTCTCCTCTGAACATATAGACATGGGATTCCACTTGCCACCCCAGGTTCTCTTACTAGTCTTTCTATAGACCTCTGAATAGGAATAGAATTCCACTGTGTGTTGCTTGTAGTTGGAATCTATTCTCAGACCTGATGTTCTGTGTAAGATTTCACAAATGACGAAAATAACTTTCTCCTGATGTATTTAACATCTGGCCTACCAGATTTATGCTGAGAGCCAAAAAATCACTACTTCACCAAGCAAAACCTCACTGTTGAGCAAAGCATTGGGGTCAGGTTTTGGGGTGGCCAGTATGGGGCTTTCTGCAGTGCCCCAGAATTTTTGGAAGGTAAGAAGTGTGCAAGGCTTCTTGGGCTCTTGGGGGTCCCCAAAGTGGTAATTTGACCCCAGAGTGTTCCTGTTATTTGTCACAGGCATGTAACCCTAGAGCATTTTATCCAAGCCTAAGAGTTGGAGGCCTACTAGTGTCTGTGCACACTAGACTGGTCCAGTAGAAATAAGCAGTTGGTCCAGAAGGCAAAGAGTAAGGAAGATGAGGAAGTGTTATCATTGCAGCTAAGGAAGCCTTGAAGGTCCTAAAAATACAATCAATGACATTTGGGGCTCAGAGAAGTGCACCTTGGTAGTTTGCAACTATCTTCGTCCTCTCCTGCTATACCAAAGCTTCACTAGCTACAGGTAATGCCTGCCCTTCTTCATCTCTAAGACTGACCTGTCATGACATTCCATTTCCAGCTCCAATATCATGGTTGTTTGCCTGAATCCCCACAGATGTTGGCACTCTTTTCCTCCTCAGATTCTGTCGAAATACCTAGTGTATATTCACAGTTGCATGTGAGCCCCTCAAGGACAGGACATTTTTGTTTTTGCATCCCCTGTAACCTAGCACAGGGATTGGCACATAGTCGTATCTGATGAAACCTGATGAAGGTTTGCTAAATTGAATTAAAATTACTTCATCCCTTGTAAGAAAAAAGTGTATATGTGTTTTTTTTTCAAACAAATATAATGTTTGTTGTGCATCAATATATGATGTCAGCATGGCTTATATGGGAGGAAACTACATTTTCTGTATCCCTAAATTCTATTAGAAATATTAAGATCAAAGTAAATTCCTTGAAATTTTTGAGATCTAAAATCTGTATTGAACTATTTGGGATAAGATAGATAGATGCTAGTTAGATAGATGATAGATAGATAGATAGATAGATAGATAGATAGATAGATAGATAGATAGATAGATAGAT
>NW_027185655.1:81904450-81910975 GCF_028583685.1 Petaurus breviceps papuanus
ATAGGATTTCATTTAGATAAGCAAATCCCCCTAAGTAGCCTCACATTTGAAAAGTCTAAAAATAAAAGTTTTAAACCAAGTTCAATAATTTTTAAGATATGAATTTTTATATCTCTTAGTGAAAACTTTCTAAAATGATTTGTGATTTTTTCTTCTTTTATGCTAATGAAACTTTTATGAAGTTGTACTATGAATCCTCTGGTTTCATGGTGATGACCCCGGGTTCTCAAAAAGTATTTTGTCAGAAAACAAGGTCTAGCAGTGCAACTGCTGAATTTAAACAATATTGAGAAATGGTTAATTAGTAAACTATACAAAGTCCCAATTTAGATAATTTGTTGTATAATTTCCATCTTAGCCAACTTCAGACAGGCCCATTCCTGGGCTCCACAAAGTTTTGATGTTTTTGGTCCTGGTAATCCACAAAAATCCACAACTCCCAACTCCTAATACCTCCTCTCTGACTCCTGACTTCCCTGGTTTCCATTGAGTATCAGTTAAAATTCCATTCTCTAAAGAAGCTTTTACTGACCTCTTTTGCTACTATTTCCTTCTTTCTATAGATTATTTCAAATTTATCATGTGTATGTGCACCTTTTTGCACTTATTTTTACGTTGTGTTCCCATTAGACCGTGAGCTTCTTGAGAGCAGCATCTATCTTTTGCCTTTCTGTATATCCTCAGAGCTTATAACAGTGTTTGGTACATAGTAGGTGCTCAATAAATGCTTACTTAAAATTAAATACCAAAGACATATGAAGGAAGACACTATATGCATCCAGAGAAAGAACTGATAAATAAATGCATCGAATGATTTACATACATGCATACATACACACAAACAGATAGATAGATAGACAGACACACAAACACATTTGTGTCTTCTAGGATGGAGAAAAGAAGGAAAAGAAGAAAAAATGTACATGAAACTTTATTACTTATTTGGAGGGTATAGCAATTTGTACCTAATAGATTTGCAGTTTCATGTGCAATTTTTATACTATGTTATGGAAATGCTTGTTTCATTACATGAACTAAAAACAAATAAATGAACTTTAAAAAATAAATGCTTGGGGGTCAGAGCCAAGATGGCAGAGTAGAAGCAGGACCTCCCCACTGCTACTGCTTCCACCTTCCCCAATCCATGTAAAAACGGGCCTCTAAACAAACTTTGGAGCTGCAGAACCCACAAAATGACACAGAGAAGCTAACCTCCCGCTGAGGACAGCCCAGCAGGCTGGCAGGAAATAGCCAGCACAGCGCTCTGGAAGTTGATCCCAGCCCCACACCAAGGCTTTAGCCCCAGGGCGGCCTGACCAGCCAACAGCCGGAGGGACTCCAGATCAGCAGCAGCTGTGGCCATTTACAGACTTATCAACACAAATGCAAAGGACAAAGTGAGAGGTCAGTGAAGTCTGAACTTTGGGACCAGTAAGTGGGAGAGTGTGGCTTCTGCCCCTGGTGAAGAAGCTGCTGAGGCAGCGGCACAGCCAGCCAGTGCCACGTGGCTGCTTCAGCTCCTAGCCTGCAGAGTGTAGGGGGACAAAGCACCAGTCTGAGGGGTAATCACTCTTGCTTTAACCTGCTGGGATCTGGATTGCAGTGTAGGGTGGAGGTCCTGGGGTGTATGTCCAGCCAACACGTGTGGAGACCTCAGAGAGGGTACCCATCTTATACCTCCAGCAACTGAGAAAACCCCAGCGTTTGTGACGAAAGCTCCCCTGTCTGGTGGCAGAGTCCTACTGTGGCAAAAAGGCCAGGGGTCAAGTGACTGAGGGGCGACATGAACAGGCAAAGAAAAGAAAGCAGACAGAAGATTCCACCATTAGACTCCGATTTTGGGGACAAAAACGAGCAAAGCATGGAACAGGAGGAAGACAGTGAAGTCAGAACTCCTGCACCAAAAGCTTCAAAGGAAAATATAAGCTGGTTACAGGCCGTAGAGGAACTTAAGAAGCATATAAGAGAAGTGGAGGAAAAATTGGGAAGAGAAATGAGAACAATGCAAGAAAATTATGAAATGAGAGTCAACAGCCTGACTGAGGAAAATAACACTTTCAAAAACAGACAGACTGAAATGGCAAAGGAGGCTCAAAAAGGCAATGATGAGAAGAATGCCTTAAAAAGCCCAATTTACCAGATGAAAAAAGAATCTCAAAAGCTCAGTGAGGAGAATCATGGCTTCAGAATTAGATTGGAGCAAATGGAAGCTAATGACTTTATGAGAAGTCAAGATGCTGTTAAACAGATCGAAACAAATGAAAGAATAGAAGCCAATGTGAAATATCTTATGGGAAAAACCACTGAAATGAAAAATAGATCCAGGAGAGATAATTTAAAAATTATTGGACTACCTGAAAGCCATGATCAAGTAAGAACCTAGAAATCATCCTCCAGGAAGTTCTCAAAGAAAACTGCTTTGATGTTTTAGAATCAGAGAGCAAAATAGAGGTTCAAAGAATCCACCAATCACCTGCTGAAAAAGATCACAAAAAGAAAACTCCTAGGAATATTATAGGCATGTTCCAGAATTCCCAGATTAAGGAGAGAATACTACAAGCATTAAGGAAGAAACAATTTGAATATTATGGAAAAACAATCAGGATAACCCAGGATCTGGCAGCTTCTACACTGAGGGATCGAAGTGCTTGGAATATGATATTCCAGAAGTCAAAGGAACTGGGATTAAAACCAAGAGTCACCTACCCAGCAAAACTGAGTATTATGTTTCAGGGAAAAATATGGTCATTCAGTGGAATAGAGGATTTTCAAGCCTTCTTCTTGAAAAAAACCAGAGTTGAACAGAAAATTTGACATTCAGATACAAGAAACAAGATCAGAATGAGAAGGTAAACAGGAAAAAGAAATCATAAGGAACTTATCAAAGTTGAACTTTTAACATTCCTACATGGAAAAACAATAATTGTAACTTATGAAACTTTTCTCAGTAGTTGAAGGTAAGAGAAATGTGTGTGTGTGTGTGTGTGTGTAAAGGTATATGGACATATGAATACATATGTGAATGTGTGTATATATGTTTACAGGTATACATAGATAGAGGGCACAGGACCAATTTAACAGGAAGGAATGATACTTAAAAGGTGAAATTAAGAGGTGAGAGAGGAATATAAGGAGAAGAAATGGGGAGAGACAGAATGGAGTAAACTATCTTATATAGAAGAGGCAAGGGGAAATGGTTACAATGGAGGGGAAGAATTGGAAGGCAAAAGAGAATGGGTCAACCTTATTCCCATTGAATTTGGCTTGAGGAGGGAATGAAATACACACTAAATAGCGTATCTCACCCACCAGGAGAGTAGGCAGGAGAAGGGGATGAGAGGGGGATGATGGAAGGGAGGGCAGGCTGGGGGTGGGGGGAGGGAAGTTGGAAGAACCCACTTTTGAAACAGGATGGGATTAAAGTAGAGAATAGAGCAAGTGGGAGATGGGATAGGAGGGAGAGAAATATAGTCAGTCTTTTACAATATATCTACTATGTGATTGTATTACATTAGCCACACATGTACATCCTATAATCAACTGCTTATCTTCCCAGTAAGGGTGGGTGACAAGGAAGGAAGGGAATGAATATGGAATTCAAAGTTTTAAAATCAAATATTCAAATATGTATGTGTGTATATGTGTGTGTATACATATATACTATTATCAATACTATTTTACATGTAATTGAGAAATAAGATATACAGGTACTGGGGCATAGAGATCCACTGGAAAAGTCTAAAGGGGTATAGGAGAAAATATGGGAGAGAGAAGATTGGAGGAGGGCATATCCTGTGGGACTGCTATTTTGGGGGTGGGTGGGGTAAAAATGGGGAGAAAATCTGGTGGAAATGAATGATGTAAATCAGAAGTTTAATAAAGCATTTGAAAAAAAAACAAATAAATGCTTACTGACTGACTCTCTTCTTCATGACTCACCTCAACCCTTCCTCACCCTTCTCTTCTTGTTTCTCCCCAAATCACCTCATGTATATTCTAATTGGGTTGTCTTCTCTAATAAGATTTGAACTCATTTAGACCAAGGGTTATTTTTGTTTTGTTTCATTTTTGTTTTGTTTTTCATATTTCTCTTTGTATCTCTAGCATCTAGCATGGTGCCTTACATATAATGTATGTTTAATAGGTGCTTACTGTTTGTTGACTGATTGGTGAAGATTGGATGGGAGAAGAGCTGCAATATGCATTGGTACAGAGAGTTCTTACTTGATCAAAACACTCATACATGAAGTATTGAAATAAATCTTTCCAGGTAAGATGGCAGAGTGAAAGAAGGAACCCATCTTAACTACCCCAAGAATTCCTTCAGTAACCTCTAAAAGGTGAATCTAAATGGTTTTTAGAGTGGCAGAATCCATTAGAAGATGGAGTGTGGCAGATTTCTAGGCCAGAAAAGTACAGAAGGGTAGGATTTGTAGTGCCAGGTTGGGGAACAAAAAGCATGGAGCATGTGGGCGGCACCAGCACAGAACTGACCAGAGTAGAGCCAGAGCAAGTTTGAGTGAATGGACTCACCCACCAGAGTGTTGATTCCCAAACTTCTCACCATAGGACAGGGGTCTGTTGGAGATGCATAAGAGACAATCCCAGGGCCAATGGCAGTGGCAGCAGCTACTCCTGGGGTTATCAGCCCACAGTCTGGATGTTTAAAAATCACCTACTTGAACTTCAAGGAGTGAAGATGGTGGGGTAAACATTAGCTGCTCTCCTCAGCCCTATGACTTTGAAAAACTCAGAATTTTGCCCCAGGGTAAAATCCTGAAACAATGGAACTAGCAGCAGGCTTGGGAGTCCTTGAGGAAGGGCATGACTGTCGCTGTGCTGAGGCTAAAGTACAGGATGGGAGGCATCCCGACAAGGCCTATCTCAGTGGAGCAGCAAGAGATCCTGAACCCTAGGGGTATGGAGCTAGGAAACACTAATGTCAGAACCCGAGAGGTGCTTCCACACCATCAGGGGATTCTATAGAAACCAGAGTGGCCCCAGTCATCAGCAGCTGAGTCTGCCTGAGGTCTAGTCTAGGGGTGCAGAGGTGGAATCCTGAAGTGGCCTCCACCACACCTCACACTATGAACTTCAGTGTAACCCCAGGGAAACATCAAAAGTCCTTCTCTTGGCCTCAATATATACACTCACAGGCTACAGTACACAAAGCAAATAACCAGGCCCTTAACTCCCAGCATAAGAGGCATGGGTCAGAGCCCTCTGCTCCCCAAAGGTAGAGATCCACTATAAAAGCCAGGAAATAGGCAATCACAATGGGCAAAAGGCAAATGGGTAAAACAAAAACCTTAGAATCCTATTATAGTGAGAAGAAAGACTCAAAATCAGAAGAGAACAGCATGGACCCTATACCCACATCTGAAATCTCAAAAAGGGAATATGAACTGGTCTCAAGTCTAAAGAACATTCTTGGAAGAGCTCAAGGAGGATGTTAAAACCCAAATCAGAGGAATAGAAGATAATTTGACCAACTTTTTAAAAAATATAATCGGCAAAATGGAAAAAAAAATCACTGAAGAAAACAGCTCCTTAAAATGTAAAATTTGTCAAATGGGAAAAGAGATTCAAAATCTAACTTGAGAAAATAACACCTTAAAAGTAAAAACTGAGCAAATGTAAAAGTGGATTGAAAAACTAACAGAAGAAATCAATTAGCTAAAAATTAGATTAAGACAAATGGAAGCTAATGACTATGAAGCATCATGAATTAGTCAAACAAAATCTAAAGAATGGAAAGAGAAGAAAATGCAAAGTATCTCATTGAATAAAACAACTGACCTGGAAAACAGATCTAGGAGAGATAATCTAAAAATTATTGGTCTACCAAAAAATCATGATGAAAAAAAAGAGCCTGGACAATGTCTTACAAGATGTCATCGAGGAAAACTGCCCTGAGGTCCTAGAAAAACAAGGCAAAATAGTTATTGAAAGAATCGATCTGGCACCTCCTGAAAGAGATCCCAAATTGAAAACTCCAAGGAATATTGCAGCCAAATTCCAAAATTATCAGGTCAGGGGGAAAATGCTGCAAGATTTCAGAAAGAAACAATTCTAATATCATGGAACTATAGTCAGGATCACACAGGAGTCAGTAGCTTCTACATTAAAAGATCAGAGGGATTAGAATATATTATCTCATAAGGCAAAAAAAAATAATAAATTTGGACTACAACCAAAGATCAGCTACCAAACAAGAATTAGCATATTTTTCAGGCAAGGAGGTGATTAATCAGTGAAATAAGGGACTTCCAGACCTTCCTGATGAAAAGACCAGAGCTTAATGGAATATTTGATCTCCAAATACAAGACTCAAGAGAAATATAAAAAAGTAAACAGGGAAAACCCACACACATACAACTTGTTATTCAATAAGAGCAAACTGTTTACATTCCTATATGGGAGGATGATATCTGTCAATATTGAGAATTGTATAATTATTGCAACATTTCAAAGGGATATAGATAGATAGATAGATAGATAGATAGATAGATAGATAGATAGATA
>NW_027185655.1:81910985-81995772 GCF_028583685.1 Petaurus breviceps papuanus
ATAGATAGATAGATAGATAGATAGATAGATAGATAGATAGATAGATAGAGGGTGTGTGTATGAATAACTAATGCAATAATAAAAATCCTTATTAGGGGGTACAAAGGGATTGTAATGTGAGAAGAGGAAAGGAGGATGCAGAAAAGGGTAAATTATGCTACATGAAGAGGCATAATAATATATTATACTAGAGGGAAAGAAGAGAGGGAGATGAACAAGAGCTTGGCTCTCATTGGTTTTGGTTCAAGGAGGGAATAATATACTTGGTTAAGTATAGGAATCTAACATGAAGAGACAGAAAATCTTATTATAGTAGAGGGGAAGAAGGGAAGGAGAGGAGCAATGTTTGAGATTTTCTCTCATAAGATTTGGTTAAAGAGGGAATAATATACTTAGTTTAAGTATAAAAATCTAATGTGCCTTGCAGGCAGTAGGAGGGGAAAGTGGCAAGAAAAAAGTGGGTTTAAGAAGGGAGAGAAGAAGTAGTAAGGGGAAAAGGTAGAAAAAGGGAAGGGGTGTGATAAAGAGGGAATATTGAGGGAGGCAGTAATCAAAAAGAAAACTTTTTTTTCTTTTTGCTTTTTGGAGGACAATTGGGGTTAAATAACTTGCCCAAGGTCACATGGCTAGCTTGTGTGTGTGTGTGTGTGTGTGTGTGTGTGTGTGTGTAAGTGTCTGAGACTGGATCTGAACTCAGATCCTCCTGACTTCAGGGCTGGCCGTCTACTCACTGCACCACCTACCTGCCCCAAAAAAGAATACACTTAAGAGGGGGAAGAGAGAAGGGAGAAATAAAAGCATAAATGGGGTATGAAATATGATGGAGATAAAGACACAGTAATCATAACTTTGAATTTGAATGGGATGAACTCTCACATAAAACAGAGGCAGATAGCAGAATGGATTAAAAACCACAATACTACAATATGATGTCTACAAAAACACATTTGAAACAGGGGGGTACACACAGGATAAAGGGAAAAGACTGGAGTAGAATATATTATGCTTCAGCTGAAGTAAAAGAAGCAGGGGTATGTAATGGCAAGCACAGAAGTAGTTCACACCTTGTTTCAGTCTGTTAACAAACAGAACATGTGAGCTCCACAACTTGTGGACTCCTGGGGAGGAACTAATGACTATGTCAGGAGAGTCCAAAGGCAAGAGAGGGCAGAAGCTAAAAAGATGACTCTTGTGGTGGCAGAGTCAAGGAGAATACTTGTGGTATCCTGGAACTCTGTCTGCTCTGTCTGTGTTGATGTTTGCTTGTGATAGTTTGTACAGAAGCCCTGGATCCTTAATGGAAGACCTGAAAGGATTTTCTGGTTGTATGTGTACAGAAGTCCTGGAGGAGAGTTTTGGAGGTCCTGGTACTTTACTGATGATTTGTTCTGGCCTCTTGGACTTTGTTTGTGGGTCAGTGTTGATTTCTATGTTGATGATTTGTGTTGAGTTCTCAGACCTTGTTGGTGGGTCTGAGTTGATTTCACAAGCAGATAGTGAATTGATGATGGTGCCAGCAATGTTTATGAATAATATTGTGGCTCTGTTAAGGTTTGTCTTCCCAGATACAAGAAGGATGTGAAGGATTTGAGTTGGACTGGATACTATGAACTTCAATATGAAACAGGAACTGGCTGAAGAACTGGACAAGGATCTGGACAAGGAACTGGGAGCTGCCTGCCTTTGAACCCAGGTGACAGTTGGAGCTGGGACAATGGAATAGGAATTATGGAAACTGAGAGCCAGCCTTGAGTCAAGCTGAAAGAAGACTTTACTTTGTGTACTGATGGAGAATATTGTGATTTACTATGTGACCAAGGGGTGGATGACCTGTGTATTTTCTACTACCCCATAAGAGGATATTCAGTAGTGACTAATGACTGAGTAGTGACTGATTTGTAACTCAGTGTGCCCCATGAGTCAAGAACTTTGACCCTTTTGTGACTATATTGTGACACTATTTGACCCTTTTTGTGATCCTTAGGAAGACAAACCTCCTTAAGGATGATTGAATAATTGAGTTACAAAATGATTGTACTTTGATGAAAACTATTGTGACTACTTTGGTGAAAACTGTGTGGCCATTTTAGTGACAAGTCATTGTGAATGCAGTATTTTGATTTTCTGTGATAAGTTGTAACATTGTGAATGCTGTACCTTGATTCTCTGTGAAAGTTTTGCTCTGATTTGTTATAGAATAAATGGAGTGTTCACTATGCTGTGTAATCAGAAACTTGAAAGCTATTCACAGCAGCTACCCTGTGTAAAGCTGCTGGTGTGTGGCTTTACAGGGTAACGATAATAATCTCAGACAAAGAAAAAAGAAAAATGGATCTAATAAAAGAGTTAAGTAAAGAAATAGAAAAAGTCATCAATGAACTCCCTAGGAAAAATCTCCAGGGCCAGATGGATTTAAAAGAAAATCAGATTAAATATTTAAAGAACAATTAATTCCAATACTTTATAAACTATTTGGGAACATTGGAGAAGAAGGAGTCCTACCAAATTCTTTTTATGATACAAATATTGTACTGATATCTAAATCAAGAAGAGCCAAAACAGAGAAAGAAAATTATAGACCAATTTATGTTATGAATATGTATGCAAAAATTTTAAATAAAATATTAGCAAAAATTACAGCAACTTATCATGGGAATAGTACTCTTAGATCAGGTAGGATTTATTCTAAGAATACAAGGCTCATTAAATATTAGGAAAACTATTAGTACAATCAATAATATCAACAGTAAAACTAGTAGAAACCATATGATTACCTCAATAGATGTAGAAAAAGCTTTTGACAAAATTTAACACCCATTTCTATTAAAAACACTAGCATAAGAATAAATGGAGTCTTTCTTAAAATAATAAGTAGCATCTATCTAAAACCATTAGCAAGTATTATATGTAATGGGGATAAGCTAGAGCTAGAATTTTCACAACCAGTATCTCTGATAAAGGCCTCTTTTCTAAAATATACAGAGAACTGAGTCAAATGTATAAGAATACAAGTCATTCCCCAGTTGATAAATGGCCAAAGGATATGAACAGGCAATTTTCAGAGGAAGCAATCAAAGATATCTATAATCATAAGAAAAAATGCTCTAAATCACTATTGATTAGAAAAATGCAAAACAAAACAACTCTGAGGTACTACATCTCACTGGTCAGGTTGGTCAACATGAAAAAAAAAAACATGATAAATGTTGGAGAAGATGTGGAAAAATTGTAACATAATGCATCATTGGTGGAGTTGTGAACTGATCCAACCATTCTGGAGAACAATATGGAACTATGGATAAAGGGCTATAAAAATGTGTATGCCCTATAACCCAGAAATACCTCTTCTAGATCATACAAGTGGGAAAAGAACCTGTATGTACAAAAATATTTATAGCAGCTCTTTTTTTTCTGGTGGCAAAGAATTGGAAATCAAGAGAATGCCCGTCATTTGGGGAATGGCTAAACAAATTGTGGTATATGAATGAAATGGCATACTATGGTGCTGTAAGAAATGAGGAGCAAATGGACTTCATAATAACTGGAGAGACTTATATAATACAAAGAAAGAAAGACATCATCTCAAAAAATAGCTTCCCTCAATGTATGGATGATCAAGTTTAATGCTGGGTAAAGAATGGGAAGTTAACCCTAGTTCATTTCAGAAAGGCCACTTTTATGACATTTATATAATTCCACACTGAGCAACTTGCACATTGACTGATGAAATTAACATGAATATTTCAACTGCAATAATAAGAAGCTCCTGTTTCACACATATGATCATAGACTAAGAGCTTGAAGTCACCTTAGAGGCCAAGTCTAATATCTTCATTTAACTGACTAGTGAAATGAGGACAAATGACTTTCCCAAGATCACACAACTATTAAGTGTTTCAGATAGGATTTAAACTCAGACCTTCTTAACTCTATGACCACTTTCCTATCCACTATGCCACATAACCCCAAACTCAAATCGGCAGCTATTTTTTCTATAATCTCTACTTCTTTTCTATTGAAACCCCTCACCCCAATATCTAAATCCTCAATTAAACTAAATAATTACTAGTATATAAAGGCATATTGTTTATATATATAAGTGGCATAGGCCTAGGGTGCTAGACTTAGAGACGAGAATATTTGAGTTCAAATCCTGCCTCAGATATTTAATATCTATGTGACCCTGAGAAAGTCATTTAACTCCTCTCAACATCCATTTCTTCATTTGTAAAATAGGGGCATAATAATATCTCTCACAGTGTTTTAAGGATCAAATGATATGATATACAAAAATTGCTTTGCAAACTCCAAAAGACTCTATATTGCAAGCTATCATTATTTAATATTTGTACATTTGGCATTATACCATACCGTGTCACCTTATTATTTTCTCCCTTGGGCCCTATTTCAATGCAAGTTGATATTTATTATTTTTTTATTTTTCTTTTTCTTGGAGAGGGGAAGGCAAGGCAATTGGAGTTAAGTGACTTGTCCAGCATCACACAGCTAGTATGATCTGAGATCACATTTCAACTCAGGTCCTCCTGACTCCAGGGCCAGTGCTCTATTCATCATGCCACCTAGCTGCCCCTATTTATTATTTTTATTACACTGGAGGCACCAAAGTATTACTATTCAGAGTCATACTAGAAAAACTGAGGCTTTACCTTAGGCTTCCAAATTTAGAGAATGTAGAAGGCACCAGCAACACTTCTAGACTTTTTGGTACCATAGAAAACAATTTAGAACTTAGTTAACAAAAATGATTAGTTAAAATAGTATTCTACCAGGTTATCTTTAGCTTATCTCTCACCATGTCCTGTTCTTTCCTATGTGGTGACCTAAAAGTGTTCTCATGTTAATGTCTTGGTATCTATATCCTCATCTCCATTCTTTGTGCTACATGGCCTTGGTGTAGTTTTACATCATTTGGCCCATGCATAATTCCTAGTCATTACACTATTAATGTTCCCACACAAAACTATACTGAATATAAATAGATAAAACCACAAAATCACATGCATATCCCTAGTTTCAAAGTTTCTAAATGCTGTCCAATAAATACTATTTAGAATGTTAAAGTATTGCTTCCAAAAAATCCTCAAAATATAGTTTTATGTTTCCCTGTCATAAAATAATGATTAGTTTGACAGTGTTTATGGATTTATATCACATTGGTTTTCTTTCCCTTTTAAAATGTTATTTTCCCCTTCATTTCTAGAGAATGGGATGGTGCCCTACAAATACAATTCCAATTATGATAACATGTATTTAAATGATATACAGTATCTATCAATCTGTCTATCTAGTTTCTCCATTTTACTAATTGTGAATCAAAAGTAAAGAACCAACAATAACAACAATAGTAACAACAAAAAAAACTAAATGAAGTGTGGTGTAGTTGAAATAGCATTTGGAATCAGAAGACTAGAGCTCAAGCCACAGCTCCATTAGTAATATCATCAAAGTGTTTAACTAAGGCTTTAAAAGTATCCTACCTGCAATATGAAAATAAAGGTACTTTTATTTTGTATTAACTAGTACAAAGAGTTGTGAAAAATGAATAGGACAATACAAATAAATTATTTTGAAAGCATAAGGAACTATCTCAATGCATGCCCTTATTTTCCAGACTAACAGTAGAGCAGTATCTATTTTTCATTGAATTGACATCATCACAGGATCTGTGATGGACTTTTTGTCAGTTATTTAGCCTAGAATTTTTGTCAGTTATTATCATTCAAGACTACAAAATATTATGTGTCAAAGCATTTAACAAATCAACATACTTCAAATTGATTAAGTGAATTTCAAGTGGTGTAAAGAAAACATGGGATAAACATATGGATAAAAAATCCACACGTATACCAAGTATTGTAATTCTTATTGAATTATAGCTTTTAACCTTTATGCATCATTGAATTTACTTCTAGTAACTATATATTGTGGGAGTAAGCTAGAAATACCAATACTATCATTCAAAGGCTGTCAAGATAGCTTGTAAGAATGAGGCTACACAAAATAATTGGCCATGTAACCTTGAGCAAATTACTTAACCCCAATTGCTGTTAAAAAATAAATTAAAAAAATAAAAATTTTAAAATTTAAAAAAAAGAATGAGGCTAGTGGAAACTGTTAGCTCAGTTCATGAAAGAGGTACCATGTTATCACAGAAAAATCCAGTGCTAGGAACGGTCAGTGTGGAACCATAGAGCTCTGGACCCAGATTATGTCTTGTTTCTGATACTTACTATCTACATGGTTGTTGGAAAGTCATTTAACCTCTCTGGACCTCAGTTTTTCAATCCATTAAATGAGGATATTGGAATAGATGACCTATAAATATTTGATCTTAAAATCTTTCTTCTTACTCTGCCACTATGTTGATGTTAGATACAAGGCAAGTTATTTAACATTTGATGGCCTCTGAATCACACAATAATATACTATTATCATTGGAAAATGCTTTAGCAATTCAAACTTCCTTGTAATATTGATGTAGAAATCAATGCTCAGAGAGGAGATGCGACTGATGCAACAGATGGTTTGGGACAGAGTCAAGTCTTGAACCCAAGACCTCTGACCCCTAAACTAGGAGAGTTTTCATGATACCATAGTACTTTTTTGTAAAATGTTAGTCAGTATAACACAGTGAATATACTGAATTGGAGTCAGAGTACTTGGATTCAAATTCTGCCCCAGACTCTACACCTCAGTTAACTCATCCATAAAATGAGAATGATAATAACTTGTCCTACCTATATAAAAACCTTTTGGTGTTCCTTAGTGACAATTCTATCCTTTAGAGGTTGTTTTTGTTCATCCTTCATTCTCAAAGAGGACCAATGATAAGGTGATGTCTTGAGTGTGAATTGGATTTAAATGAGGCAAAGCCACACAAAGCCATCAGCCTTACTCCCTCCTCTAGAGTCATCAAAATCCAGTGGAAAGACAAAAGTCAAGGTGACTGATGATGGATAAGGATGTGGTGGATGACCTTGGTCTTTCTAAACTAAAATCTTTCCCAGGCCTCAGATTGTCTTGTGGAGGAATACTCAAGGGGGAATTCTACTCTGGATATTATTCTCAATAATGGAAGAAGCTGTTTTCTGGTGTGGAACCTTGGGATGCTCTTTACTCTCAATCATACTAGTTATGATAGAAGAGAGAAAAACTAGGCACAGTCTGCATGTACCCTACATTTTGGGAAAGTAGATTTTAGTGGGTTCAGAGAAAAGATAGGTGGGATTCTGTGGGCTAAAGTGCTTTAAGGTAACTCAACCCAGGAAGATGTGGAGTTACTCAAGTATGAAATTCCAAAGGCATAAGGGAAAGAAATCCAATTAAGAGGATGGAGTGAGGGGGATGAGAATTGTTTGAAGAGAATAATACAGGTGCATGGGAACCTCATCAATATAGATTTGAAAAAAGAAATATTCAGAAGCTAAAAGCAAAACTAGGTGACAGAAAATTTTAGAACTCTGAGTGAGCTGGGGTTGGTGAGAGAAGCTCAGACAACAAAATCATTTTTGTTATATTGGTAAAATCAATCAATTTATAAATATTTGTTAAGTGTTTATTAAGAAAATTATGTGTCAGGGAGGCTAGCTGGCACAGGGAATACAGCACCAGCCCCACAGTCGGGAGGACCTGAGTTCAAATCTAGCTTCAGACACCTAAAACTTACTAGCCATGTGACTTTACACAAGTCACTTAACCCCAATTGCTCTGCCTTGCCCCCTCCAAAAAGTTAAAAAAAATTAAGAAAGTTATGTGACAGGCTCTATGCTAAGTGTTGGGGATACAAAAGAAGGCCAAAGATAGTTTCTGCCAACAAAGAGCTCACAATCTAATGGAGAAAAAAAATGTAGCACAAAAGAAGGGATGAATGGGATAATGATAACTGACAAAAGAAGAGGCAGTGTTGCTCAATTCTATTTTTTTTGGTATTATCAGCAAATTAGAATGATCTTTACACTTTACATGACAGGACAAAAGTATCCATCAGAGAGCTGGTACACATGATAAAAGATAGAGAGTACTTAACTTCCCTCTATGAATTCAAATCAACTAGTCCAGACAGATTGCATCCTCAAGTCCTAAAGGAAGTGACAGCTATGATGGCTGACATATTGTCAATGATATTTGAAAAGTAATGGAAAATGGGAGAGGTAACACAAGATTGGAAAAGTATGAATGCCATCCAGCTCTTTGAAAAGAATGAAGAATATAATCTTCAAACTAGACTCCATGAGCTTGATGTTAAATGCTGAAAACAATTTAGAAGATACAATTGCTTGTGAATATATACAAAGGGAATCAGTAATTACATAGAGCCAGTATGACTTCCTTAAGATCAAATCACACAAGACTAACCTCATTTCCTTATTTTTTAATTGAATCACTAATAAATAAGGCAATTCTGTGAACATTACCTACATTCTAAGAAGTCTTTTGATAAATTTTCTCACACTATTGGTGTGGAGAAAATGGAGAAACATATTAGATGATAGTACAATCAGATAAATTAAAATCTCATTGGACAGCTAGACTCAAAGATTAGTTGTTAATAGTTCAGTGTCTATGCTCAGGGAGGTTGCAAATGGAATATTTGAGAGATCTTTACATAGGTCTATGTTGTTGAACATTTCTGTCATAATTTGCTCATCAAATCTGCAGATAACATAAAACTGGTAGGGACAGCTAACACACTAGATGACAAGGTCAGGATCCAAAGGGAACATACCAGACTAGAACATTACACTGAATTTAAACAGAAGGAAATTCAGTATTGAGAAACATAAAAGCACTTCCACAAGTACCAGATAGGGAAGGATAGACAGATGTTCCGAAAAGGATCTGGGAGTTTTAGTAGCCTTAAGTCTCAATAGTTGTCAACAGTACAATGTGGCAGCCAAAAGAAGCTAATGCAAAATTGGCCTATATAAAGAGAATCATAAATTTTAGGAGCAGAGAGCTGATACTTCCACCATACTCTTCCCTTGTCAGATAGCATATGTAATATTGTGCTAAGTATTGGACTCCATAGTATAAAAAGGTTGTTGATAAGCTGATGATAGGGCCTGAGGAAGGCAACTAGTATGATGAAGGTCTTTGAATTCATGACATAGAAAAACTGTTGAAAAAAATTGAGAATGTCTAGTCTGAAAAAAAAACAATCCAGGGAAACATGATAAGTATTTTCAAGTGTTTGAAAAGTTGTCATATGGAAAGAACATTTTATTTCTTATATTTAGCCTCAGAGAGCAGAAGTAAGAGCAATGGGTATAATTTACAAAGATGTCAATATAGACTTGATATAAGGGGGAATTTTTTTCTCTAATATTTATAGGTATCCAAAAAATGGAATAGATTGCCTTGCAAAATTATGGACTCATGCTCTTTAAAGGTTTTCAAGCAGATGTTGGACTTGTCAAGCATGTTAGAGCAGGGATTTCTTCAATGTAGCTCAGACTAAATGGACATAGTCACCTTTGTTATTCTCAAATTCTATGCATAATCTCTCAGTTGTGAGGAAAGCACTTTATAATCTTTAAAATTCTGTGTGAATACAAGTTGTCATTAATATTGTTATAATTTTTGCCATTGTTCTAAAGCATCTAAAGTTCTAAGGTCCAATCTAACTATAAAACACCATGTAGGTGGAGTCATTTGTTTCTATTCTAAAACTATATGGACTTGATTATATATATATATATATATATATATACATATATATATATATATATATGAATTAAAATGGAGAAAAATAATTTTTTTAGTTAGAAAATGTTAAAAACCGTGTAACCACTAAACCAATACCAGTCCCAACAGGTTGGCCATCGATTTTTAAGTATTGATGTAAAAAATATGTTTAAGAATTAATGCTGAAAGGGCTTATTTTTAAAATATAATTCCAGACTCTCTACAAATGAATTGTTATCCTTAATTTTTATCGGTTAGCCACATTACCTATTCTGTTTTGCCTCCTATGCAGAAAGGTCTATAGTGACCTAAAATCTTCAATCTAATCCAATTCAGTTCAATTCATCAAGTATTTATAAATTCCTAATATATTCTAGGCACTGGGCTTGTGTTGGGGATAAAAAGACAGAAAAAATGGTCCTTGTTTTCAATGACATTACTTTCTACTGAAGATGTAAAGAAAAGTAGATATAAAACATATACAAATAAGTAAAAAGTAATTTTGGCAGCAGGTGGCATCAAAGGAACAGGAAGGAGTTCACATAGGTACTGACAGTTGATCATTTAAGAGATGTGGGGATTCAAAGAGGAAAAAGAGAAAATATTGTTCCATTCATGTGGAAAAGTTTAGTAGTAAAAGTGACAAAAGCATTATTACATATAGAAAACAGTTATATCAATCGTCAAGCGATACAAGCAGGAAAGGACCTTGTTTTTTAATAAAAACTGGTAAAATGGATATATGCAGAAATGATTTTTGATAGAATAAGAAGTTTATGAAATTTATATAAATATAGATATGTATATGCATTTATGTGTATATGTATGTATATATATGAGTGTACTTATATATGTGTGTGTATATATATATACATATATACACATGAGACAGGGGAAAGGGAGGGGAGGACAAATATAGGTATTATTTCACAACATGACTACAATGGAAGCATTTTGCATAACTACACATGTACAACCTATATTGAATTGCTTGTTTTTTCAGTGAGGGTGAGTGGGGAGGGGAAAAGGGAGAAAATTTGGAACTCAAAGTTTTAAAAACAAGTGTTATAAATTGCTTTTACCTGCAACTAGGAAATAAGATATATAGGCAATGGGGTATAGAAATCTATCTTGCTGGAGAGGCTAGGTGGCGCAGTGAGAAAAGATCACTGGCCCTGGAGTGGGGAAAAACTGGGATCAGTTCCGGCCTCAGATACTTAACACACACACACACACACACACACACACACACACACACACACACACACACACACACACACACACACACTGGCTGCGCAACCTTGGGCAAGTTACTTAACCCCAATTGCTTTTAAAGAAAAAAAAAATCTATCTTGCCGTGCAAGAAAGTAAGGGGGAAGGGAATAAGGAGGGGAATGATAGAAAGGAGGACAGACTTGGAGAAAGAGTAATAAGAAAGCCTACTATCTTTGGGTGGGGAGAGGGGAAAGATGGGGAGAAAATATGTAACTCAAAATCTTGTGGAAATGAATGTTAAGAACTAAAAATTAATTAACTAATTTTTAAAGACAAAAGAAAGAAATATTTGACATATTTAGCAGGAACAATCTGAAATAAGTTTAGTAATGTAGGGTGGAATCTGATTGCAAAAGTCCTTAAAGTGTCCCCAGAGGGGTAGAGGGCATTATATTTAAGCATAGAACATTAGAGAGCCTGTGAAGCTTCTTGATTAGAAGAGTGATATAGATAGATTTGTGCTTCAACAATATTCTTTTGGCAGCTGGGTGGAAGGCTAATTGGAGAGCAGAGAGATGGAGAGAAGGGAGACTAATTAAGAGGGTGTTGTGCTAGCCCAAACTGGAGGCAATGAGGACCCGAATAAGGGTGTTGGCTCTGTGAACAGAAAGACAGAGGCAGAGTGGAGACAGATCATGGAGACAGGATTGGGATTTGACAGCAGACTGAATATGAGGGATAGTGAAAAGTTAAAGACAATTCTGATGCTGTAAACATGTACAACTGTGAACATGGTGGTACCCAGACAGGAATACAGGCTATCCCACTGAAATCAGATGATGTAGAGTTAAAAACCAACAGGAAACAAAAAAGCTATCCTTGTTTGAAACCTATAAAGAGGCATATTTTCTCAACATTCAGAAAAATTCTATTCATGCTGGAATCAAAGAAATTCAAAAATAAAGACTGACATGGGCTGCCAGAAGATGAAGTGAATGCAACTATTAAACCAAAGCATTGTCCATTCATTTCATACATGAAATATTCAATAGCCTCACCACTAATGAGAATGGAATACACTGTGCATGGTCATTAGACTAAATTGATGCCAACCCCTCCATCAAACAGAAACAAAGATGGTGTGGACATAAAAAAACAAAGTTTTCCAGCTTGATTTCCCTATGACTACTTAATGATAATATAGAATCAGGTGACTTTTTGGTGGGACCTGTGATAAACTTTTTTGAAAGTTTTAGGAAGGCAGAATGCAAACAACTATACAAAAAATGGAGCTAGAAGTATAAACTCTACATTTCAGTGTGCTTGGCAATCTCCTCACTCAACCTTGCATATTTAAGACCTTTCACAATTGGCTCTAACTTACTTGTCCTGTTTATTTCATATTATTTCTTTTCATTTTGTCTGTCTTCTAGTCAAATCAGTCCATATGCTTCTTGTATTCTATAACCTCATTCTCTGCCTTTGCACAAGCTACATATCATGGCTAGAATGCAGACACTCCTCTGCTTTTCATCTTAAGAGTCCTTAGTTTAGGCACAGCTGCTTACATGAAACCCTTTCTTATTGCTTCTTTCTATCTGTGAAACTAACAACAAGAAGCATCATGTTAAGGACTGAGGACAAAAAGGGAAAAAAAGTTCTTGCCCTCAGGGAACTCACATTCTAAAAATAAAATTGCAAGTATTTTAAAAATATCTCTGAAGTGATTGCACAAATATAGATATTCATATTAGAACTACTGGTAATAACACCAGCATTACATATGGGATGAAGTTTTGATTACAACTCCAAATTACCAAGGAGTTTTATCTGCTATAAATTATACTCATGTGCAGAAGATAAGCATGAGATCAATTTCATATGGACAGATATATTTGATTCTGAAGTTTTCATCATGTGAAAGGAGAAAAAATCTACTAAGCACTATAGACTGTGAGAATTGGGCAACTATGATGAAAACATGCTAAGTTGACATTTGTTTTAAAAATATGAGATTGCTCATCAAGGGCACCACTGTTTATCATTTGATGAACACAAAAGAAAGCTTTCCTCTCAAACCCTAAGTTGCTTCCCACAATCCCCATGACATTGAAAAGAAATTTGAAAGTGTAAACATAAAGAAAATTGGAGGGATTACCCTAATATCAGAGATTTTACATTGTACTTCTAAAGCTTCAGAAACACAGCAATGCAAACATCCTATGTCAAATTGCCTGAGATGATCATCTATTTCAAAATTATAAGACAGAGGTACATCCGTCTTGTCTGGACATAACCAAAAATATCCACATACTGTACTTCATTGTCTGAGGATAGAGGATCAAAGCCCTTTAGGAAGAGGTGGAAGGGTGGAGCTCAGAGTGTTACAACAGAACAAAGAACTTTCAGCAGTGATAACAGTTAAGGTGCTCCTTTACACAGAAAAATCTGGATGGATGGTTCCTCTACTCCAGCTGATTTAAGGTGTCAGTATGATTGGTGAAAGTCACTTGTATACTTGGAAGGTTTGTTTTATCTGAATGTTTTATTTTGACCATGTCTAGTCAGTTGGTCAACATTTATTGAGCAGGCTTGAACAGCCACTTGTGTGCTTGGCACATGAGGGAAAAAACAAAAGAAAGGTGTCCCAGACCTGAGGCAGTCCTGACCAGAGGCACAGACTGACCAGAGCCGACTTCAGCAGAGTGAATCACTGGAAGCTGTGGTGGTTTCCAGACTTCTAAACCCATAAATGCCAAAGAGAAAGTAAAAGGTCAGTAGGGAACTCTGTTGGAACTGGGTGAAGACCACAATTTGTCCCCTGGCCCCAGGGTGAGAGAAGGTGGAGGTGATGTGGCTGCCACTGCTGCCCCATGGCTGCCTATGGAGATCCTGGCCTGCAGATTGTAGTAGGACCATGCAACCACACAGAGAGAAATTTCTCTTGCTTTGACCTGCTTAGATCTGGATCACAGTCTTGGGTGGTGATCCTGGGGTGAGTGTGCCACAGCTTGTGGTGGCAGTAGAGAGGGCTCCCTTCTCATAGTTCTGACAATTGCAAGAACCCCAGCGATTTGTAACATAGGTCTATCCACTCTGGAAGCAGAGTTCTACCATGGCAAAAAGTTCAAAAGTCTAGTAATTTGTTGGTAATATTAGCAAGCAGAGGAAGCACAATCAGACCATAGAATTCTTTTTGGGGGGACAAAAAAGAACAAACCATGGAACCAGAAAAAGGCAACAAAGTCAAAACACCTTCTTCAAAAGCTTCCAAGAAAAAAATATTAATTGGTTACAGGTCATGGAGGAGCTCAAGAAGGATTTTGAAAATCAAGTAAGAGAAGTAGAGGGAAAATGGGGAAGAGAAATGAGAATAATTCAAGAAAATCATGAAAAGAGAGTCAACAGCCTGCTGAAGGAAACCCAAAAAGATATTGAAGAAAATAACACCTTAAAAATAGACTAACTCAAATGGCAAAAGAGGCCCAAAAAAACAATGAGGAGAAAAATGCCTTAAAAAGCTGAATTGGCCAGATGGCCAAAAGGAAAAGGAATTTCAAAAATTCACTGAAGAGAATAATTCCTTCAAAACTAGATTTCAGAAAATTGAAGCTAATGACTTTGAGGAATCCAGATACTATAAAACAGATCCAAACAAATGGAAAAATAGAAGGCAATGTAAAATATCTCATTGGAAAAAAAAAACACTGACCTTGAAAATAGATCCAGGAGACATCATTTTTAAATTATTGGACTACCTGAAAGCCATGATAAAAAATAACCTAGAAAACATCCTTCAAGAAATTATCAAGGAAAATTGCCCTGAGATTCTAGAACCAGAGAGCAAAATAAAAATTGAAAGGATTCACTGATCACCTCTTGAAAAAGGTCCAAAAAAGAAAACTTCTAGGAATATCATAGCCAAATTTCAGAGTTCCCAGGTCAGGGAGAAAATATTGCAAGCTATTAGGAAGAAACAAATTGAGTATTGTGGAAAAACAATCAGAATAACACTAGATCTAGAAGCTTCTACCTTAAAGGATTGATGGGCTTGTAATATGATATTCCAGAGGTCAAAAGAGCTAGGATTAAAACCAAGAATCACCTACCCAGAAAAACTGAGTATAATGCTCCAGAGGAAAACATGGTTACTCAGTGAAAGAGAAGGAATTTCAAGTATTCTTGTTGAAAAAACCAGAGCTTAAAAGAAAATTTTACTTTCAAATACAAGAAACAAGGGAAGTATGAGAAGGTAAACAGGAAAAAGAAATCATAAAGAACTTATTAAAGTTGAACTATGTGCATTCCTACATGGAAAAATGAGGATAGTTGAAGGGAATATATATGTATACATACATATATATGTATGTATAGGAGGGTATGTGTGTATAAATACATATGTGAGTTTGTATATATGTGTGTACATGTATAAATAGAGAGCATAGGATCAGTTGAATAGAAAAGGCTGATATCTAAAAAATAAAATTAAGAGGTGAGAGAGAAATATAATGAGAGAAGGAGAAAGGGAGAGATAGCATAGGGTAAATCATCCCATATAAAAGAGGCAAGAGAAAGCCATTACATTGGAGAGAAAGAGCAGGAAGGTGAAAGGGAATGGGTCAAACTTACTCTCATTGAATTTGGCTTCAGGAGAGAATAATATACACACTCAATGGTGTATCTTATCCTAAAATAAAGTAGGGGGGAGGGGATAAAATGGGGGATGATAGAAGGGAGGGCAGATTGGGGGAGAGGGTAGTGTTAGATGGACACACTTTTGAAAAGGAATAAGGTTAATGTAGAAAACAGAATAATGGGGGGGATAGGATGGAGGGAAATATAGTTAGTCTTTCACAATATAACTACTATGGTTTTTGTTTCCATAGGAAATGTATAATCTATATTGAATTGTTTTTTTTTTTCATAGGAATTTTTTTTTCTTTTGATTCCATAGGAAATATATAATCTATATTGAATTGCTTATCTTCCCAGTGGGAGTGGGTAAGGAGGGAAGAAAGGAAAGAATTTGGAAATCAAAATTTTAAAACAAAGTTAAATAATTGTTTTTTACATGCACCTGGGAAATAAGATATACAGGCATTGGGGCATAGAAATCCATCTTGCCCTACTAGAAATTTAGAGGAGAAATGGGGGAGGATATCGGAGAGAGTAGATTGGGTAAAGGGTATTCAATAGGCTTGCTATCTTAGGGTAGGCATAGGGGAAAGACAGGGAGAGAATTTGTAACACCAAATCTTATGGAAATGAATGTTGAAAACTAAAAATAAATAAATAAAATATTTTTTAAAAATAAATAAATTTTAAAAAGAAAGTATTGGTTACTATACAGGGCTGTATCAGATGTATAACCATTATTAATATACCAGAATCCCAGGATCTTAGAATGTCAACAACTTAAGGTGTCTTAAAAAGCATCTTGTCCACTGTGCTAATATTAGAGTTCAGAAAAGTGACATTCAGAGAGGTCAAGTAAAACAATACAAAATGAAATACAAAACCTTATCAAGTTGTTTAAAACTATCTTCATCTTTTGCAACTGAATTAAAAGGGAAACATATGGGAAGGTAATACCAAGATATGTCTCTAAGGCTTTCTTTGACTCCCTCTTCTGGTTTTTAAATAGTTATAAACCTCACTGAGATGTTCAGCAAAACATATATAATTAATGATGTGTCCAGTCCTGTTCTAGCCGTTTTCATAGCTGGGCACACAGCAGTACTGCAGTCATTCTCAATTAAGCCATAATACTTGCCCATAGACAAAGAAACAAAATGAAGGACAGACAGTCTTTTGGCTCACCCCACACCTCAAGGAAAATGGGCAAAACAGGTTATTTTTGCTAAAAAGGAAAATATTTACAGATGTTTAATTAAAGAATTCCTTTTTTTGATTTCTAAAAACAACGTCATTTCACAATTGTGTAGCAGGGAACAGTTAGGAAGGATTTTTTTTCCTTTAATGTGGCCTTTCTCATCTATATTCCTTTGTGGCCAACTTAATTAAGGCTTTCAAGAAACACACACACACACACACACACACAAACACAAAAAGACAAGCACAGGAAAAGAATGCAGAGAATCAATATGGTGACATTTCCTTAACTTTTTCCAAGCCATTCTTTCTATTTTAGTACAATCAGTTGTGCCAAATGCACAAAGGTTACATATAAGGGAACATTATAAGTGGGCTCTCATTAACCCTATTTCTTTTTCCCTTAAGCCTTTCCATGATGTCACCCTCTCTGGGAAAGGAGGACATTTAAATTGCTGCGTTAATCCATCCAAGCAGTTTTTCAAGCATGTGCACAAAACAAAAAGCAGTAAGAGCTTTTTTTGTTGTTTTTGTTGTTGTTCACTTTTGGTTTTCTTCCTGCTTGTATTAATGCCTGAGCATCTGGGATAAATGTAATTGATGATACAAAAAGCTACCAACTTGCTAAACTGGAAGCATGAGAGGACAGAGGCTTGTAAGCACTAAAGTTTTCAAGGAAAATAAAAGTAACCCATACTTGAAGTTGTCCAGAATTTTGAGCTGTACAAATAGACAACAAAATCCACACAGAGCACTGTTTGCATTTCATAAATTGCTTTTTTTGTTTACCTTGAATGATCTTATACCATTAATTGAAATGTTTAGACAAAACAAGTAATTTGGACCTTGAAAACTTTGGTTATTAAGTCACTGGGATAAAAAAAAGTTAGATTTTCACATATGATGTAGAGAGAATGCATTGTTGCCTCACATTAGTAATTTCCTCCCACTAAAAAACAAAACAAGAGGTCCTTTGGTGTTTTATATTCTCTGGTAGATTAAAACACTGACTTTTTTTTTCTAAATTAGATTTTTTCTGGATATAGTGTAAAACAATAATTCCTTTAGTCAATGCTATCAAATATCAAATAGCTATCCAGGCCTGCTTTTCCTGGATAAACTGCTCACTGTTCGCTATTGCTAAGTGTTGTCAGTATTCAAATGGTGAAGAAAATGGATGGGCTGTGACAGCAGAATCATTTAGCTAATATGAAATTCTCTAAGCAAATATACAGATCAGGTTACACTTAAAATGTTGCATAGCAGTTCATACCATGTTATGCAGGAAAAAGCAATAATAAATTACTTAATTAAAATGTAAAATATAAATGGACTTCAAATAGTTTCCAAATCACTTTTTATAGTAGTGAATAAATTAAAAATAGGACAGGCCTGTTTTCAGTTTGATTATTACTTTCCCATTAAGTAAAATTTAGATACAAAGTGGATTAAGCGAAATTGATCTTTCAGCAGAATTATATATGTAGTCCTTGGTGTTCATGAAAGTTAATATTTCCCTCAAAATGCCCCTAAATTGTGCAAGAGGATTTGTGCTAAATTCCAGAAACACAGAATTAACGATTTGGATTATGAACAGTAATCAAGGAAAGCAATCAATCCAGAAGGGGGAAAAATGCTTTAGAGTTTTATTTTTCAGATGTGGGATCAGAACTGTAATTGCATTGGAATGAGGTGCACACATTAAGGAAATTTACCCTGCCATTATATATCAGAGCTTTCTTTGAAATTTATCATTTTAGGAAGTTTCATGAAGCATTGAGAGATTAAGCGACTTGCCTAGTACTAATGATACAGTCAGTATGGGTCAGAGGTAAGACTTGAACATAGGTTGGGTATATTCTTTAAACATTTGATAAGGCTGATGCCCAATTTTTTTATTACACATCTATAATATCTGAGTCTAGAAATCAATTAATTCTCCTCATTACAAACATATGTACATCACTGAATTCTCAGTACTTAAGTATCTGAAATTTATCACTAAGGCCATTTCCAGGCAAAATAGACTTAATCAAATCAATTTTTAATTGTTTGGTTTTGTTATGGGGAAAAAAAACACAACACAAATCAGGTGCCATAATGTGTGACTATAATCACCTTTTTTAAACCATGAAATTTTTCTTGCAAAAAATGGCAAAAGAATAAATCATTCTTTGGAACTCTCTCCTCCATCATCTTTGCATCCTAGATTCTCTGGTTTCCTTCAAGTCTTTGGTAATGTCCCACCTTCTATAAGAAACCTTCATGATCCCCCATAATGCTCTTACTGAAATAGATTCAATTTTATCCTGTTTATCCTGGATATATCTTGTTTGTACACAGCTGCTTACAAGTTGTCTCCTCCATTAGACACTGAGCTCCTTGAGAGTTTTGCTTTTATTTTTTTCTTGCTGTTGTTTGATTTGACTTTTTACCTTTCTTTGTCATAGTGCCTGGCAACTAGCAGGTAATCAATAAATGATGGTTAACTTGACTTGATTTGCATTTCCTAGATCACATGAATTCAGCAAAATAAATGTTGCATGCAAAGTATTTTTTCCTCTTTGTGAAAAATGTACCTTATTAAAGACATGGATTTTAATAATTCATTAACTTTAATTTTTTTTAAGAAAGGGGACAATAGTAATTAAAAAACATTTAATGGGTCTTCCTGTAGCAAGGAAACAAATAAATTCTTGGAAAAAAATAAAGTATATATAGAAAAGAAAATCTGAGGATATGAACCCATCTTGTACATTTAGACAGTAGTCAAGATATTATGGAAGGAAGAGAATATTTGACTCAGATTAGCAGAGATTTGAATTCAAATCTCACCTAAAAACCTTATATGCTAGATAAGCATGAGCCTCAGTTCCTCATTTATAAAATGGATGTAATATTTGCAGTATCTACCTCACGGGTGGGGTGTTCTGTATGTCAGTGTATGAGGGTAGGGAGAAAATGTAAGACCTACTAAGTTGCCTTCAAAAAATTACAGCTCTTACCATAATTTCTACCTCATCCTTACTGGTAACCAAAACTGAACTCACTGGGTCTTTCAGTTCAAATAGCTGAGTTTCTGATTTAGTTTATTGAGGCACAGCTTCTACACCCAAACTTACTGGTCTGCTCCATGCCATGTTGCTCCCCTTTATCTGCTCCTCTTTTCTTCTTTTTGACAAGATGATCTCTTGGGTTCCTTACAGCTATAAGTCTATGTTTGTATGACGTGTATTTTATACAGACATGCGTAGATTGAGAACATAGAACAACATGAGTTAGGAAATAAGGTTACATCAGTAGAGAGGAGACCATCCCTATTTTTTTGAAGAGGTCTGTGTTATGATAAGGGAAAAAACCATACATCAGGAAGATTTATCATTTTTCACTCTTCATAACTGATTAAATTAAGAAGATTCAGTGGCAAGTCAAAAAGACCATATAGGAAAGAAGTTCTTGTATTAATATAGGTGTGAAACATGAGAGACTTAGAGTAGGGTAGAAGAAGAGGAAAATAAGGACAAATTCTCCAAAGAGAAAATAGATAGTACTTGGTGTCTCACTGGATATAAGGTGTGAAGGAATGAGTCAAATTTAAATAACAAGTATTGATGCTGTGTAACTAGGGAAAAGGTGGCATATGAGAGGAAAGAAAGTGGGCTAGATGACCTTTGAGATGAGTTTTAACTCTATGATTCTAACATTTTATAATTCTAACCTAGGATAAAGGCACTAGTTTTTGGGGAAAATAACCAGTCCAGAATAGAACATATGGAGTTTTGGTGATAGCAGATAGGAGAAGGAAATTCTATGAAGCCAGGAGTTCCTGAACTATAGATTTGGGAACAATAGCATAATTAATATCTGAATCTAAAAGAAGTGAGAACTATGAGGGAGAATGAGGAGTGAAGGCTAAAGACTAACCTTATGAATTTGTCTATATTTGGAGGGAAGGAAGGAGGGGAGGTGCAAAATAATTTAAAAAGTGTTGGCATTTTGTAACTACATTTGAGAAGTTTTAAATTAAGTTTTGTTTTGTGGGATTCAAAGATGTTCAACATACAATAAAATAAATTGAGGCAGAGATCCATTAAAGGGGATGAGACCCCCTTTAATGAATTGGACTTTACATATTCCTATGATCTGAGATACCCCTTGTCTTCCAACTTTAGTTTTCCAGTTTTGACACCCAAATGGTACAGAAAAAGCAAAGTAAAATACAGTCTCATTGCTTGATAGATCTATATCTTGATCTTCTGGGAGAATCTTCAGTTCATTTGTGTAGTCAATGACCAGTAGAGTATATACAAATATGGGCAGAACTGATGGCCATTCACTGGCCCATGTAGGACAATAGTGTTGTAAGTAGCTCTGACAATGGAAAGACAGGTTTACTCACTGGTCAGTTATTCATTGGTCAAGTGCTCATAGGCCTGATTCCCCGATAACAGGATGATAAGGGTAGGGGAACAATCAAAAACAGCTAGGAGACTTTTTTTATATCATTAGGTCATCTTTGCCACTCTGAGCTTGATAAATCTACTCAGCAGAAAGAAAAGGTAGAGATCTTCTAGTTAGCTTCCTTTAGTTAAACAAAAGTGCACATCATAATAAGGAAGTGACTATATGTAAATAATTGATATGCATGTTTAATACTAATAATTATCCATAATTGCTAGCCTGACGCATTCACATTAAAATTATTAATACTGCTTGGGATAAAATAAGGATCTAACTTATCATTCCTGACAGTTTCTATGTATAGTCTGTGAATCAATACTTTTCTAGTAACTAACATCAGATGTTGAATTCTATAGAATGGGACTCAGAGGCCCTTTGTTCAAGTTCTCTCATTTTATAAAAGGAGAAACCAAGGTCTAGAAAGGTTAAATGACTTCACCAAAATGACACAGTTGTCAGTCACAAAGCTAGCTATGTGCCAGATCCTGTGCTGTGATAGACAAAAGTGATAGAGTTTGATCTCAAACTCCAGATGAGTACTATTTCCACTGTACCATTCTTCCCCTCTAGGTCAATATTTAAAAAATTTAATCACCAATTAAAATCTCAGAACCCAAAAATGGCTCTTGGGGACACTTATGCAAATCTAAATCTGTCGCTTGGATTTTTACCATTATCACCAGCACATGAGGAGTAACAATGCCTTCAAAGACAGTAATAAAAAGCAAAAAAGTCATGGAAATAGATTTTTAAAAAGTGCTGGGTGTCATTGCTGGCCATCTATACTCTCCCTACTCTTTCTTGGTGACACACAAGGAGAAGATAAAATGGATTAGGTGACATACTAGACAAGGAATTAAGGAGACATGCTCTACCTTTGATCAGCTGGGTGGCATAATGAACAGAGTCCCAGGCCTTATGTCAGGAAGATTTATCTTTCTGAGTTCAAATTTGGTCTTAGATCCTTAGTATCTGGGTTTTGCTGGGCAAGTCACTTAACCCTGTTTGTCTCAGTTCCTCAACTATAAAATGAACTAGAGAAAGAAATGTAGGAACTCTACCTCAATTCACCTCTGTTTCTGAAAACAATACATACAGATAGTCCCAGTAGACTCAAAAATTACCAGCAGGGAGAAAAATGTATGTAAATTCTTGAACTTAGTGAATAAGCTGCCAATATAATGAATTGTAACTCTATGTCCTAAAGTAGACATAATAGTAATTAAAATTGTATAGTGCTTCCAGGTTTGCACAGTATTAAACACATATGATCTCATTTGGACAATATAGGTATGATCCCCATTTTGCAAATGAACAAAACAAAGAGCAGAGAGTCAGAGACTTAAAGTTTGAGAGAACTGTAGAGGTCACCTGCTGCAAACTACCTACTGCAAACTCTACAATTAACAGTAAAGCAAATAAGGGGAAAGACCTTAGCTTGAAAAGACAAAGATTTTCCACTATATCTGGGGCCATTGCCAGTCATCCTGACTTACATCTTGCCACTGGACTCTGATGACTCTGAGGGAGAGAGTGAGACTGATGACTGCACAGCTTTGACTCAAATCCAATTCACTTGCAAGTCAAGACACTACCGTCCTTATGTCATTGATCCTCTTAGAGAAGGAAGGATGAACAACAATCTGGTTCTTTTGTGAAGGAAAACTAGGCTATCTTTTGTTTCAGTTCTTAACTAGTCTTTACTGAATGGGTGGTGTTGCCTCAGACAAATTGAGACCTGGAAAAGACCTTAGCTTAAAAAAGTCAAGGCCTCCCTTTGTTCTTTTTGAGCTAAGGACAAACAACAAAGCAAATGAGGGTTAGAGAAGCTTAATGACTTGTTAGCAATACACATCTATTAAGTATAGCAGGATTTAAGCCCACACCTCTATTGACTCCAAATCCAACACTTTATCCTATGCCACATTTCCTTTCCTTGTACACATACCTACTAGTATATGTAATTACTAATTTCCATATAAGATACTTGGATTCTTTTCCTTATAACTTTAAACTTTCTGATAGAATACTTTAATATTTTAAAAATCCCCCAACTTTTGAAAAGTGCATATTCACAATTAATGGCAAGGGAAAACAAAAGGTCAGGGATAGACATTATGAAAATGAATACATACAAGTACTGGAGCCCCACCCAGGAAGAGTTAAACACAAAGTCATGATTTATCATGACAGGAGAAAAACTAGAAGATAAATTGTCTCATAAAAGCAGAGTCTAAGAACTACTCAGTAGGATGTGCTAAAGTCAGGGGGTTGCATTCCCAAAGATATCAAGAGTAGAACACTAGATCTGTGATAAGATTACTCCAGAAATAGGGTAAAACAAAAAGTCATATATTTTGATAATATCATTAAGAATTATAACTAAGGTCACTGTTAATATAATAAGATTGAAATGTATTGTTTTATTTAATGATCTATTGTGGCAAAAAATATCTACTAATCTGAACATCGTAACTGACTGTAAACTCCACAAACATAAAGACTATATTTCATTTCTCTCTGTATCATCTACCACATATGATACAATATCTTTCACTTAGGGGCATAGAAAGTGTTTTGGTTTTTTTGTTTTGTTTTGTTTTTTAGTATTTGTTGAATGATGAACAAACGTCATTGCAGTGTTAAAAACATCTGTTCCTAGTATCTTTGGGAAACTATTACTAAGGTAAGTTAAAAAAAAATCTATTATACTTCTAAGAAAGAGAAAATTTTACCATATGTCTACTACTATTTCATATCTCCATGAGTAATATATTTCTTAAATCCTCTTCTGTTTCCTCTTTCTGTCCCTATGGTCTATTGTATAAAACAGAATGTGGTCTTTGCTTGTGTTAAACTTCACTCCAATGCTTCACCATGGCCTTTCTGGCTTTCTTTGGCTGCAAGCTAAAATACACTTTCTGCAGGAAGCTTTTCTTGATCCCTCTCAATCACAGGGTCTTTTCTCCCTTATTTCCCCCCCCCCCCGAATTTATCTTTTTTATAGGTTATGTGTGCATAGTTGTTCGAATGTCTTTTTTCCCCCTCATTAAATTGTAAATTTCTTGAGAATAGGAACTGTCTTTTAACTTTCTTTGTATTCTTTAGTGTTTAGCACACTGCCAGATAGACAGTAAGCACTTAACAAATATTTGAATAATTCCCCCCTTCTCTTTCCTGGATCTGCTCACAAGATTATGTCTTCTTAATTTCCAGTACTACACTTCTCTACTCCTCATTCTTAGGTGCTCTTTTCCTTGTGAAAAAGGAATAAACTTCAAGTTCCCTACTCCAGTCACAGTTCTCATTTCAAGTCTCAAGGCCCTTCCTTATGCTCCCACTTGTTAGTGCTCTCCCCACTCCCAAAACTACTTTGTATTTATATGTTAATATATTGTACACTTAATTTAATCTATTTATTTATTGTTCATCAGCTCATTCAGACAAAAACTTTTTTTTGTTTGTAAAAGCTGCATATCATATTCACCTATCATACAGTGGGTGCTTAATAAATAATTAATCAATTACTTGAATTATCAATGAAGGGTTATGTTTTCACATCCCTAAATGCTAAATATAGATAATATTCCAATTGTGAAACCAAATAACTAAACTCATATCAAGTATTTTTTTTCTTTTCCGTATTATACAGCACACAGGCACACATGTATAAATACACACATATTTTTCATTGAAAGTCTAATAATACCTTGCTGCTGTATCAGATAGGATTAAACTTTAAACATATTATCCTTATAAGATACCATATGATGGTCTCCAAGTCCTGGTCTAAAAAAATTCGCTGTAAAACTTCTCAGTGGGGCAGAAAGAAATCTGCTGTGCTTTGCCTCACTTTGAAATGTTTTTCAATATAATTGATTGTTGTTACAGTTGTATCAAAAGCATTTTGCTAGAAGGTGGGGATGAAGAAATATGATACAATGAAATTTTTAATTGTTAAATACTAGAGTGATCAAAGTTTCTATGTCTCTGATGATCTAATTTTTTTAGATTTTTTTCAATTAACAAAGTAGAGTCACAAATCTAACAAATCTTCCACTCTCCCACCCCCATCTATAAATAATCTCATTATGATAGACAAACCAATCACAGTAATTGACTCAACTTTTACAGGAAGAAATTTTCCATATTAACATTCCTCTATTAATGTTCTATTTATAACAGCAGATATGGACAGCCTTAATAACATCTAAATAAAATTGAAGGCTATATTGCATATATTACAGTAATAAATATATTTCATAATAAAAGTGCTTTTATAGAAAAAAAAAGTCTTTGTATTGTGCTTCAGAGCTTTGTCCTAATACATTCTAGGACTTCTGAAGCACTTTTTTATACATGGATTCTTTTTCAAGGTCTTTCTAAAAAGCTCTGCTGGACACCAAATTCAAATGCAAATAAATTGTGAACTTCAACCCACTTCAAACAATCAGTATTAGCTTTGCCAACCACCATTCATGTTTCTAAATCAGCTGGCTAAACTAGTATTTTCCAAATGATGGATATGACTAAATAAAATATTACTTCAGGTGCAAAGAAAAAAAAGACTTCATAAGCACTGCATTATATGATTCAGGCTTAGCAGAATTTTTTTTCAGAATTTTTTGAGATTAATGAACAATTTTAGCATAAATAATAATTTTCTGCAGTACTTTATAGTATTTTCATCACAACAACCTGTGATATAAGTAGTTTAGGGTGTATTATCCTCCCTTTACAGGTGAGAAAATTGAGGTTCAGTGAGATAAATTGCCTTATGACAGGACACATTGGTCATTGGCAGGCTTAACTTCAGGATCAGCACTCCTTCCATTATGCTGTGCTGCTGCTCTATTATTAGTTGCTAAGATATAATGATTTGGTGGACTCATTCACATTAGACTAGGGGAGTGCCAAGGGAAAACTTACAAACAAGTATAATTCCCAGAGGTGAAATTTGGTAAGAGATTTAATTGGATGTCTAAATGATACTCTACAGAAGCACCTAGACATAAGAAAACAGAATTCTAGTTCATAGTTCAATATTTGTCATCCTCTTTTTGTCAGATACACAAGACAATAAAAAGCTGTGAAGGCTACATGTAACCCAGTGAATTCTATTGTGACTAAGCTAGAAATAACTACCAGCAACCCACCTGCTATTTCCCAACAAAATAATAAACTAATGTAACACTACAAAGTTTTTACTAAGTGTTTTCCTTAAAAACAATTCCATAAATTGGCTAGTAAAAATGTTATCTACATTTGGAAAATCAAGAAACTTATTTTGAGAAAAGTTAAGGCCTATTGTAAGAAAATGAGCTAATGTCAGAGACAAAGGTTTGCCTCCTAACTCTGGTTCCACAGTTCTCCGTCTCTGCATTTGAACCCTCGATTCCTCCCATACCATTGTCTCAAATAGTCTTCTTATTCTTTTATGGTGCAGCTCAGATACCAACTTCTGAATCCTTTTCTGATTCCCCCAACTGACTTCTTCCCAAACTACTTTGTATTTAACCATATTGAATAAAGTTGTATTAACTTTTTATTGATGATATCTTATATATTTTATTGTTGTTCAGTTGTTGATGTCATGTCTGACTCTTTGTGACCTCGTTTGGGATTTTCTTAGCAAAGATACTGGAGTAATTTGCAATTTCATTGTCCATGTCATCTTATAGATGAGGAAGCCAAATTCAGTGACTTGCCCAGGGCAACACAGCTAGGAAGTGTCTGAGACTGGATTTTAACTCAGGTCTTCCTGATTGCACAAGTCCAGCATTCTATCCACTGTGCCACCTAACTACCCCAATATATACGTAAATATGGGTGTGTGTCCTGCTCAACAACACATCATAGATAAACTAAGGGTTAGTGGAGATCAATAATCCCTAGAAGGTAATCAAATGTATGCCCCATGAGCTAAGATATAACATTCCTTTAGGGCATCCTTAGAGGCATGATTTGTCATACATGAAAACTCTGCCTAGCATGGTCAATGGAGATAGGCCTTTAAGCTTATAATTAGAAAGATTCAATTCCCTTTAATCAAACCAGAATGTATTAAGCATCTGCTATGTGCAGACACCTGTAGATATAAACATTATTTTATATTCTGAAGAGTAAGAGAGACAGAAAGAGACAGACAGAGACAATGAGAGACAGAGAGAAGGATCCATGAAGCACCCATGATACTGACTTCCTAGGAATTTTTAAGCTCTGAAATGGAAATTTGTTTCATTTATCCTAATCATGTTCAGTTCAATTCAGATAATTAGCTTTGGGAAGCTGAAATAAATGGTTCAAATTTCTAAGTGTAATTTTGGTATTATGGACTCTTAAATAGTGTTTACCATACTCCAATATGACACGAAGAAAAAGAATAAACAGAAGCACTAGAAGGGAAGTATTCCCTTAATTGTCATTTACAAGGAAGTTATGAAAGCAAAATCAATGGACTAAAAAAAGATATCATTTCCAAACCTTCTAGATTGCATTTGAAAGTCATAGACTAACCCTATTATGAAACAGTTATGATTATGAAGAACATTCTCTGTATTGACATGCAAGTGAACTAAGTACTCAGTATTAGAGAAATACTTAATGCAATAGCAGAAGCTCCATTAATTTAACATTAATTTCTTGCCTTTAATTATTTTAAAAAAGCAAGAAGTTAAAAATTGGAAGAGTTAAAATTACTATAACATGTGACTCAGTAAGTTGACAAAAAGTAAATTCAACACACAATGTTAGTGATTTCCATTGTAGTTTCGAAGAACTTACTTATCCAACAATAATTCACTGAGTATGTGCAGGATACTATACTATATGCTATAATGGAGATACAAAACAAATTCAGAATCTTCACCTTCATTAGGATTATGTCTAGTAGAATGTGCTTAATTAGAACTGAGATATGCTTGCCCTGATCCCCTCTATTTCATCTTTTTTTTTATTAACAGAAAAATAGAATTTTACATTTTCAGGATCAAATGAGTAATTTCTTGATGATATACAAGTGGTATTTCCATTTTCTGGATTATCCATGAGATATTTTTTTAATTCCAATCTATTTACCCCCTGATATGTAGCATTCTTCTGTTCTGCCTCCTCTATCAAAATAGAACTGTACTCAAACTAGTTTTATTGCTAGCTTCAGTAAAACAAAATTAAGAAGGTCAATTTCTTTAATAATGTAATAGACCATCTTTGGTTTGGGGATTTTTCAATGTTCTAGACTATGCATTACTCTCATTCCCTCTACTGCATGGATATTCAACAGTACTCTCCACAAAACACTGTGAACACAATCCTGCAATGTTTGTGCTAATGTTTAGTTATTGTGCTCTAATATGACTTAGATTGAAATGGATTACATGCTATGATGAATGTATTTTATGAAACACTATAAAAGTTGATGTATTAAAGGCATAATCACCATGATGATATAAATTAGCTCAAAGGGACCAATTCACTTGCTGGGAAATAACAAAGAAACTGGAAAATAAGAGGAGTCCACAAGGGATACTACAGCACACTTCTTCTTGATTAATACCCATGGGCCACTGGAAGTGTTGAATCATAGGTAATTAAGGTTGTTTGTTAAAATAAGAAGTAGAGATGTAGGTGCTACTATGGAACAACAGTAGTCAGAATTTGCCATTAATAATTAATACAAGTCTTTAGAATTTTGCCATATGTTAAATCCATGAAATATGCTTAAATTATCTTATTAGTGTGGTTAAAAGAGGGAGGAATACAGGATAACTATGTTGCAAATCATAAGCCCACTTAAATAATTGAACAGTATGCTAATGATAGATCATACAAAGTTATATAATTATTTTAATTAGACTATTTCAATTTATTTCATATTTAATAATCATAATAGTGAGAAAAATTCACACTCATGTAGCAGTTCAGGGTTTACAAAAAAGCCTTTCCTCATGACAAACCTGTGTTTTGGGATCATGTGATCACAGATAAAGAAGTAAAAGGGATTTTAGTAGTAATCAAAACCAAACCCCTCATTTTGATGATGGGGAAACTGTTTGTTGACCAAAAGAGATAAAATTAGTTGCCCCAAATCACACATGTGATAAATGACAGAGTTGAGGTTTGGATCTAGGTCCTGTGAAGTCAACTCCAACACCCTTTTTAATCAGTCATTCTAACAAATAGAACAAAAAAGAAATAAACATGAACAGAAATAAACACTAAGGATTTCTATATAATCTTTTTAATAAGAAGCTCAAAGTATTTAATAAACTTTAGATTATTCACAGAAAGTATGCATGACTTCATCATGCAAGGAAAATAATTTAGACAAGAATATTTCATTTCAAATATGCCATAGTCTCACAGGAGTTGGGACCAAAACTGACCAAAAAACAGAGCAGATAAGAATCATTTTGGAAAGCAGACATTTCATTTAAACAAAAATAACCTTCATATTTGTACTGCTTTGATAATGAAATAAATTCATTTAAGATATCAACTCATCAGATAAAATTTATTAAGTATTTATTAAGAATCTACTTCATGGAAAATTTTTAAGGGCTTGGGGAGATACCTAGCTCAAACAACTCATAACTCCTACCCTCATGGATCCTTTGGTCTAGTAGGAGATGGAAAAGATTCTGTGGTAACAACAAAAAAAAATTCTTGGAATTTTACATAACAAGTTCTAACTCCAAAGGGTACATATTTCTTACAAGAAAATATATGTATAATAAAGGTAGACTATCATTCATTCTGTCAAATGCAGCAAGGAAACAATGAAGTGGCACAATATTTGAATATGATTTGGAGTCCAAAAACTGGACATTTTAAATTTTATCAATGATGCCATTTTCCCTCCATTCAACTGTGAGTTTGGGCATGTGAACAAAGCCTCAACCCCTTCCTTTTGTGAATTAGTTGATAATACAGAAAAATTCAGACAACCAATATAAAAGTATAGGGAAAACTAGATTTAGAAACATTAAATTTGTGAATGTAATTTGATCTCAACTGCATCAACTCAAATAGCATACTTCTATATTTCATCAACAGTAATATTGGGACAACATTGAACTTTGAATAAGGATTTCAGGACTTTAGCAATCCAAGAAATATGCTTATGTAAAAAAGAATACAAGATATGAGACTAAAGATTCTCCACTTAAATTAAATGAATTACTTAAACTCAGTTATTTGATGATTTATATAAAATTAACCCCAAGCACATTTCTCATAAGTTTAATGTAAATAACACCATTGCAAAAATGATTTAAAGACCCAAATAAAGACAAGAAATTTTCTAAGTAAAGTTTCATAATTTAGTAGAGTTTGTTCAGCATGAATACTTACACATTTAAAAATTAGTTTTAAAAATTCTGAATTTATGAAGGTAAAAGGCATTCCCTTTTACTTTAAACAAACTTCTGGGCCCACTTGGCCATTTTCTCCATCTTTTCTTATTTGTGATTAAACTTTAATAACAATTAAAAATCCTCTTTAATACAAAGCAGTTTGCATACTGTAATTATGATCAGTTAAATATGTTAATATTTTACTGAAAACTTTATGGAAGTGCATGCACATTGTGTACAGGAACATAAATTTAACATTTAGCTCATGCATCATTATCCAACTTCAGAAAAAAATCTCAAAAAACTTCAGGAGACATGAGTGTCTGTACAGTTAACAAAAGAAAAAAATCAGAAAAAAAAATGTTAAATGATTCCAAGGTTACAGCCATCTAACTCTATCTAAACAATAACACAATTAGAAGACAATCTTCAAAAATGGCTTACAAATTTGCCAAAATTTCAATTTAAGCTTAAATATTTCTGAAATGCTGAGAAAAGGAAGCATGAACAAGAGCTGAACTGACATCTTACAGTTATGCATTTCACACATAGAAAAAAATGTTATCCAAAGATCAAAAAGCAGAATTTTAATTGCCAGTCTCAATACAGTTTAAGTTTAAGGTGTTTTTATTTGTTTGTTAGCTTTACTCCTGGTTTTTTTTTTTCCAATCATGTTCCATAGTTGACCCATTGTAACTGAATTGTAGATAGGTAATGGGTATATCTGAGTTCTATTCCTGAGGCAAACCTACTTTTTATACCAAATAAAGCTATGCATGGTAATAAGAAATAGAGGACTGGTTTAATAATGTTCTTATATAAGCTCTTACTACTAGATTAAACTGCCAGTTCAGTGTTTTTCCTCATAGAAACACCCTCTATACATTCTCAAAACACACTGCCAAGTTACAAAAGGAACACATTTTCCATAGCAAATCCCCTAAGTGGAGATAAGCTCTGTATTGAGCATGCAAAAGGTTAAACATTGCTGAAATAGCGAGGCATTTTTTTCAGCCTACACTTCCTAGTTCCATTCAATTACCAGCAGCAGCAGTGACTATAATACAATCTAATACAGTATTATTAAATCAGAACTCCCCATTTACATTTCCTACTAGCCAGGGGGAAGGCCTGACATTCACCACTCAATAGCAGAACAAACAACCCCCAACTCTCAAACACACATTGACCTTGCAGTAGGGAGTCCTCAAGAGGTTAAGTTTCCCAAGTTTTCATTTGGATCTACTGCACAGCCAAAAGCACACAGTCAAGTATAGAAGGGATATCCCCCTCAGTTCTTTAGCTTTAAAACCTTTCAAGTGCTCACTTTCACTTTCCAGATAGGTTGATATGGATCCCAGAGCTAATATTTATTAGACAGAATCTTGCCCACTGAAAATAAATAACATTTTAAGGTGACATTCCTTTAGAACAACTTGTTGGTTGATTCATTTAATGCTTTTTGCTAATATTTTCTTCATTGCTTACCCAAGGCAGTTCCTGTCTCAAGTGCTATGGTGGAAGTGGTGTTCGACCAATATTTTCATTTAAAAAGCTAGAGGAAACAAGATGATGCTAACTTTACAAATGCAGAAAGCCTTGAACTTCTCGGCTTTCATTGTTTGATTAATGTGACTAGATCCTCTTACAACAGCAAAAATTATAATGCTTCTGCGGATAATGATGAGCCCTAAATACTGTTCTCCCCAAATGTTCCCTCTGCAATCATCCAAGAATAAGACTTATAGTTCACAACTTCACATTTTTTTTATTTTGAAGCCTATATTCTGACTGTACTCCCCACTTAATACAGTAATATTCATTAAAAATCATTCGACTTACCTGATATTAAGAGTAATAAAAGTCCTCAAGGAAATTTTTGTTGTTGTCGTCGCACTTATTGGTCGTGGATATATAAAATACAATTTAAAAAGAAAAAAGCAACGGACCTTATCTGTTGGGGGAAAAAAAGAGATTAAAGCAGTTTGGTCGAAAACTATATAATTTCCGATGAAGCGCCTGAAAGGGCGTCCAGGTGATGAACTGAGAAGTCTCCCAGGTCCGATACAATTTTATCGAGTTGATCTGGGTGTGCTAGTGAGAGAGGTTCTTCAAGGTGCAAGGGATGGTGGAGGGCGTTGTCTCTGGGGCTCAGGAGCACTAGAAAGGTAGTGCGTCCTGTGGTTCAGCACCAGCAGCTCCTTGGACAGCACCAGCTCCTCTCACCTCCAGTTTGTCTCAGTCACTGAACCAAGCTGGTTCTCCCCCCTCCCTTTCGTCCTAGAGCCGCTGCCACTCAACCCTGGAATGTCACGCCTCCTCCATCTGACGTATCTAATTTGCATACCAGCCCCCAAGAGGTGGGCGCCTCCGAGTTGACTGGGGTGCACTTTGGGTCAGCAGCTGCAGGTGGCAGCCGCAGAAGCATTCTCCAGGCTTAGGGTGGGTGTGGATCCCACTGGACTCTGTGTCCCACTAGCATTCAGCCGTTTCCAAGTGTAATGTGTTCTGTGCAGGAGCCATTGCTGCCACGAAGGCTGCTGGTTCATTGCTCCCTGATGATCTCTGCGTACATAACATCAGCTCGAAGAGCTTCAATGTTTGCATCAAAAAGGAGAGAACTATAGGAGATCAGTTCTGATCAAATTCCTGCTCTTTGTCTAGCTCAGCTTTCTGCAACCCTAGTCTCCTGTTTTCTTTTTCCCCTTTACTTTCCTTTTTTCTTTTAGAAAAAAAGCATTCTGAAAAAGGAAGTATTTCCATCTCCCTCCCTGTTCCTTACCTCTGGCTCATTGCTCTGCTTAAGAGTTTCACTGCTGCAGAACTCTCCTCTCCTGGATAGAAAGTGGTTTGAGAGCTATGAAAAAGAAAAAAAAATACTAAACTTTAACAATACATGTGAAATATAACGGTATGTAGGCATGAAGACATTGTTCAAGAAAAAGTGTAGATCTCTCCTCTTCTCCACTTCCCCCTATTGAATTATGAGTTCTTGTCTTTTCCCCTCAGATTCTAGATTCTATCTGATCTCTTGAAATAACTGCCCGCCTTGTTAACCTCATGATGATTCTGAGGGGGAAATATTGAAATAGTCTTTTTAAAGAGAGTTTACACATTTCAGAGTAAAATAAAAACTGAATATATCAAAACCACCACCACCAACAACAACAAAATAATGTTTTGTTTGTTACCAATGAACTCTCACAAAATAATTAAGCTTCTTATTCTGGGGTTCTAAAGGTTATATGATATTTATTATAACTAATGCAATTGCTTTCTTAAAGAATAATGCAGGGAAAAGCACTTCACAATCCATGTGAAATGGACTATGATATAATCTCTGCAGATATATTTTTTTTATCCCAGTCCTGAGTTATGGGATGAACCTATCAGGAAATAGACCTGTCAAACTAAACTTCACAGAAAACTGACCTTGTTAGTAAATCCCATGAGTGAATAGGACCACCATCCACCATAAAGAACAATTTTCAAAATTTCTAAGAGCAATCATTACTGTTATATTGGATGATAATAATAGTGGGCATTTATATAATTACTTCAAGATTTGCTAAGTTCTATTCCTACATGCTATCATTTGATTCCCACAATAACCATTGTGTGTGCTGTTAATATATTTCACAGGTAAGCAAACTGAATATCATTGCAGGTTAAATGGAATGATTGTGGCTAGCAAGTGTATGAAGCAGATTTTAAATCCATGTCTTCCTAATTTCAAGGCCAGTGCTAACCACCTGTCTTGACAAGCAAGTTATTTATTGTGTTTCTAAACCTTGATTTACTCATCTCTAAAATGAAATTATCTCCAAGTTTCCTCCCAGATCTAATTAATATCACTCTATGATTAATAATATTTGTATCAGAATATTGTTGTAGAAGCTCCTCAAAGCAAATGTAATCATAAAAAGTTCTTCATCTGCAAACAACATTAGGGAATTTTACAACAAACTTAGAAGTTTATAAGTATGTCCATTTATGTCCATGTTAAGAATGGGCTTAACTGGTATCAGAAAGTCATTCAAACAATGGAAATCAGCACCTTTTCTATAACTTATAGTTAGGAGAATCATAGGATCACTTATTTATAATTAGAGGGATGTGAAAGTCTTAGATTATTGTATATAATACTGAAAGGTTAAGTAACTAGCAGTGACTTATACAGTGACTATCACTGTGTAACACCAGCCAATATAACATCAGCAAAGTGCCACAGTGTCCATCTTGGAGTGAAGAAGAACTAAATTTTGATCTAACCCCAGGTGTCTGTGTGTGCTCCAGGGCAAATCACTTCATTTCTGTTTGCCTCAGTTTCCTCATCAGTATAAAGGAGATAATAATAGCACCTACTTCTCAGGATTGTTGTGAAAATCTAATGAGAGGATAACTGGAAAACATGTAGCACAGTGCCTGGAACATAGCGAATGCTATATAAATGCTAGCTATTGGTATAAAAATAATATTATTATGGCAATTTAAGGTTTATGCATTGTATCATTCAATTTTCATTATAACACCTGAGATGGGTGCTAATATATTACTATTTTCTAGACAACATTGAATGACTGTCCCAGGGCTACACAATTGATAAGTGTCTGAGGTGGCATTCAAACAGACTTTCAACTACACCAAGGTGCCTAATGTGCCAGAGTCAGAAATTGAACACAGGTCTTCCTGGCTCTGAGGCCAGCTTTTCACTGAGGTTTTTCTTTAGTCAATGTTAAACTGCAGTAATGGGCTTCTGTGGAATGAGTATTGTGGAATGTGTTCTGTGCAGGAGCCATTGCTGCCACGAAGGCTGCTGTTTCTTTGCACCCTGTTGATCTCAGCGTGCATAGCACCAGCTCAAAGAGCTTCATTGTTTGCATCAAAAAGAAGAGGCATGGGGAAATTTTGGTTTTAGCTCTAGCTCTGTCAATTTCTAACCATTTGGGGACTGGACAAATATATCCTATTTGCATTTTATATTCTTCATCCACCATATTACCTTGCTGTCTATGTCTAATTTAGGAAAGTAAATGATAATTTATTTAGTTGACTGTAAAGAAACATTGGGCTAGATCTGGGAAGACAAGATAAATTAATTGTGACCTGCCCTAGCTAATGAAATTACTAATTCATGTATTGGAATTGGGGTGAGAAAATCATCAGAAGAGGGATGGAAAACTAATGAATTTAGACTTTCTCCATTGTTCTTTTGCCAACACTGAGAGGAAATAAGGTGCTAAGGGTGGTGTTTTTGGAGAAATATGTTTTGCAAGTCCCCAGATACTTACATAGCATACTTTAGGCTAACTATGAAACAGTCCTAACAGAAACTAGCAAAGTATATACCCCCCATTTCTTCTTTTTGTCCAACTGCTTATGTTACTCATTACTCCAATACCTGTCCCTTGCTAACTAAGAATCATAATTGTGTCATTCTTGGAAGGATCTATTAATATATCCTCTATTAATACAATATCCAAATTTTTCAAATCCCACTACCCATAATCCCATACTATCAAAATGTATGTCTTGTGTCACTTTTTCTCCAGTCCTTTCCTTTTGTTTGCCAAGGCACCTTACAGTTCACCTATTAACAAATCAATGCATTTTAATGAGAAGAGATTAGTTGTCTGTATTTCTTTTTGAAATTAGTAGGTGGGCTTTGACACTGTGATCAAATTAGCTCTCAGATTTTCAGTGAGTTATTTTTAGTGATGTTAAAGTGAGGTAGTATAGTTCTTTGGAATGAGAACTGGATAGGACTGAGAAAAAAAAATGGTGTTAATCCTAGCTCCTCCTAACAATTTGGCTGATCAAATCAAGTAAACTCTTTGTACTTTATATTCTGTACCTTATATACCTATAAAATGATCAGTTTTACATAGTTTATTCCTAATATTTGCTCCTGCTCTAAAATACTGTTCTATTCTACTTTAGTCTTTCTGGCCAATGTATCCCCAAATTTCTATTCAATTTAATTTTATAATCATTTATAAATTGCCTTCACTAGCCAAGGTATATATTTTTTAGATTTATGTTGATTATGTAAAATAAATTATGTTCTAATTCATAATGTAGGTGTATTATAGAGGCTTTGATCAAATATAACAATCTATGGAAACAAGTAGCAAAATAATTTAAATTTGACCTTTGGTTTTACTAGCATAGGCATCACTTAGGTGAGAAAAATCTTTCCAACAAAGTTCCTTCTCTGCAGCTGATAGATTTAGAGAACTGTTTACCACTCTGAGAAGATCAATAATTAGTCTAGGGCCACACAACTAGTATATATCAGAGGAGAGAACTGAAGCTCAGTTTTTTGTCTTGGAGATCAGTGTCCTAAGCACAATCGATGGTGGGAAACATATAAAGTAATTTAAATATTTATGTAGAATTCTCTTTAGATAACTTTTGATGATCCATTACTAACTCAGTTTACATCCATAATTACATGATTTTGGACTTAGCAGTCATTGAGAGTTGCTTTTAGATTTTGTTTGAACACCCAAATAAATTAAATTTGAATATTTTCTGACATTTAAAATATGAAAAGTAAAACCAGGCTACTTACCCTTCTAACAGACACCTGCTTTCATGCCATGCAGCACAAATACACATTTCATTACTTCAAAAGAAAAAGACTCATGATGTCTTTAAGCAGGGCAACACCAATAACATTCATTGCCTTAAATTAGAATTCAGCAATTTACAACTCATAGTTTTGTTAAAAGAAATCTCTCTTGATGGGTCAGATTTGGACTGTGGGACATACTTTGCTGACTTCTTTATATGACCAAATCATTCATCATCTCTGGTCATTGCTGGGGAGGGAAATCAATATCTCTCATGCAGGTTAGTTCCATTGATGGGTCCATGCATGAAGGCTTTCTACTTTAGTTGTATATATATAGACTTGTGCTTTACTGGCATAGCTTTTGAGAATCCAGGATGACCTCCACACCATGAATAGGTTTTGGAGTAGAATTTTATGGGAGATGCCATATTATCAACTTAGATATAAACATCTCTTTGTATATGAAGGTGTTAGAGTACTTTAATATGACCTATTTTAAAGAAACAAATGTATGCAAAATATCTCCCCAAACCCATCTATCATGTGTAATGTCATGCACAGAAGCTTTCCAGTAAAACTGCTACTGTGAACAGCTTTTTTATGGTTCTGATTACTCAGTATAGTTATCACTCTATTCCATAACAAAAGCAAAACATCCATGGAAAATCAAGGTACAGAATAATTCAAAATACAGCATTCACTATATTACAACTTGTCACAGAAGATCACAATATAATATTCACAACATAGTCTCAAAGTAAAATAGCTACTCTTAAGTTAACTCAATCAGTCACTTATCAGTAGTATCAAAGTACACAGTCAAAGCCTTCCACTCTTGGGGCAAAGTCTTGATTAACTCAATCAGTCACTTATCATTAGTTTCAAAGTACAATAGTCAAAGTACTCAAATTACAAATCAGTCTCTTATTCAGCAAAGTCTTACTAAGTATCATACAGAAAACCCTCCACCCCTTAGGTCACTAGTAAACTATAATTCCATAATTACTCAGTACCCAAGGAGAGCTCTTTTCATCTTGACTTGTGGCCTGCTCTCAGATTCCCTGGATCCCCTTCCACGGTCCAAGATTCTACCTGGATTCACCAGACTGTCACCTGAGTTCAATGGCAGACAGCTCCCAGTTCCTTGACCAGCTCTCTGGCCAGGTCCTGCTCCACACTGAACTTCACAGTGTCTGGTCCATGTCAGATCCTTCACTATTTCTGCTCCAAGGAATTCAAGGCTCAACCAAGCCATAAACAAACAGTCTCAGCATCCCAGTCATGCTTCAATTACCTGGGCTCCGGGCCTCCTGGTTCTGAATTCTGGGCTCCTGGGATCCTATTCAGAAGAAGGTCCACCACCACCACAAGTTCTCAGGACTCAGTTTTCCATTCTTCTGTAGCTGTTCTTCCACCAGATCTTGGTCTCAAGGAAATTCTGACTGTGCTTCTCTGGGGCTTTTCTTATATACACAGTATTACCTACTTTCTTCAAGCAACCCTTTCTGGTTATGTCGGTTAACAGGAGACAGGAGTTCATACCTTCTGTTCCCCCAATCACAGGCTTTATTGGTCACTAAGTGTTAAGTACCTGCTACTTTTGCCAACACAAAAAGGATCTTCAAATTCAAAATTACATTACCATTACATCATGTCAAATCATTAGAGAACCATTTCCTTGGGGCTTTAAAGTGGTTTTGGTCATTAATTATTTCCAATTAAATTAAATAAATATCATTGAACTTCAAATCTTTCTAATTATGTGATCTTAGGCAAGTCACTCAGCTATTTTTTAAATCAGTTTCCTTTTTGGTGAAATGTCTAGCACATGGTTATAAGAATCAAAGAATAAAATATATAGGGAGGCAAATAAACATTATGAAGTCATACTGAAGAATTTTATTATTAATCTTTTCATTATCATTATATTTCAAATGAAAATATGTCAGGTAGATATAATTTTATCTTCTGGTAATAGCTAATGACAAATTGTGAAGAAGCTAGAGAAAAAGGATACCATATAGACTTCTGAAGAGTGAATAGAGTGACTTGGTGACCCAAAATTGAAAAAGTCTTGATAGGAGGGGCACAGGGTTTTAGAGGTAGCAAATAAACCAATTTATTCTATTCATGGTGTTTCCTAGGGAATAATAATGATTTTGGAGTAAAATTATAAATTTGCAATGTAATTCTATAGAGTTTGTCCAACAAAATGTGTATTTGGAACAAAAAGTAGATAATATAAGCTAAGTCTACATTTAAAAAGGGAGAAGAAAGCAAATTGTTCTGCTTTCAGGAAGTTATCTTTTCAATACTAAAAATCTATTTATATTGCTATGTGATAGTGAATCGTGTAACATTATTGCTTCCAAAGAACAGGAAATGTTAGGGGCATATTAGATGTGAGGTAGCTGAAACACAGCTCCAAAAAAATGTCTCAAGTAGTGTATACGTCAGGAAAAGAAGATGAGTTGATCACGTAACAAGAGTAAGGGATAAGTGTTGGTGTTGCATTATTACACTCTTGATGTTGGGAGAAAATGAAAAATGCTTATGATACATTGAGTGTCCTTCCCCACATGTGGTCAACATTGTGGGAGAACATAGACAAGAGTTGCACAGGATCAGCATGCATCAATTGGTATTGTTAGAGGGAACTCCTGGAATCACAGATCACATCTGAGTAAAATGATAAATGTAGCATTCTCATTAACACACATGCACACACACACATACACACACACACACACACACACACACACATAGATTAATGCATATTAATTGAAAATTCCAACAAAATCCTTTACATAAGAAGGTGGATGGAAGCTTTGTTTACAAGTCTGGAGCCGGTAAATTTCTAATTCAAAGATCACTAAAAATAGCACCTAAGAGCCTCAAGAAAATCTCTGTAATCTGACTTTACAATGTCCATTTAAGCCTTTTTAAGTGAGATAATTAACCCCTACACACAGCTCTTTTTGCATTTCTGCTGTGTGTGTGTGTGTGTGTGTGTGTGGATACAGATGTGGAGACATTTATCTGTCAATTGTGTCTCTGTTTTATTATCTCTCTCTAATTCATACTTTGGACTCCAACTGGGGCACCTAATTTCTTTAGCTCTTTTTAAATCATAATTATTTTAACATATATGTGGCACATTAATACTATAAATACTTTAAAGATAATAACTGTACATTTTCCTGATGTATCTTCTTGAATCAATTATGAGAATGCTAACAGATAATTAAGAAAATACTGTTAAAAGCAAAGATTTTGAGCACACTCTAGTTTTTTGGTCATGTTCCTTATTTGTAAGTCTATATATGACAAAAAAAGCAGAGGAGAGTGAAAAGCTCCTGGGAAAAATGAACCAAGTTTGCTTTAATTGCTTTAATTAGTTTAATTATGCAATAGATTGCATACTCATCACAACATAGATTTGTTGTTTCTGAGCTCAAATCCAAAGAATTCCTGTCTTCCTGCAATGTGAAAATTACCCTGATTGCTTGAACTTTATTTAGAATGGACATGCATTTTAAAGAGAAGGTATCCTCATTTACAAATAAGTCATTATGTGTAAAGAATTGTTGAAATAGAATTTCATGCCCCAGCTTCTTCTGGCTGTTTGATTTGGGTATCATTTGTCAGTATATTGTCAAATATGCAACATATTACAGATCCTTAGAAAGTTATTTTTCATTATCTTTTCTTTCTTTCCTTCCTCTTTCTTTTATGAAAATAAATTTGTTTGTAAAATTATAGTTTTTCATTTAAAAGAGAGTTTTAGAGTAAGTCTTCTATTAATTCCTACTTTTGACATTCATGTGGTGTCTCAAAAGTCTTAGTGTAGTTTTAAACTATTAAAATTTGAATAGCTTGTGCTGAACATGGGCAAGAATTTTAAATTTTCAGTTCTCCAGTAAATACTAAAACAAAAACAATAACCTGGAAGTTATTCACCTGCATTGATGGAGGGATTTCTTATACTGGAATTTCCTAATACTAATAAAATTACAGGTCCAAATACAAATTATAGTACATTTAAATCATTTGCAATTTTTGTGCCTGCTATGTAGCAGAGCCATTTAATTATTTTCAGATGAAACTTAGATATGTTGTATTGATTATGTTGCTTAGATCTTCTGAAACAACTTACACTACTAACTTTAAAAACGAATGAACAGGTTTTTTGTATAGGTGGACAGAAGATTTGTTATAGATTTATTTTAGAATTTAGAGTTAGAAGGGTTGTTGGTCAAACTGCTACATTTTACCAATAAGGAAATTGAAATCTTTAGTCACAAAAAGTCTTTAGTGTAAAGCCAAAAGTTTAGCCAATTTCTCTTAACTCTAGTGTGCTATACCACACTGCAGAATTGTTGGGGGGGAAAGTTATTTTATGCTAACAAAAACAACTAGAGATTATTTAAAATACATGATTCCTTTATCAACACATGACAGATCTAGATATCCAGTGTAAATCCCTCTCCTGAGCTCTAGTCTCTTTTCACAAATTATCTCTTGGACACTGAATATGATGTCCCCAAAACATTTCAAACTGAACACATTGAGAACAGAACTCATGTGTCCCTCCAAATCTTCCCCGCTTCTGAACTTCCCTGCTTGTGTTGCAGGCATCACCTCTCCCAACCTCACCACCTCAGAGGTTACCTTAGCTTTTGTTCTCACTCCTCACTGTAGCTTTGTTTCCAGGGTCTGTTTTTTCTGTCTTTATATCATCTCTGATATATGGCTCCTCTCTACTCACACAACCATTACCATAATTACCTCATTCTTGATGATGTTCCATCTTTTTACAGTCATGTCCAACCCTTTATGACACCGTTTTATAGTCAAAGATACTGGAATGATTTGCTATTTCCTTCTCCAGTACATGCAAATAGGGTTAAGTGACATGCCCTGGAAGTGTCTGAGTCTGAATTTGAATTCAGGAAAATGGGTCTTCCTGATTCCCAGCTCAGTCAAGACTAGTGTAATAGACATCTAGTTGGCCACCCTACTTCATATATCTCCCCACCTCTCTCTCTCTCTCTCTCTCTCTCTCTCTCTCTCTCTCTCTCTCTCTCTCTCTCTCTCTCTCTCTCTCTCATACATACACACACACACACACACACACACACACACACCCCACACACTAAAGTCCACTGGTCCCCTTTCACCTTTAGGCTCTCATAAAAAAGAAATCACTTTATTGCCACTTAAATACATCCGATTCTGACTGATTACTACATTTCCGGGTTTCATAGTCTCTCCTTCACATATTCTATTTTGCAGAGACACTGATGGACTTGTTATTCTTTCCACCAAACTTCCAGTTCTGTGCTTTTTTTTCCTGTCTGTCCCCCATGCCTGGAATGTTTACTCTCTTCACCTCTGCTTCTAGATGCCCTGTCTTCCTTCAATAATTAGCTCAACTTCCACAGTTTGCAAAAGGCCCTTTCCAATCAACCTCTTCTTCCCACCACAAACCTGAACTGGGATCTTCTCTGTGAGATTATCTCGAGCTCCTGTGAAGTAGGCATGAAGTAGGCCTTTCTTTTTATTCCCAGGATTAATGATAGCCCTTGGCACAAGATAAGTTTAAAAGTGATCGTGACTTGTTATTTTATTTACAAAACTTATATTTTGATAGATGACATGAGAAAATAAAAGGTTATTCTATCAAAAATCAACATAAGGCGGATCCATGTATACATGTCAATGTATTATTTTTAATGAATTTTACATTCTTACTACCTAGAAATAAGAAACAATCAGCAAGATGACACTTTTTCTAAAATGATTACAAGTGGTATGCTCAGGGAACTATTGCATATTAAGATGAAGTGATACCATTTCAAAAATGAGTTCACTGAAATACAAGTTCAGTTAAATCTCAGATAATGACAGACAACCTGACACTGGATTTTAATGACTGGAGTTCCTCTTTGAATTCAAAGACTACCACAAATCTCAAAGGAAGAGATGGAAACAGTGACAGGACATTCAGATGTCAATTGTATAAGGTAATCAAAAAGCAAATTATGCATACATGTGCTCACTGTGGAAAGCATATAGATTTATTTTTGCTACCCATATCTGGAAACATGAATTAGGACAATTTTTCAGTTAATCATTTTAAGCATCATCTTCAAAAGTTGAGGAAAATTACTTTAAATATTGTAGTGATTGAAAATGAAATTTGCAAAGATGTCATTTACCAAGGACCATGGAAAAGGTGCTGAATTGGGAACTAGAGAACCAGGATTTCAGTCCTATTTCTGCTGTTACTAGTATTACCTGTATGACCTTGGAAAAGTCATTTAATTTCTTCTGTAAAACAAATTGTTGTATTTACAAAGCTCTGTTTCCTTCCAGCTCTACATCTGTGATGCTAAAATCCAGTTTATATCACCTGCCTTCTTATTTTTCATTCCCTTTGATCATATTCCCAGATACCATAAATCATAGATCAGCCAGTTCTCAGAGATGATCCTTTTTTCTTCAGAGTGAGAGCATACCAGTATTCTCAGTGCAGCTCTATTTGGGCACTGAAAGTTTATATCATGAGGGAAAGAACTCTTCTTTTTTTTCTTCCTGGTCATAATGGAATCAACTTTCAAAAGAAGTTAGAATTACCCAATGTTTCTGTGCAATGAACTCTCACACTTGGATGACCAGTTGTACTTTTAAAATTGGTATAAACTAATATGACAAATAATGGCAACTCTCATGTTGGAAGTGTAATGAGATGAGAATTTCAAATTGTTATCAGGCCTCCCGGTGGCTTTACAACCTGAGATAACATATTTATGACAGCAATTGGCATATGTATAAAAGGGAATTTTTAGTCCTTAGACAGAGAATCATGTTTTGAAAGTAGAAGTTGGGAAAGCTGAATATAGATTCATTTTGCTATGTTTATACAGCAAATACATTTCAGTAACCTTGTTCATATGAACAAAAGTATTTACTGGGTTGTAAATCTTAAAATAGAGACCTATAATTTAAAAAAAAATAGCAATACATTCATGGTTAAAAGCTATGTCACAGGAGAGGGTAGAAATTTCAGTAAAGCTAGAAAAATACAAGAAATTCAAAAAATATGTAATTTTTAAAAAAGATTGGAATTGACTTTAGACAATTAAATTAATATTATAATTTTATTAAGTTCATATTATCTTGCTAATGGTTTATGATATTCCCTATATTCTGGTAAAAATAAGGTTATAATTATTGAATATATGGGTTACACTTCTAATTCAATCAGCTTTAAAATTAATTGAACAATATCAAACTTCTATTTCTAATAAGCAGTTTTATAGAAAGAAACTTTGGAATTTCACTATTCGATGGGCCCAAAAATTGGCAAGTACTACATCGTTCAAGAATTAGAAGGAAGTTTACTAATTAGGTAATGAAAGTTAACATTGAAGAACCTATTTTTCAGTTTTGTTTCAATGTTTAAACTTTCAAGAGATCTCTTAGGGCATCTACTGGCCATTCTTGGTATTGCAAAGACAATATTTAATACAGGTGACTAGAGTTCTGATTTCCACCAAACAATCATGAAAATAGAAGTACATAAAAATTTTGTAGATAAAAATCTGTCATGTTTAGAGTAGGGTTTAAGTATTATGAAGCAATGAAGACAAATATGACACTAGCATTGGGTCTTGCAAACTTCAAATCAAAAGAGAACAAAGTTATGAAATACAATTATTATTGCTCTTTTGCTATGTTCATAAGTGTTAATTTGCTACTTGTAAGATTTAAAGCATCAACAATAAAATTATAGTCATATCAATATTTCCTACCCAATCTTATGGATATTTAAAATAATCAATATAATAGTAGTTTCTGATTCCAATAATGAATACAAAGTAATTTAATGATGATTCATCTCTGAATTAAACTTTAAAATAAACAGTATATATAATTTTGATAGTATGTAAATGAATTAAAGGTTATATATTCCTTAAACTTAAATTGTAAATCTTTGCTTTAAAAAGGAAGATGACTGCCATTATGCATATACAAAAATGGTCTAACTGGATGTTTCTATAACCATAAGCTGCATCACAGTTTTGTAGGTCTCGAATAGGAAGAGCATTTAGAAGCTATATAGCCTAACACTCTTATTTTACAAGTGAGAAAACCAAGACTTAGGGAGATTAAGTGATTTGCTCAAAGTCACCCATGTGTTAAGTCTTGAAAAAAAAGAATTTGAACCCAGTTTCTCTAATGGCAAAACCAACTTGTGTTTTTTATCATCATGTCCAGTGTGTGTGTGTGTGTGTGTGTGTGTGTGTGTGTGTGTGTGAGTGAGTGAAACTTAGAGCAAAGTACATTGTGTGGACTCTAAAAATCTGGCTAAAATTAGCATGATTCTGAGAGAAGTCAATAAAATGGAAGTGAAGCACAGAGGCAGAAGAGAGAGTAAGTGTGGTTCTCAGTGGACTGACTCCTTGAGAACACTCTCCCCATCTTATTACGTAACCCTAAAAGGCATATCAAATTCAGTGGTCATGAAATCTTGGTTATTAAAGGCAAAGTATAGTAGCAAAAGAGGTAAGAAAAGATGACAAAAAAGTAATAAATATACAGATTGAAAGGTTTGTGTGTATGTGTGTGGAGGGGGGAAGGAAGGGAGGAAGGAAAGAAGGCAGGGAGGGAGGAGAAGAGAAAGAGACACAGAGATAGACAGACAGACAGACAGACAAAGTAATTGCCTCTAGTGTAAGCTGGCAATTTTATATCTTTCTCCCTTGCACATGTACAGATTCAAAGTGTGCAATCCCTCCCATTAGTGTAGGTTCTCCTAAACACCAGGACCCAAGATGAATGTGGCTGCATCCTCAAAGTGATTCTGGAAGGAGCCTGGGTGAGTGGAATATAATGGAACCTAAAGCATAGCTCATCGGAGAATACATGCAGGTTGTAGTAACTTGCAAAAGAAAATTTTCTTCATATTTCCTCTTTCCTTATGAACAATCTAGAAAGGAAAACAGATAATTTCAGTTTTATGGGAGTGGTATAAGAACAACAGCAAGGAGATGGAGGGTGGGGGTAGGAGGTAGTTAAAAAGCTTGTTCAGGTGTTACAAATAGAGAAGCATGGAATAAAAGTTGGTACTTGAAGTAGTGGTTAAGTACTGTACATATTCTGGGTATGTATTTTGTTGTGACAGAAGGATAGCCTGTTGGTAGAGAAGTGTAGCCATTGGTAAATATGCAATTAAGAAACCTTAGTGCCTCACAACATGAGAATAGAGTGAAAAATTCCAGTGGTACCATTGAAGCTTGGAGCTGTTGGCCTGACTGGGTTCGTTAAGACTCTGTTATGAGGTGTCCTAGGAATCTGTGTTTTGCCTTGTGTTGTTTAGCATTTTGATCAGTGATTTGGATATTCAAAGGCACAGATAGTATCATTATCAAAGTTACATTATCTGAAGGCACCAAATGCATCATTATCAAAATTATAGGCAAATCTGAAGCTAGTAGGAAAAACTAATACATTGGATGACAGAGTGAGGATGTGAAAAGATCATAATATTCTAGAAAATTGGGGCAGAATCTAATGAGATGAAATGTAATGGGGACACTTGAATTCAAAGAGGGATGGTTAGATATAGATTGAAATGAGGAGCTTTTATTAGATTTGCTTAATGTGAATCAGCAATATGATGTGGCCTCCAAAAGAGTTAATATGATCTGCCTTAGTTAGACCACGTCTAACATACTATGTTCAGTTCTGTTCACCACATTTGGAAAGGGAATTGATAACTAGGGAATACCTATAGGGAGTCAAGCATATTGTTCAAAAATCTTGATTTCATTCCATAAGACAACTGGTTAAAGATGCTTGAGAGATCATCATTTTCAAGTATTTTAAGGACTGTCATAAAGAAAAGGGATTAAACTTGTTCTGCTTGGCACTAGAGGGCAGAGTTGGGGGGTAGGGAGAATGGGTTGAAGCTGAAAATTTACAATCAATGTCAGGAAAACTTCCTAACCAAAATAGATCTATGCAAATGTGGAATAGGCTGCCTCCAGAAGAAGTGAATAACTTAGAGATCATCAAGCAAAGGCTGAATGACTGCTTCTCAGGTCCTTTCAGGCATAGCGTGGAATAGATGATTATTGGAGTACCTTCCAACAGAAATATTCTGAAATTTTGATCTATTCATCATACTGTATTTTAATTCTGATGCTTTGGATCAGATGCACAGCAGTGGGACTTGTGTTCTTACTAGATCTCATTCTCCAAAGAAAATTTCTTGAAGCAACAATCCCTCAGAGTTCTCATGGATGCTTTGCCTGGACTAGATTGGTCTTCTATCCTTGCCAGTAAAGTATCTGATTTTGAATCTTGATGAACCCATTGCTGATAGGTCCTGTTATGTCCTGATTGACTGCTCTGAGTTCTCATGTGCCTGCCACAATTTGTTGCTTAGATTCAGATTGCTTCCTTGACTCAGATGGACCTGATTTGGTATGGCCATAATTTCCCTAGACACTCTCCAACACAAAATTTTACTTAGGGCTGCAATTCTAGACTGCATAACTAAGGGTTTTTCTAGTTATTTCACCATTCTTATAGTGAACACATGAATGTGTTCAAAATACACTTGTGCCCCATAGATATCTTACAGAAAATCTCTGATGACTCAGAAATGAACATCCATAAAATATCCATAATCCATGGATAAAGTAAAATGAAACAATTTCTTACACGTGATTAAGAAAAAAAAATGTGCCTTTGACAGTTTTATAGCTTTCCTCTATGGCACCAGGCTTAGCATAAGTGACTCCATATTAGAAAATATTCTCTATCAACAGCAAATCAAAGAGCATGCTTATTCAAGCCAACTATAATTGTTAGAAACTTTTTCTATACATCAAATCTAAATTTATTTCTTTGTCTCATACAGCCATAACTACATAACTACAGCCATGTCCTCTAGAAATAACCCATACTAGTATAATATCTCTTTCATACAATATCCCTTTAATTACTTGAACATAGCCATCATATCCTTCCTAAATGTTCTCTCCTCCAAGCCAGATATTTTCTGTTCATTTCAATGGTCCTCATATAGCACAAATTCAAATCTTGACACCATTGAATATATTCCATCTCAATGAATTTCTGCCTTAAATGTGGTTCCTAGAGTTAAATATAATACTGCAAATATGGTCTGACAAGATAGACTATCAGTACTCTTAATATTAATTTTCTTTATTCACACAATTAATATATATTGATTGTACAGTCCATGACAGTCTGAAGGTCTTTTCAAATTAACTACTTCCTCTATAGATAGTACCAGGGAAACCTTCTTATCTAGATAATACTAGGGAAATTGAATTTTTAAACCCCATTATAAAATTTCACATTTATTAAATTTAATCCTGAGGAATTCTGCCCAATGTCCCAGCCTGGCAAGATAATTTTGATTCCTGTCTGTTATCCATCATATCAATTATCCTTCAGGTGTGTGTCACTTTCAAATTGTATAATCTATTCATTTATCTAAGCCATTGCTAAAGATGATAGCCCAGTGATAGGCACAGATACCTTGAGCACTATAATGGCAACCTCCTTCCAAGATGACCTTGAACCATAAATAACTATCGAACCAACTCAATGGTATTTTCATATAGTCCACATATCTTTATTGTTTTCATGTAAATTCAGATAATATTCAAATTATGGCTAAGAAAGCCATAATGGATTGCTAGGAAATTAATAGGCTAGCTTTAAAAAAAGTTTTTTTAAAAGCCTGCTAATGGAGGTAGAACAGATAACAGTATAAAAAACTTGGACAAAAATATTACAAGTTAAGAAATCTGGTTTAGGTAATTATAGCCCTGTATTCAATTCTCTTCCTTCTCTTGCAATATTCACATACACACACACATCCTTCTCTCCTCTGAAACTGCCACCATTCTCATATAGGCCCTCCTCACTTCACACCTCCATTACTGCAATAGCCAACTGCTTCAAGTCTCTCCCCACTTCAATCTATCCTCTATTCAGCCACTAAAGTTATTTTCCTAAAAGACAGGTCCAACCCACATTGAATAAAATCCAGAGACTTTCTATCACCTCCAAAAGCAAATATATAATGTTCTCCCCTCATAACCTAGTCCCTTCCTACCTTTCCAGTCTTCTAATACCTTACTCCCCAGCACATACTCTTTCATCCAATGACACTGACCTCCTAATTATTCCATGAACAAAGCAATCCATCACTTGGCTCAAGGCCTGGAATGTGCCCCCATGCCCCATGCCTGGAATGCTCTTCCTCCTCCACCCTACCTACTCAATTCCCTGGCTTACTTTTAAGTGCCAACAAAAATTCTGCCTTTTATGGGAAGTTTTCCTCAGGCCCTCTTAATCCTAGTGACTCCCCCCCCCATTAATTATCTCTTATTCATCTTGTATGTCACTAGTTTTACATATCTTTGTTTGTATATTGTCTCCCCCAACAGACAGTAAATTTCTTAAGGTCAGTGTCAGTGTTTTGTCCTTTTTTTGGTATCCTAAGTACTTAATACAGTGCCTGAAACATTGTAGGCACTTAATAAATCTTTATTGATGGATTGATTGATTGACTAAATCATGAATGAAGAATCTGAAAAATATTCCAAGTAGGAAAAAAAAAGTTTGCACGACAGGCAACAGAAGTTTTCTAATTGTGGGCATTTGTACAAGCACACTATAAATTTAAGATTAGTTCTACAAGTCAAATCATGATAGGTTGATGATGATCAAAAACCATCTCCTCTCTGCCACCCATGCTGTCATATCTTTACAGAATCTTTAAATAAAACAGAATCATTTTAACTACATTAGGAAGAATGCTGAGGTCACTATCATCTTAGGAACCTTTAAAGAATCATTTTTGGCTCTTCTGTCTCCAAGATAAGATACTAATTTCTTTGTCCACTATTTAAATCTCTCTTCAATATGTTTCTTATATTCCTGTTTAGATATAGTTTATGTAGATCCTTTTATTTGCTTTGCAATCCATCCAAATTGACCTGCTAGCTGTCTCCCAAACTTTACATTTGCCACTCTTTTCCATGCCTTTATACAGTCTTGTATGCTCTCCTCATTTATGTCCATCTCTTAGAATCTGAAGCTACTTTTCTTGGAATTAAGGCATATTGAACTTAACTAGCCAAAGATAACAAAGGAAACAACAGGTAGTAACAATAATTAGTACTTTATTACATTAGCATATTCAAAATACTCCTTACAAGAATGGATGGTACTACCCATGATGGCAGAGAGGCTAATACAATTCAATGAACATTTAAAAAACATGTTTTTTGCTTTCTAGAGATAATTTCAGTTAGTACTAATTAATAATTGCACAAAATTAAAATGACCAATGACAAAATAACTGATTAAACTAAAACAAACATTTTTATTACTCTATTAATAATTTTTTTTGCTACAGAGAATAAAATTGCAAGATCATTGAACATTTGGAATTATTTAGGCATATATTTTTTAAATCATATTATATCACCCAACAATAGTGTTTAGCAATTGTTATGAAGAAATATACAGTAAAACTGCTACTTACTAAATACTCCAATATAAAGTGTTTTATGGCATTAACCAATTTACAGAAAGCTCTATAAATTACAGAAAATAGTGCAGTAGGGATATTGTATATCAAATAAGTTAAAATAGATACTTGGAGAATAATGAGCAAGAGAATTTAAGAAGTGTGAAATCCAAGAAAAATGTTTTCAAAATGACACATGTAATCATATGAAAACAAATTGTTTACTATGTGTGCTTAATATTTTAATATGAAATAGCAAGACAAATGATTAGAAGATTTTAAAGGAAATTGTATAGTAGAGTAATACAGCACTAGCATAATGATGTCACTATCATGAAAATTAAGCTACTTCTACTTTCATAGTTTTACAAGATAACATGAGAACAATAATTTTCTATAGCTAGCCACTAAACAACACAGAATAAACTTATCCCACTTCTTTGAACTGCTTCTCATATTTCAATTCAGGGACAATCTGCTTTCTTTACCAACCTGGAGTTCAATTAATAGCTCCAGATCCCTTGTTTCATTATCATTTTAAAACTTAATCAATCCTAATTAAATGAGAGCTGAGGGTCTCTTGAATTCTCTCCCTCATTCATTACTGAAGTTCATACATTTTTCCCCTAAGACACTCAACCCATTTACTCCAACTTAACAAATTTCAGAGAACACTTTGACTAAGATGGATGCCAAAATAGTTACTTAACTCTAACAATGCTTACAAGTCCATTGACTGCAAAGCCTTTCCAAAATATACTCCAGGATCCCTTGTTAACTGCATCCAAGATACATCTATTATGAACTACCTCTGTTTGAAATTCAGGCATAAATTTAACTAGGGAAATTGTTCTTTTTACAAATCATAGAATAAACAATCATGGCAACAAAAAAAATGGAAAGGAGATTTTAATGAAAGAGGAAGAAATGTTCTAAGTATATTAAATTCATGAGTAAAAACTGCTAATGTTTTGCAACATTAATTCTTTTGCTCCATTTCTACAAAGTATGCAATGTTCTCCCAGCATTTCCCATTCCTTCTATCATATCTGCTTCTTTTTCTCTTTTCTTCTCTCCTGAAAATTGATTCTCAATAACTAGGTGTGGTAATATCTGGAATACTGGAGTTAAAGTAGGGAATACTTGTTTAAATCCTGTCTTAGCTATATGTATTAGACAAGTGAACCTAGGCAAATTGTTTAACCATTCTGAATCTTAGATTCTTTGTGTGAATAATAAGGATGATGATAGCACCTCTCTCATGGAGTTGTCCAAAAGTTATAGTCAAACTGTTGAATGTTGGGAGAAGCATGGGTATAATCAGGAGATAGATTCCTAGTTGGTCTCTTCCCTTTCCATCAGTGGCTCTACTTAGTTTGGAGTCCAGAAAACATGATGCCCCACTCAGGATAAGCTAAGATTTCATGTGATCAGTTTATCCTATGTGGGACATCATTTTCCCTGGAGTTCAAAACAAACAGAGAGGCAGATGAAAAATGAATGTTGTTGTGAGGATCAAATGAGATAACATAATTGGTTTGCAAATCTCAAGATTTACACAAATGCTCTTACTCATACTATTATTATGGCTATTGAAATTATGGTTATATGGTACAGAAGTATTAAATGATGACCAGAGTCATATAGTTGAAGCACCTGCATGTAGATTGTCCACCTCCTCAATTCCCTGAACCTCTTTTCACCTCCAATTGGAGGTCTGGATGGCAGAGCACTGGTTTTCTCTTAAAGCTTTCTTTTAAAGAGGACTGTGATCTGAACTTTTTAGCTAACTCTCTGCTTTCCATAAGCAGTTCTGATTGGTTTGGACTCTAGGGAAAATGATGCCATACCAAGTATAAGCTGAAATTTCCAGTTGATGCTGCACTTTCCAACAGTAGCTCTCTTTGGTTTGGACTACACAGAACATGCTGGGTACCTCTTTGTGTCCTCCCTACCCTGCTCAGGGGACAAATGCAGAACAGAGGGCTTTAAATTTGATAATGGAAGATAATAAGGAGCTAATGGAGAATATTGAGTAAAAGGTGAGGTAGTGACATAATTTGAAGATCATTTTGGTAGCTAGATGGAGAATGAACTGGAGTAGAAAGAGATTTGAGGCTAGGAGACGAAAGGTTAACCACAGATTCTAGGAGATGGAAGAGGCCTCAAGGGTCTTTTATCTAACACAAATCAGTACCAGAAAACCTATTTTAAATGGACATCCAAACACCCTTTGAAGACAACTTACCTTCTAAGTAAGTCTACTCAACTTTAGACAGATCTATTTTATAAGAAAGTTTTGTTTTCTTTTATTTTTTAATTATGTTTAGTTTTTCTGCATCATGTTAATATTTGTTTCCTGTTTACAACTTCTATGAATCATTCCTAGTGTATTCCTCAGGAACCGGCAAAACATCCTTCTTTCATTTGAAAACCCTTCAAATACTTGAGTTGTTTGTTATTTCCCCCACAAATCCTCTCTGCCTCTGTCTAAACATTCCTAATTACCACAACATGGCACATTTCCAAGACTTCTTAACCTTACGGTTTCCCTCCTCTAAACATATTCTAGGATTTTAGCATCTGTGTTGAAATGAGAAATGACTACAAAATTTCAAATGTAGTCTGAGCAAGAAAGACTCTAAGGGACCTGCTGCTGCCCTCACTTACTCTAGTCTTTTAAAACCTCAGCTACTTTTCACCCAAACTATAATATAGCCCTATTTCCCATATTTTGCACTTGTACTATTAAATTTATTTTCTTTATCTACTGTTGATTTTCTAAACCCAAATATACAATTTTAGATTACTCTTTATCAAAGTTCATCTTATTGGGTTTAACTCATCATTGTAGTATACCAAGAATATTTCAAATACTGCTTTTGTTATCCAGTGTACTCACTATTACTTACAGTATTATGAATTCTGTAAAATGTTAGGGATGCTATGTAGGTCTTCAACTAAGATTTAATGTTAAATTACACTAGGTTAAGGAAAATCCCTGGAATGCTCCTATAGAGATCTGGCCTGGTATCATGATGAGCTTGGTACACTTGAACTACAGCATGACATTTAACCATGTCTATGGGATTCCTTTAATCTATCATTTTTGTACTGTCAAAAGAAAAGGAGTTGAGATTAGTATAATTTAACTTCTTTTGGATTTAACCATGTTAGCTTTTAGTGATCATTGTTTCTCTTTCCAACTACTGAGAAACTATCCTTTTAATAACATTTGGCAGATTTTTGTCAGATAGTAACATTAAACTCATGGGCCTACAATTAAAAAAAAATCCCCTTCCTCTTGTGTAAACCTGAGCTATATTTTCCCATATTCCAATGACTCGCTATTGCTTCAAGATTCATGTATAAAGCACTTTGGTCTATATTTAATCTTTCACAACCTGACCCCTACCTTTCCAGATTCTTAAATTTAACCCCCCTCCTTCACATTCTGTATCCTAGCTACATGGGCATTCACTGTTCTTGCACATGGAAGCTTCCTATTGATCTTGGGCTCATATTTTTTTTTTTTTGTTAAATTTGAGTGCATGGTATCCCACCTACCCATCCTCTGAACTCTTTGAAAAATCACTCTCCCCAAAGAGAGTTCATTTCAGACTATACTTAACTATATCGATCATAAATTTTAATTCAATTCATTTGTACTAATATTTATTTAGTGGTCTGACTCTCACAGAGTGAGACTGGTCATGTGACCGTGAGCAAGGAACTTAACTTTTCAGTATCACTCCCATCTCTCACCATCTCTCATTCCCTTTCCTTTATTCTGACTACTCTCCACACTTGTAATTCACTCCCTATTCGCCCTTCTTTCCTGGACTCCCCAGTTTCCTTCAAGACTCAACTCAACAGACTCTTTCATTATGAAGGCTTTTTCAGCACCACCACCACCCCCCACCAGATGGTAAAATGGCTCTTCCAAAATTGTAATGTATTCATTGTAAATATTTATATTTTATATCCAGTCTTCCAAAATTGAAATGCAAGCAGGGATTGTTACACTTTTTCTTCCTTTGTATTTCTTAGCAATGTTTCATACACAATAAGTATTTAATAAATGAAGATTGAGAGTAAGACTGATCTAGTATTATTGACCCACTTCCTACAATAAATAGTCTTATCCTTTCTTTCACCTTCCTCTTGTCCACAATAGAAATGTGTGTATGTGCATTCAAAGTGGGAGACAAAAAGAAGTTGAGGGGCAACCAGGTAGCACAAGCAAGTAAGAGCACCAGCTCCAGTGTTGGGATGACATGTGGATTGAATCCAGGCTCAGACATTTATAACCCACCCAGAAACACCTGGCCGTGTAACCTTGAGCAAGTTACTTAACCCCAATTGCTTAGGGGCGGCCAGGTGGCTCAGCGAGTAAGAGCACCATCCCCAGTGTCGGGATGACCTGGGGATCAAATCCGGTCTCAGATACTTAGCACCACATCCATAAATAACTGGCCGTGTAACCTTGAGCAAGTTACTTAACTCCGATTGCTTAAAAAAAAAAAAAAAGAAAAAAAGTTGAAAAAAGGGAAATTTAGGCTTGAGTCAAGAAACATTCCCTACAATTGAACTGTCCAAACAGCGCAGTTGGTAAGTTTTCCCTAGAGGCTTTTCTTCAGACAAAGGTTGGATGACCATTTGTCCAGCAAGTTATAATGGAGATTCTTTCTGGACATTATATAACCATTGAAAGTTGAGAACAACTTTGAAATTTAGTTGTTATATGATACTTCCAAGCACAGTTCATGTTGATTGATAATTGCACCAATGATGAGACCTGTAATACTGCATCACATCTAAGACTACAGCATTTTAAACATATATTAGGGACTAAAAATCTCCCTCTCTTAAAAACAGCTCTTCATCTTTCCCCCTACCCTTCTGAAAATTGTTGTTGTGCTCTGACACAATTTGAATCTACCTATACAGGAGGAAGATAGAGTGATGTAACATCATTTGGAAGAGAGCTCCACAAAATGTTAGGACTTCATTGGAGGAGCCCTACCTGTATTCTGTGGCAGAGAAAGCAGGCAGAAGGATTTTTCACAATAATCCTATTTGGGTTTTGAATGGAAATATATACTTAAATATACACAAAGGAGTGACATTTAGGTCTATGTGGAATATTTACCAAACAACGGTTAAGACTATTGAAAGTATAGGGATTGTTAAGTTACTTTCAAAGATTTTTCAAAATACTTTCACTGGAAGAGTTGAAATATGAGAAGTCAACTTGACCAACAGAGAGCAGATAAGGTCTATTCAATATCTCTTAGGAGGAAACTGGATGTCAGACAGGTCACCAAAAAAAAAAAAGTCATGGGGTGGCTAGGTGGTGCAGTGAATAGGACATCAGCCCTTGAGTCAGGAGGTCCTGAGTTCAAATCTGGCCTCACACACAACACAAAAACTAGCTGTGTGACTTTGGGCACACTTAACTCCAATTGCCTTCCAAAAAGTAAGAATAAAAAATAAATAAAAAGACATTCTCTCATATAAGGATTACTAATGAAATACATATCCTTGTCCCTTTCATTTAACAAGAAAAGATTATTGGGTAGAGAGATGGGTTAAAATTATGACATAAATGAGAGTTATGAATTTTTTTTCCTTTTGGTCAAAACCTATGATTTTGATCATGTAGGTAACTCCTTTATGGAAATTTGCTCTAGTGACAAGGACTGTCAGTCTGTAATTTATAGTCTTGAAGACTTGCCTAAAGAAATGAGTTCAGTGACTTGTCAGGTATCATATAGCAAGTGTGTACTAGTGGCAAAATTTGAAAGCAGATTGCTATGCCTCTAAGAAGAAAGCTCAAGCCTAGGTAGATTAGAAACCAATGATTATCCTGGAGAAGAGATAATGACTATGCCTCCCTATTTGATCATGTAATCGTCATGGTGGAGAGATGGAAGACTATAGGCCAGAAAGCCATATTTGTCAGTATTTGAACATTGTCAGATGTAGTCACTGTATCAGATTTTTTCTTGCGTGATTATTTTTCTCTTTTAAAAAGGGGAGTTCTGTTTGGAAGACAGAGAAGATTGCTGTTGTTTCCACACACAATGGATTATAAAGACAACAGACATTAAACATGTATTTTAAAAGTAAACTATAGATAAGTGATCAAAAAAAGAGCATTCCTAATTCTTATCACCATCATCATCATCCCCTGCATGAACTTGGGCAAGTCACAACTCTCTGAATCTATGATACTCTTTGGATATCTGTTTCCTAATCTGCAAAACAGTGTTAGGGCAGAGCCAAGATGGTGGCATAGAAGCAGTGTGCTCTATGTGCTCCCCCCATAACCACCTCAAATACCATAAAAAATTAATCTAAGGAAACTTTAGGGCTATAGACCACAAAGTGACAGAGAGAACAAATCTCCAACTGAAGGCAGCCCAGCAAGCTGGCAGGTAGGGTCCATTGCAGCATGCTGGAAGCAGCACCCAGCCCCACGTGAGCCTGAGGTTTTATCCCGAGGGCACCCAACCAGCCCCAGCTGGAGGGAGTTCAGGAGAGTGGATCACCAGCACCTGTGGTGGTTTCCAGCATTATCAACCCATAAATGCCAAAGACAAAGTGAGAGGTCAGTGGGGACTTTGTGGTAACAGGGGGTCCAAAAGTGTGATCCAGTCTCTGCCCCTGGAGGGATAAGTGGCTGAGACATGGTGACTGCTACCATGTGGCTGCTTCAGAGCTCCTGGTCTTCAGATTTTAGGGGGACCTGAAGGGAAATTACTCTTGCTTTACCTGCTTGGATCTGGATCGCTGTCTAGGTTAGAGGTGCATGACCAGGTGCAACTAAAACCCAACTAAAAGCTCTGGCAGCTGCAAAAACCCCAGTGAGTTGGGACAAAGCTCTCCTCTCTGGAAGCAGAGTTCTACTGTGGCAAAAGTCAAGTAATTGAGTGGCAACATAAGCAAGCAAAGGAAGAAAAGCAAGCACAGCAACCCAACTCTAGATTCCTTTTTTTGGGTACAAAAAGGATCAAAATATGGGACAAGAGGAATAAAATGAAGTTAGAACTCCTGTACCAAAAGCTTCCAAGAAAAATATGAACTGGTTATAGGCCACAGAGGAGCTTAAGAAGGATTTTGAAAACCAAATGAGAGAAATGGAGGAAAAATTGGGAAGAGAAATGAGAATGATGGAAGAAAATCATGAAAACGAAGTCAACAACACTAACTGAAGAAAATAACACCTTAAAAAATATACTAATTCAAATGGCAGAAGAGGCTCAAAAAGCCAATGAGGAGAAGAATGTCTTAGAAAGCCAAATTTCCTAGATGGAAAAAGAATCTCAAAAGCTCACTGAAGAGAATAATTCCTTAAGAATTAGATTGGAGCAAATGGATGCTAGTGACTTTATGAGAAATCAAGATGCTATTAAACAGATCCAAACAAATGAAAAAATAAAAGGCAATTGGAATATCTCATTGGAAAAAACATATATCTGGAAAATAGATCCAAGAGAGATAATTTAAAATTTATTGGAATACCTGAAACTATGATCAAAAAAGGAACCTAGAAACCATCCTTCAAGAAATTCTCTAGGAAAATTGCCCTGATGTTTTAGAACCACAGGGCAAAATAGAGGTTGAAAGAATCCACCAATCACCTCTTGAAAAAGATCCCCAAAAGAAAACTCCTGGGGCGGCCAGGTAGCACAGCAAGTAAGAGCACCGGCTCCAGTGTTGAGAAGACCTGGAGATCGAATCCCGGGCTCAGACACTTAGCACCCACCCAGAAACACCTGGCCGTGTAACCTTGAGCAAGTTACTTAACCCCAATTGCTTAGGGGCAGCCAGGTGGCTCAGCGAGTAAGAGCATTGGCTCCAGTGTCGGGATGACCTGGATCAAATCTGGGCTCAGATACTCAGCACCACACCCAGAAATAATAACTGGTCGTGTAACCTTGAGCAAGTTGCTTAACCCGGATTGCTTAAAAAAAAAAAAAGGAAAAAAAAGAAAACTCCTAGGAATATTATAGCCAGGTTCCAGAGTTCTCAGATCAAGGACAAAATATTACAAGCAGCCAAGAAGAAACAATTTGAATATTGTGGAAATACAATCATGGTAACACAGAATCTGGCAGCTTTTACATTGAGGGATCAAAGGGCTTGGAATATGATATTCCAGGGGTCAAAGGAGCGGGGATTAAAACCAAGAATCACCTACCCAGCAAAACTGAGTATCATGTTTCAGGGGAAAATGTGGTCATTTAGTGGAATAGAGGACCATCAAGCATTCTTGATGAAAAAACTAGATTTGAATAGAAAATTTGACATTCAGATACAAGAAGCAAAGAAGCATGACAAGGAACAGGGAAAAGAAATCCTAAGGAACTTATCAAAGTTGAACTGTTTACATTCCTACATGAAAAAAGGATAAAAATAACTTATGAAACTTTTCTCAGTATGAGAATAGTTGAAGGGAATATAAATGTGTGTATATACATATATATATATGTATATATGTGTGTTTATATAGAAGGGTATATTGGTATATGAATACCTATTTGAGTGTGTGTATATATGTGTACAGGTTTACATAGAGAGAGGGCACAGGACCAATTTAATAGGAAGGTATGATACTTAAAAGGTGAAATTAAGAGGTGAGAATGGAATATAATGAGAAAAGATAGGGAAGCCTCTTCATATAGAAGAGGCAAGGGAAAATGGTCACAATGGAGGGGAAGAATAGGAGGGCAAAAGGAGGGACAAAAATCAACCTTACTCTCACTGAATTTGGCTTAGGGAGGGAATAACATACACACTAAATAGGGTATCTTGCCCTACAGAAGAGCAGGGGGGAAGGGGATGAGAGGAGGAATGATGGAGGGTGAGGTTAGAAGCACACACTTTTGGAAAGGGACAGGGTCAAAGTAGAGAATAGAACAAATGAGGGGCGGGATAGTATGGAGGGAAATATAGTCAGTCTTTCACAATACATCCACTATGGAAATGTTTTGTATAGCTACACATGTACACCCTGTATGGAATTGCTTATCTTCCCAGTAAGGGTGGTTGATGAGGGAGGAAGGTAGGGAATCTGGATTTCAAATTTGGGAATCAAATGTTTAAAAATATATATATTATTTTTTTTCATGCAACTGGGAAGTAAGATGTACAGGCACTGAGGTATGGGGCTCCATATTGCCCTACTAGAAAGTTGGAGGAGGGATGAGGGAGGATAAATGAGACAGCATATTGGGGGAGGGGTATATAGTGGGATTGCTGGTTTGGGGTGGTTGGGTAGGGGAGGGATGGGGAGAAAATTGTTTTGGTTTTTTTTGGAGGGTAATTGGGGTTAAGTAACTTGCCCAAGGTTTACATAGTTAGTTTTTTGTGTGGGTGTTAAATGTCTGAGGCCAGAACCAAACTCGGGTCCTCCTGACTCCGGGGCTGGTGCTTTACTCACTGAGCCACCTAGCTGCCCTGGGGATACTAAAATCTTGTGGAAATCAATGATGTAAACTAAAAATAAACAGAAAATTTAATTTTAAAAAAAAGTAGGGTTAGAATGATTTTTAAGTTTCTAAATACCTTTAAATCTATGATCAGAAGCTTATAATTACTAAACATATGAACAATTTACATTGCTTAATTTCTTTCACAGAATTGAGCATCTTTTAAAACAGTAATAATGTGATCTTTTGACTTTCTCATATTTTAGATAAACTATGTCTGATGCTTTTGTTTACCACATAGGAAAAAAAACTAATTTCAATTCACTTCTCATTAGAATGGAACACATTTATTTCCATTTTTAAAATAGATGTAAGAACAGTTCAGTTGTGAGCTAATAATGATTTTCATTAAATAACTTATTAGATTTCAATGCCTTTTGTTTACTACTTTACTACCATATTTACCATTTACTATACTACTTTACTACCATATTTCCAAATTCAAACTTTATTATTAAGGTAAAGTCATTTTTGTCTAAATTTAGAATTCTTCTTATGAATTCTACTTGCAAGAAAATTCTGTTTTTAGTGGAAGATTTCCATATTTAATTGTAATATAGAGGTTGCTTTATTGTCAAGACCATAGGAATTGTTTTGTCAAGTTTAATTTTACTATTGAAAAATAGGTGACAATAATGCTCCAAACCAAATTTACCTTATTATACTCACAATTGGAAAGAAACTTCAAAATATTATCCTTTCAAAATGAAAAATGAAGGAAAATTAAAATAAAAATCTTTATGAAAGCATATTTGGAAGGATCTAATATATCCTTTATAAAATGCATTATTAAAGTCCTAACCCCTTATAGAAAGTTGGACATATAATTAAATCTAAATGTCTATTATCTCTGGGCAAGACTAAATGTTTGTTTTCCATAATGATTCTATAAAGAGAAAGAAAATACTTTTGTCACACAATCAGTGATTTGGGTAACCTCACCAAGAGATGCTCACTTTTCAGGTGGCATACCATTATCATCATTATGTGAGAGAGAGAGAGACAGTACGAATATACTGTGAGTGCATAGTTACAAATAGCTGTCAATTTACAAAACGCATGAAATAAATTGTAGTCACTTTGTGAAGTTGCAAAAACAAGTGAATAGAAATAGTTCTAAGTTGATCTAGGCCTGGGGTGCCACCTGCTGCCTCTTATCAGGAAATGCCTAACCCAATGTTTTTTGTATATCGTATTTCTCACCTTTCAGGAAGGGAGATTTTGCCCTTGGGTTGCAATGCACCCCCTCTTTTTGGTCATTCTCTAATGACACGTAGCTAAATTAATTTTACTTCAAGAAATCTTTTCTGAACACATATAGCATATACTTTTTTTAGCTCCTTCCCTCCTTTCCTTTTCACTTGCTTATTTATCTCCCACCTCTATTTGTAATTGAAACACCAAAATGAAATTCTTAAAATTATACTGAACAGAAAACTAATCACTGGCTCATTAATTTGAGTTAAACATTTTTATCAAGACGGGGGGGGGGAGAAAGAAACAATACTAAGTTACAGAATGTGCCTTAAATCCCAACTTCTATGATTATTGTGTATTTACATTCAAGTAAATCACTTAAACCATTGGATTTTAATCTATACCATAGGTTCCCAAAGTAGACAATGGCATCCCTTGAGCATGGGTGTTGGAACAGTGTATTTGGTGGGGGGGGAGGAGGCTTAGTAGCCTCAAGTACAATTGACTAGCATTGAATAAAAATAATGAGGCAGTGAAACCATAAGGAAAGAAGAGAAGAGAAGAAGATTTTGGGGAAAAAAAGTGTCCCACAGGTGTCATCTCTTGTGTACCAGAGTTAAAGTCACAGTTGTCAAGGTTCAGAATTGAGAGATGGTTCAGTTTTGAAAGAATTCAACCAGATCTTCTCTTTAGGAAAAGGGAGCTTTATTAACACAAAAGCATGTGGGCCTGAGACTTAGCAAGGATCTAAACAAAGGCATTGATATAGGACAAGGACCAGACTTATAGAGACAGAAAGCTATATAGCCTATAGGATGATAATGTAATTTTAGGGTTTCTAAAGGAGGTTGGAGATTTAGGCACAAGATAAGTCTTGCAAGATAAGGACACAGGATGAAGATGATTAATGACATAAGATAAGGGATATCAGGGAATTATTATGATGGGGGTGGTGTGGGGAGGAGACAATTTTATGGTCCAGGATAAGGGAAAGTTTTGTGGTATTTCAAGATAAGGGGAGACTTTAAGATGCCAGGGAATGAGCAACTCAATCCTTAGGGCATCTTTGTATTTTAGGGTACCTTTAGAGTACAAACCATGGCAAGGGCAACTCAACCTTTAGGGCACCTTTAGGGTATCTACATCATTTCCCCACTCAACCACTAGGCAGGAGAATTCTTTAGGGAAAAAGAGGGAAGGCCATAGTCTTCAGTAGCTGCTTCCTGCTGAACAGGGATGAAGAGTTCATTTCAGGGACCTAGAATACGTTGAGGAGGGTTTGTCAGCATGGGGGTGCAGAATTCTGTGCCAGTTGAGTCAAAGACAGAGAGAAGCAAATCACTCCAGGACACCAAGGGTACGTGCTGGTATCCTAAAAGCTGAAAATGGAATTTCTGCAGACGAGAAGACACAAAGCAGACCAGGAAGTTAAACAAGTGCAGACCAAGGATAAGATCACATAAAATGGTTAATAATGGGAATTATATTGTATATATAATCATAATATAATATATATAATAATTATATATATATAATAAATATAATAATGGGAATATATTTTATATTTTCCCACAATGTGGGAAAGAAGGGAGAGGAACCACATCCTCCAGAAGGAGGTAGAGGATGATGTCAGTGGATGTTTTATATCCAAGAAGCTACCTGTAATATCTTTTGAGTGCTCAAAGGATAAATTCTATGTAGGGTCTTCAGGGAATAGGGGGAGAGCTGTGGGGAGTAAGCTGATATCCTGGGAATGATGTGAACTTGCTTTTGAAGTGTGAACAGAAGTTTTGAGATTTTTTAAAAGTTTGAAAATCTCCTCCTCTTCATTCCACCCTGGCCAATTGGAGTAAGGAGAAGGTGATAAGAAAGGGATTGAATCTTCTCCCCTCAGATCAAAGAGGCAGGCAGATGAACATTTAACTATTTCCTGCCTCTCTTAAAAGAGGAAAGTTTTGTGTATCAGAATGCAACTGAAAACATTCTGGTCATTTTTGAAGAATGTCACTCCTAATTCAATGCTAAATATAAATAGTATTTATCACTGAGGCAAATTAGGAAAATAAATAGATCTGTAAAAGAGACACCTTTTTTTAAGTTTTGAGCTCTCCAGTACAGAAGGGGACACCAGGGTCCCACTCATTCGACTGTCAGATTCAAAGCTCTCACTTTCAAAGAAGTTTCTAAGGAGTGGACACATAAGTGAAATTTATGGGAAAAAAGTTAGAACAACTTAAAAAAATGGCTTAACAGATTCTATGGTGTTGCCAGGTTTTTTGATTGATCACTAAGGAGCTTTGGAACAACCCCTGAAAACCCCAGTCACTCCCTTCCCCACTCCCTCCCTTTCAGTCATGGGGGTATCTCAGTATGACTGCAAACAGCCCTGGAGTTTTTCTTTTAACTCCTCTCATCCCAAATCAGATTAGGAAAAGAGAGTTTCACCCTTCCCTCACCTGCAAACTCACTTTCCTCCACCTGGTAAAAGGAAGGAGGGGGAAGAGGCATCAGCTACTGTGAAGGCTCCACTGCTAATGGCCCTGAGGCGCTGGGGCTAAAAGCCTGGAAGTAAGTCCTATGAGGTAAGAAGGCAGCAGTGGCCTGCAAGTTCTTAAACTTTGCTATTGTGATAAGGCTCGTTTAATTGGGTATATTCTTGCCTTAGAGGGGAAAAAACCTGAATTTCCTCCCCTACGTAAATATGTTTTGGTATTTTATGGCACTTTGGGGATTTGTGATTTAAAATAGTCCATCCTTCTATCAATAATTTTATATGATCTGGGAATACAACTGATGTCATCTGAAGGTTATTGTTTGTGCTACAGCTAAACCAATTTGACTATCATTTATGAAAATTATAAGATTGATGGTTATGTTTTAATTCTAAAACCTAAAGCTGGTAATTAATTATTGTGTGTATGTGTGTGCGCATGTGTTTTATGGAAAGGTTGATTCTGCCTGTTGTAAGGGTTATAGGATTTAAAGATCTTCCATGCCCCATTGGACTTGCTGATGTAGCAGGAAGGGGCGGAGCAAGAGGAAGCTGAAGCCAAGCTAGAGTTCCTGCGGTGGCTAGCAGTGGCAGAGACGGCGGCAGCGGCAGCAGCAGCAGCAGCAGCAGCAGAGGCAGCGGCAGCGTGAAGAAGCCCTTTTTGAGTCAGCCAGAATTTCTGCTAAGGAATCCTGCTGAGGACTGCCAGGGGCCGGAGCTGCTGGGAGCATGCTTCCTGGATGCTGGGTGGTTGCTGTGAGTGGGGAGAGGAGGACCTTTGCCTGAGGTAGCCTGTTCTGTTTTAAAGGCTTGAGAATGTGGGTGCTTTCTACTGTATCTACTTGTGCCAATTTCATAACTACTCTGATGGCTTTCACTTTCTGGTTTGGGGACTCAAGTCTTTTGGTATTTTAATAAATTTTCTAGCTTATTCCCCCATATAGCAAGCCTGATGTATTTTGTGATGGATAATTACATCAGCATATCTGTAATTTCCATAGGCATTGTGAATATGGCACTGTTGATACACCTGTTCAGAGCAGTCCTCACAGCTAGTCAGAAACTCAGCCCATAATAGCTCTATCCTATGGAGTGGAAGAGGCAGCCCCTTCTCGGGGGTCCCTCTCCATCCTCCCTAATTTTATAAGATTGTCAAAGGGCTTGTTTGGCTATGGAGTTCCTAAACAGGGAACTTGGCATGCTGAGAATTTGCAAATATATAGAAATGATCTCTAATGATTGACTTTTGAATGAGGACAAGTTTAAATTTGAAATGTGGGTCCTAGGAAAATTTTGATAATTGAAATTTGCCATCTGAGGTAAAAGCTCTTGAGAAAATAATGAACTGTGTTTTGAGTTGTCTGATGGATCATAAAAATACATCCATAGTCAATAGTCAATAATCTACTTTCTGAGAGAAATGCCACAAGTTACTCAGAGAGAATGCGATTGTTACAGGTGTAACTTTACTTGTGCTTATATCTGGTCTGTGTCTGGAAAAAAATCCTAGCCTCAGTCTAGGATGGGATCCTTCTGCTTCAGTTTCCCGTTGTGTTTCTTTGAAAAGGAGTCTTTTTCACCTGACTCTTCCTGAGTATGGCAATGAGGTGGAATTGATGATGCATGGCTGGAAAACTATGACTGGAAAAATGTTTTATCTAATCATGTCCTTGCCTTTCCTTTTCATGGCAAATTTCTCTAATCAAGGTAAGTGGTCAGTGAAAGATATGTGAGCACAATGAACCTACGTGAAATTTTGCTCTTTTCAATCTGAATGTATCGTTATTTCATACTTCAAACAACTGGGTAAAACAGCAAATCCCTGGAATAGAAGATTCTTTCTGAATGATATGGGAATAATTAGACAAAGGGAAAAGAAGTTTGTGAAACAAAGGTGTAAACACAATGCTGAATCATTATCCCATAGACTAAGACTGAGATACATCTGAGCTACTATAACAAACTGTGTGTTTGAGATCTGAGCTATTCAGCCTCAGATTATATTACCTTTTATATATTAAAGAACTTGGTCATCTGCCTCTTACTAGACATATGTCTGTATGGAATAAGGTCCTTAAATGTTTCAAAGTGATGTTATAACAAATGAGTACAATAATTGAATATAATTGAGTAAAATAATTGGTGTACAACTGATTGAGGGACCTAACAGTTATTCTATTAATTACTGAAACTAGATCAGAAATGTCTTCTATTTGAGGAAAAGAATTTCAGTGCAAATTTCTTACAGGGAGGTAAATTATGGAGTACTTTTACATTATTGGGAAAGTTGACTTCATTCAAAGTTCGTTACTACTGAGGAAATAATATCTGTTTATACTGTGTGTTCTATGGTACAAACACGTTTTATTATAAGCAACTTATTGGTGTGTACTGTTTTGTTTTAGTTTTTTTTTTGGAGGGCAGTTGGGGTTAAGTGACTTGTCCAATGTCACACAGCTAGGAAATGTTAAGTGTGAGCCTAGATTTGAAATCAGGTCCTCCTGACTCCAGGACCAATGCTCTATTCACTGTGCCACCTAGCTGCCTCATGTACTGTTTTGGAATCAGTTACTTAAGGATCCTCCTAAGCTTTTTTTTTTTTAATGATAACTAGAGTCAATTTATTGATATGCATTTTTAGAAATTAATTACTTATGGATCCTCCCAAATCTTTTATGACAACTGGAGTAAAAGTTAATCTCTTATAAGTTAATTTACCTGTATAAATATTAAACTCAAGGGTAGAAAGCTTATACCTGCAAAGTGTTGTTACTTATATTTACATGTATAGAATTGGATCCCCAATAGCATCTGATCCTCCTAAAGGACCTAGAACCAGAGTGGAAACTTTTGAGAAAATAAGAAGATCGGATAATCCTGTATGTCAAAAGTAAATAATAGTATCATAAGGCTCTTGGTTTCTTTCTTTGTTTTCCTCTATTCTCTATTTGGGCCCTGCATATTGAACTTTTCTGCCAGATTTATGGCTCCTAGACTATCAGCTGTCCACCTGAGATGATCATGCAACAAGGATACCTATTCCACATTCTTCTAATCCTTTGGACACTGCCTCAGCCTCATTTTACCCCCCTCCTCACTCCAACTCAGGTAGGGACAGCTTCTTTGTCCCTCTCTCAATAGCAAATAACTTATGCCTATCTTAACTTCCTACCCATGTTCCTTTCTTTGCTACATGCTTAAACTTTCTTGCTTTTCCTACTCTCTATACATCCTTCTGTTGAAATTTGATTAAAGCCCCTTTAAAACCACACATACCTTACTTTTTTCTAATTCTGACCTGATACTTCTACACTCTTAGACCTGCATTTTACCATCATATAACCTAAACAAGTATTTCTCTTTTTTATTAATCCACCTGAGGAAAGAGGGAGGGGGAGAAAAAGAGAAAGCTGCATTCCAAGAAAGTTCAACAGTAGCTCCTCCTGTCCTTGAACACACAGAGGCTGTTAGTTACACAGAAACACAAAGAACAAATATACAAGCCAATTTCACTTGCTCATTTTTTTTTTTATCCTTCCCTTTATATTTTGGCAGCTCATCCCAATTCTGTAACCTATCTCCCAAGGAACTATTAGCCGGCACTTCCTGACATTGCTCCTGATTTGGGGGTTTGGACTGCGTTTTCCCCATAATTTGATGAGGACCACCCTTAGACTCCTCTATATTCCAAATTACCTCAACAGGGGTTGCCCTCCTGCCAGCAGTCATCCGATAGCGCTGTCAGAGAGTCCTTTCCCCTGGGGTCGTTTGCAATCCATTTCACCACACAATTTACTTGAGAGCCTCTTCCCCTTGGGTCTCCCTCGACCCAGCCAACTGACCCCCAGACTCTCGAGTGCTTACCATTGGGCTAGACACATGTAGGTTCTCCTGACTGCGAGCTCAATCAATCCAACATCTGCACACCGAGCTTCGGATCCATCACTTTCACTTTCTCTTTCACTGAGTCTCTCCGCTTTGGGTACTTTTCTTGGCAGAGAGGAGAAACACCACCCTGCTCCAGAGACCACAGGAACAAAGTGCCCCATGGGTACCAGCCTCCAGATAGAAGTAATGGTCATTCGCTGCTGAGTCACGTGACAGCAGGATATGAGCCCCCAAAACTGTGTGGGGTACAGGGACCCTAACCCAAATTGACTACTCGGAGACCTCTCAAAGTGAATGTAGAAAGTTTTATTAGAATCTCGGGAGAAGGGGCGGCAGGGGCGGCCAGGTAGCACAGCGAGTAAGAGCACCGGCTCCAGTGTTGAGAAGACCTGGAGATCGAATCCCGGGCTCAGACACTTAGCACCCACCCAGAAACACCTGGCCGTGTAACCTTAAGCAAGTTACTTAACCCCAATTGCTTAGGGGTGGCCAGGTGGCTCAGCGAGTAAGAGCATTGGCTCCAGTGTCAGGATGACAGGATGACCTGGATCAAATCTGGGCTCAGATACTCAGCACCACACCCAGAAATAATAACTGGCCCTGTAACCTTGAGCAAGTTACTTAACCCGGATTGCTTAAAACAAAGAAAGAAAGAAAAAAAAAAGAATCTCAGGAGAAGCAGGCAGTCCAGTCACTGGAAAATAAATCCAGTGAGAGGAGGCCACCCCACACACACAATGATTTAAATGTAACACATACTTAATAAACACGTTAAATTAAAGAAGTTTTAAAGTGATATTCAGAAAACTCACTTACATGCCTAGCCTATTCACATTTTGATACTCTCAACTTTTCTTATCTCCAATTCTGACTCCAAAAGTGCCCATGAATTCATGAGAGAACAAATTTTAATCAAGAATAGAATCCCTCATTGTCTGCGTAAATTTCCCAGGAAAGTCTTTGTTTGGTTGTTTTGTTTTTAAACTCAGAAAGCAACATGACCGAATACTCTATTTACCTGAATTACTACATTGGTATGTTTTCATTTGAACAAATACCAAGAAAAAGCCAGAAAGATATGAAATAAAATGCTAGGTTCAATAAACTACTTTCTCATTATTTGAAATGTATATATGTAATATAGTACAAATACAATGCAAATTTATCATATACATCTCAATTTACTTCCTTTCTTCACTTCAAAGGGTCACAAGTTCTTTGAAAATATTGCATACAAATAATTATTTCCTTTGTTCCACTAAGTAGTCAGCTGCACTATTTAATGTAAAATTGTTTTTGAAAGGAGTCCATTTGAAAATAGAGCTGGGTTCTCTGTTGCTGACCCAGTTCCTGATAGCTCAAATAAGCACCAGCATAAAAAAAAAATGTTATCTCCTTCTGCTCTATTTTAAGAAGTTAAACACCCATGAAATGAAAATCTATTATAGGCTAATGGGAACATCTGGAAGGTGAAGGTCATCTAAATGCTATCTGGGAAATACAGGCTCTATAGTCTAAAGGCCTATTATCTGAGTTGTATATATTTTATAAACAAGTCTAGCTCATTTCTATCCTCAGTAGAAAACACTATCAGAAAGTCCCATTTCTCTAACTTTACTTATATTAGCGTTATTTTAATACATGTAGGAAACAAAACATCATAATTTTTCATAAGATTTAAAGCTTTAAGAGAGCTTAAAGACCATCTAATCCAACCCTTTCATTTTACACCCTTACAAGAGTAAGGTTATGTAAATTGCATGTGGTAGAATCATAGGATTTAATGTTGAAAAAAATTATCAGCATCACTTAAACTAAATCCTTCATTTTACAAAAAATCAGAGACCAGCATCACACAGTTAGTAAGTAGAAAAGCTAGAATTTTAACCCCAGTTCTCTGACGCTAAATCAGTGTTCTTTCCACTTTCTTTCAAATAGCACAATAGCCATGATTTAAATCTAAATCTTATGACACAGTATTCTATCTCTTTAAACCATGTGCCTGGAGATTGTTTAAGTGAAACAGTGTGTGATTTGGGGGGAGCAGGGAGTACTTTTTCATACCCTGAATAGATAATATTTTTAAAGCTGTTCTCATAGTTTTCATCAGGGAATTCTGGGTATACAAGTAACCTCCATTGATTCAGAATTGAGATTTATCTGTAATTTGTGATCTTAAAGAGTTGTCTTGGACATTGAGCAGTTAAGTAAGGCAGGGAAGGAATGAGCATTAGCTAAGAATCTACTATAGGCCTGGAAGTATCTTAAGTGGTTTACAAATATCTCATTATAACTTTGATGCAATGAAAAGGGAGTTGAAGGAGAAGGGTAGAGAGGAACAAGTACTAGGACTTAAGATAGTAGAGTATTTTCCATTAGCAATTTAAAGGTAACAGGGAAACACATCACTCAAGATTCTGAAAATTCCTTTGAACTAGCATTTTACTATAAAAGCAATATATAGCAATTTGTGTTAAAAGATTTAAGTGATTTTGATAGGCTCACAATTATAGTACATGTCAGAGTTGTGACTCGAGCCCAGATCTAACTGACTCTAAGGCTGACTCTACCTGCTGACACATGCTACCTCATTGTTTGGATTAATGATAATATCAACAATAATGATAAGCATTTACATAGCTACCTCTTCAAGGGTTGCAAAGATAGTATCATTTTATCCTCAACAACAACTGTATTTTGTAGACAAGGAAACTGAGTCAAACAGGTCAAATGATTTGCCCAGAATCAGTCAGGAAGTGTATGAGGCTAGATTTGAATTCAGTTTTACTCCTGGTTCAAATCCTATTCCGTTATAAATTATTTTTAGGTATATACACACAGACACATATACATATATATATATACACACATATCTGTATTTGTATATATGTATGTATATACCTGTATATATGCACATGTGTATATGTATATGCATGTGTGTACACAGACTGTATATACGTATATATGCATATGGATATGTGCGTATATATACACATACAAATACATTGTGTATGTGTATGTATGTATATATTTATAACTTTGTATATCTGTATATATATACATACATCTATATATACATTTCTATATGCATGCAAATATTCTGAAGAAACTATTGAATGCTACTTCCATGCAAGTATGTACTGATTTTTATCATTAGCTGTGATGTATAGTAAGAGCACTTTTTAAGTTGAATCTAAGTTTCAATACTTACCTTGGTATTTACTATTTATGCAATTTTAACAAGTTCTTTAGTTTCAAACAACCTCAATTTCTTCATCTATAACATGGGAGGATAGGATTAACTTCTTTATGGTCTCTTCTACCTCTAAAACTGTACTATATGAGCACTTCCATTACTGAAGTGAACAAACATAAATTCTGTTTTAAATTGTTAAGTTGCCACTTTTGTCTATGTAATATGAAGATTAGGGGTCTTTAAAGACTGGGTGACTTCTTGTCAGATATGTTAAAAAGGAAGCCACACTTTCCTCACTGTAGGTTGTATTCCAAAAGCATTCCAACTCTTTTCTATATTATGCAAATATCTTTGTATATTACAGAAGTTGAGAATTTGGATTGAAACTCTTAGTAACTGTTCCATTGACTAATTTATTCTAAGTATTTGCAGTAGTCTCCAGATTCATCATTGAAAAGTGTGGGCCTACCTACAGGAACATCTCTGCTTTACTTCCAATGCCTCATTCTACAACTTAGTTCCTAATTAGTTTATGGGTTTCCAAATGGATTTATTGAAAACATGGTCCTGTCAAATAAATCTGAGATCATTTGAGATTATTTTGTTAGTCTAGCCCAGACATGGCCTATCTTCAAAGATTTGATATTCTCCACAGGTTAAAATACTATTAACGAGCACCTGTTTCCTGAATTTTAGCTTCATCCAAATTATGTTTTAAGTGATAGTGACAGCAGTTTTTCATATTTTACTTCTTTTTACCTTTTATTCAACACCAATTTCTTTTAAAGAAAGTATTTTTACATGCCCTTTGACATTTTATTTCCTTCTTATTTGTTTTGCTCTCCACTAACATAAAACTGTTAAAACTGTTAATATTTTTTTGTTATTATTTTTAGCAGTTTTTAACCTGGTAGATGAATCCCACAAAAAGAACATTCAAGATTTGTATGTGTGTATACACGTACACACATCCATATATGTATGTATATATTCTGTGTATATACATACTTGATATGCAAATTATCATACCTAATTGAATTCATAGAATCTTTTTTTTTTAATTTTATGGAAACTAAGTGTGAAAAAGTAAAAGAAAAGTTAAAAAAAAGAAAATATATTAGGATCTATAGGTCTTCTCAGACAAAAGGGTACATAAATTCATCTGCAGAAAAATAAACTCTTTACTGTCACTGAACAAATTGGCAATGATCTATCATGTGGATCCTTGTGTAAGGCACAAATGAATAATACATTGGTCAATGGAAAACTAAGACAATGATAATTCCAGCTTTCCTCAAAAACTGTTCAAAAACCAAAGAAACTAATGTTCATCATCCTATCTTTCAGTCTTCTGTGACAGATAAATGACAAGTGCAAAGTGAATTTCTCATAATTCCTTTCTTCATCTCCCTGAGAATAACCAGGAGACTGAATTTTATTGATTTGAAATGCATTCAACATCCAGCTCTCCCTACAGAAAATTTTGTCATATAGATTTCCATGCAATCTTTCCCACCAGTCTGATTCACTACTCCCTTGGGATATAGTCTTAATTAGGAATCTTGTCCTATCTGTGCAGTCTATCTCAAAGCACTCATCTATCAACAATAGTATTTCTCCTGACTGCTCAGTGTGATTTTTCTCTGATTTTCATCTCAACTTAGCCCCTTTTGTTGATTCTCTCTCACCCTCACTCAATACCACTCTTGAAGGACAGGGATAACAGCAACCCTATACATCTCATTGACTTCTTCTTGAGCATTCCTTGTGTATGAGACTGGGAAATCATGTATTTTCCCACTCTAGGACATGAGTCATTGTTGTGTACTTGAGCTCATATGAAGTAAGCCTCTCTAGTGGTTCAGATCACAAGCAGTCATTCAGCTAATGTTGATGAAGTAGTTAGACTGCACCAAGAATACTCAGAACACCTATTCTTGAAGATAGTTTCTATATTCCTGTATTAATAAATGAAACAGTTATGCATCTTGTTTTTTATGATTTGGTCCCCAAGTCCTGCAACAGCTCTTCTCATTCCTGAGGTAATGTACCAACCTAAGTCATTCTTGCTCTACAGTGATTCCTCCAAGTCAGTTATTTTTGCCATTTCTGAAAATATTTAATGACAAAAGATTCAATGCCCCCAAACAAACTGAATGAATATTATCTGACCATCAGGGTAGTTTCAAATACATTCTGCAAACCCAACAATTATTAAATCTTCCTCTAATACTTTTAATATAATCAATTTATTTAGGATATTAGAAAATAACAAATTTAAGGTTTCAAGACTTTTTCTATGCTATATGAGGGAAAACTTGATTATTTTTATCTATTGGTTATCTATTGTCAAAAAGCTCATGTTGCCTGGCAATGCTATCAAAACAATAGCCCAAGTAGAAATAAGGTGAAAGCCATCCAACCAATCAACAAACATGCATTGTGTCTACTAGGAACTAGAAATTTAATTCAGTTTTGTAGAGTAAAATCACTGATTTAGAAGTCAGGGGACTTTGTTTCAAGTCCCAGCACTGAAACATTATCTCTCTCACCCTAAAGTTATTTTAAATTTCTGAGCCTCACTTCTCTTTCTCCTTGGGCATTTCCCTAAACCAAGGGAACACTTTCTTCTATCACCATGGTCCCTGGAGACAGTGAACCCAAACTTAGGTGATTGCAACAAAGCAAGTCATTTCTGAATGTGACATTGTGAACAGATGAGTACTAGCATCTCACTGTTAAATCTATCCCTTAATTTCTTAGATCAAACTCCTTAGAATGGGATCTGTCCTAGGCTTGGCTAATGTACATCCAGTGGCTCTTTTGACCTTTTATGGTTTCACAAGGATCTTCAAAAGGTCTTAAAGGAAGAAAAGTCAGGCAAGAGACAGTTCTATCCTTACATAGATTTGTCCATGTCATGAACCAGCCCCGACTCCCAACAAAGTTTTTGTATAGAAAACACTTGGTAAACCTTAAAACATTCTTCAGTGCTAAAGGTCCAATAGCAACAGGAGGGAAAATCAAGTCATTTGAAGCACTATTTGTAATTTTGACAGAAAGATACAATTTGGTTTAAACCTTTTCATTTAATATAAGGGAGCACATGTGGTATGTTGTGGGTTATTACAGGTCTTCCTGACAAGTCAAAAGGAATAGAAACACCACTGAGATAACCAAGTTTTGTTTTCTTTTCTACTTTAGTATTTATCTCTCCTCCCTCACACCTCTATATAAGTCCTTATCTGATACCTCAGCATGGCATTGAGGTGACCCCGAGATCTCAAAGCCTATGTCAACAGAGCACACATTTTACCCTTTCTAGAAATTTGGAGAGGTCTTTAAAAAGCTTTCCTATAAAATATGTATTGTATGAGCACCAATTTAGCTAAGTGAGGAGAGGTTCATCAACCCAAGTTTGCCTACCTGGTGGTGAATTTGTAGATACAGCAACTCATGAAATCATTGACCAAAGTGCAAAATGTCAAAATGATTGTCAATGGAAGGAGTACCCACAATGATGCCAGCAAAGATTTTTTTTAATACTAGTGACTTTAGTATTTAATATTGAAAAGTAAAGAAATTTTCTCTCTCCCACAAGTATTCATTATAATCCTCCATGGGTTTGGAGTTCTTGTTTTGTTTTGTTTATCATTTTTTGGTAGGCATCTAACAAAGGATTACTAAAGAGAATTCGATTAGGAGAACTTAAGACTGCTTGAGTATTATAGAATTATAGCCATATGACTGGAAAGGACCTTTGAGGTCAATTAACCTAACCCCTTCATTTCCCATAAAAGGAAATTATGTCCTAGAATGAATAGGTGATTTGTCCAAGGTCACATAGCTTGTTAATAGCAAACCAAGAAGCACAAAGGATCCCTAGATCTGGGTCAAGTGGCTTTGAAATCTAAATGTTATTTCATTTCTACATTTCTTTTAGTACATTTTCTACAGATCCTCCTAATCTAATTTTTTATCTGAGCTGATGAAGAGATGCTAAGAAAAACAGAAACATTACATATAAATGCCAATGGTACAATGACTTCTGTGATATTGTTAAGCCTTTTTTGATGCTTTTTTTTTCTGATTATGTAATTCAACAAGCATGTATTAACTACCTAGCATATGTAAGGCATTATTATTCTACAAATTGTGAATACAAAGATAAAAGAGAAAATATTCTCTTCTTTCAACTAACTTCTATTCTACTGGAAGATTCCATAGTTACTCAGATAAATTAATATAAGACTATTTGAAGAAGAAGATCATCTACTTATTGGAGGTATGGAGATAGTCTTCCTTTGGGAGGAAGGCACCTGATCCCAGGAAGTTGAAATGTCTAATAGCAGAGATAAAGCAGGAATGGCAGAGATAAAGAAGGAATGCATTGAGGCACAGCTCACAAAACACCTGTACAAATGTTTGAACTTGGGAGATGGAATGTGTAACAATAATGCAATATTCACAACACCCACAGTGGTTATGAATATGCTGGTATAGTTGTGTATCAAAAATGTAACAGACTCTCCACCTAGAGGGCGAAACCAAAGCCTTTATTCAAATACCAGAAAACTAAGTCCCAGAACCAGAAAGCCAAAGTCATTACAGTAGCCATGAAGTTGATACAAATGGTTAATGCAGTGAACACCCACATTCCCAAGCCTTCACAACAGAACACTTCTTCACAGAAATTTCCAAAGAAAACTTCTCAGAAGTTCCCAGAAGAAAGGTCTCAGCAGAAGTTACAGCCTCCAGATGGTCACTGAGAGAAATTCTGACTGTCCTGCTGGTGCTCTTCCTTATATACTGTATAGCTCCTCCCAGGTCTGCACTTTACTGTTACATCAGCAAATTCCTACCAAGGTGTTCACTACTTCTGTTTTAATTAAATAGCTTAAACAAGGGGTCAACTTGAAATAAGGTGCTAAGTACCTGTTTACTTGCCAATACAAAGGGGCATGGAAGATCTTCAGATTCCATTAAAATTGCAGAATGCAAGTTTAAGGAACAACACATAGACCTATTTGGTTCAAAAGAAACTCACATGAAAGAAAGTAGTAATGTGAAATAAATCTAAAGCTAGATTGTTGTTTTAAAATTTTAAAACCCACTAAATGTGTTTCAAAAGTCACACTGTTGGGTCTGTAGTTTATCCTAGAAGCAATAAGGAACCACCAAAGAGTACTGAACAAAGGAGATTTATGGTTAGATCTGTGATTTGGTAAGATGGCTGCCATTTATCCTCATGTGTTATTTCAAATACCAGTCTCTCACCAGTAACAGAAACACAAAATCTAAAACATTGATTCCTGTCATATACAGAAAAAATGCTTTTGAAAGAGTAGGAAGAAGACAGGAATATGGGATGCAGCATGAGGGAAAGCTTGTGGTAGGGCAAGTAGGGTGTTGCTCAACAGATAATTTAGGTGGCACCAAGAAATCCTTCCTTGGTGTTCTCATCTACCATTGTTCTTTCTTATCTCCCTCCCTGCCCATGTCTGGCCCTAAAAGAATGAGATGATCTTTTCTAGTCTGCTCCTAACACACTGTGACCTCATACAATGATATACTTATCCCCTAACTAAATAACACCTAGGGCACCTAGGTAGTACAGCAGATAAAATGCCAGGTCTGGAGTCTGGAAGTCGAGTTCAAATGCAACCTCAGATACCTATCAAATGTGTGACCTTAAGAAAATCACTTAAACCTCTTTACTTCAGTTTCCTCATTTAAAAAAATGAGGTAGAAAAGGAAATGAGAAACGACTCCAGTATGTCTTCCAAGAAAACCCCAAAAGAGGTCACAAAGAGGCAGACACAAATGAAACCTACTAAACAACAAAAATAAAATAATACCTGTGTAACCTTGGACAAGCCACTTAAGGTCCCCATATCTCACTTTACTCAACTATAAAATGAGGAAGATGAACTAGGTGCCCTTTTTTTAAGAACTATGATCCTATGATCAACTCCTAGAAATAACCTACTTCCACTCCCTCCTGCCCCACTACTGACTAAACCAATGTTCTATGACTGCTTTATCATGACTACTCTCACCTGCTCCCTCACCAGCAGCAATAGCAACACTATACCTCTCCCACCTTCTTTCGCTCCTTACGATAATTTTGATAATCATGTTTCTAATATGAAGATCTCTTAACCTAGGGTCCACCAATCCTGAAGGTATATGTGGATAATTCTTAAAGGGTCCATGAACACACACACACACACACAAGCACATAGAAACATAAGTATATATATATAAATGTGTGTATTATATATATATATATAAATGTGTGTGTATTTTATATATATATATATATATATATGAAATATAGAGGGAGGCATATAATATATATTTCAGCATTGTTGGTTTCATTTTAATTCTGGATATTTTATCACATGCATTTAAAAAAATCATTCTTAGTTGCGGTTCATAGACTTTTCTGGAATGCCAAGCTCATGTCCCATGCAGTTAATTTCCTTGACTCCATGATCCTCAAAAACTCCTCTTTCTGAAAGATGAAATCAATTGTGAAACTCACACTTCTCCATCATCCCCTACTTCTGGGACCTTCCTCCCCTCTCTCTGAATACTATGGAGGGTGGATGTTGGAAGGAAAATCTTCCAAGGTGTTCTGCTTTTTACATAAAGTCTTCTCCCATTAGATTGTGAGCTCCTTGAGATCAGGAACCAGAACATCATGCTTTCTTTGTATCTCCAGTATTTAGAATAGTGCCTGGCACATAGTGCATTCATAATAACTATTTGTTGACTGACAAAAAAAAATTCTTTAAAAAGGCTAAGAACCCCTGAACTGGTAAAAGATGAATCATTCAGTACTCATGGGAAAGTAGATCCTGAGAGAAAATGGGGAAGGGCAAGGTCTTGGTAAAGCTGAGAAAGATGTCCAGTTTAATGAAGCTTACATAATAGAAAGAAAAGTACTTCTCAGAAAGACCAATGATTTCAAGTCATTACAATGTTTTAAAAATACTCATCTTGGGGCGGCCAGGTAGCACAGTGAGTAAGAGCACCGGCTCCAGTGTCAGGATGACCTGGAGATCGAATCCGGGCTCAGACACTTAGCACCCACCCAGAAACATCTGGCCGTGTAACCTTGAGCAAGTTACTTAACCCCGATTACTTAAAAAATAAATAAAATTACTCTATTTTTTTACCCTGTGATATCAATATTACCTCCTAAGTGTTTAATTTTTTTATAGATAATGTAAAAGGAACTACCCAATCTATTGTTAACATTTACTCATTAAAGATTGTTACTTAAACTTGACTGCTTTAATTTAATTCTCTTGAACCCCTGCTGCTGTGGCCCAGCCAAATTTCTCCACACAAGAGAAAACTGCTAATCATATGGCATTTGTGACCTGACTTCTTGTCTTTTAATGAAGTCTGTCTCTTCCTTAATGTTTCATAGTGCTCATACTTGCCCTGACAGTCTTATGACTGCTTCTCAGTCCTTTACATTTATATAAGGCATTTAACTGATGACTTGTGGTTACTCAAAGGAGAGGAGGCCTGGAAGCTGCCCTACAGGCTACACAGATAATGCAATTACTCTGTGAATGGAAGTACCCTAAGGAAATGTTGTGACTAGGAAACCAAAAGTTCACAGAGCCTTTGTGACTGGCTATAAAACTTCAAGGAAAGCACACTTACAGTACTGACTATATTCTGGGAAGGATTATCTAGCAAAATAAAAGATTGATTGGTATAGTATAGATGGAATATAAAAATATATTAATATTGCTATAAAACAGAATTAAAGTTTATCACTGTGAGAGTTCCCCCAACACCACCCACACCCAAACAGTTTATAACTCATGTGTAGTTTGTATAAGCCCCCAGAAGCTGCCTAAAGCATATAAATGTTAAGCTATTGGTTCATTTAAAGGTCAAAGTAGAATTTGAACCTTGATCATCTTTTCTCCAAAGCAAACAGTACAAATACCACATATACCACACTGTCCAGCTACAGATAATTCAACTACATCGCCAAGTTGGAGTGGGAGGAAGGCAAAAATATAGCTGAGTAAAATTAGGATGAAATCTAAAAGTTAAAATATTTGAAGGGAATACAGTTTTGATGAATTTTAACCCAACAAGCACGTATTAAGTACAATTTGCAAGACTCTGGAATTACAAAGATTGTTTTTTTTAATAATTTTGCTTCAAAGCAATTAAATTTTTAATTTTTTTAACAATTTGCATATAAATAACTATTGTATAAAGAAGGTGAGGATTGGGAGCAGTGGAGAAATTCTGATAAAATGCTTTAAGTTAAAAACAATTTGCAGAAGAACGGACTTTTATTTGGAAAGATCAAGGAAGGTTTACCCAACGGAGGTAAACCATACCTGAAGGTGATTCAGTGAAACAAGCACATACTAGATAGACAGAGATCAGAGTTCAAATCCTAGCCCCTTTGGGATAGGACAGTTGGAAAATTGCTTCTTTCCTGGGCCTCAGTTTTCTTATCTACAAAAATTAGGGGGCTGCAGTAGCCTCTGGGAATTTGAAGATCTTCCCTTCCCCTTAATAACCCTGAAGGGATTTAAGGATCTTCCCTGCCTCTTAATAGGCCTAATGTAATCATATGGAGCCTGTGGTGGGAGGAGTTTGCTGAAGGGTGGAGCAAAACCCACAGGAAGTTGGGAGTCAGAGCAGTGAGATGGTGGGAGAGGAAACACCTTTGGAGATAGTGAGGCTTTGAGTATTGGTTTTGGGGAAGACTAAAGGATGGAGTGACTCTCTGCTGTGCTGTGGTATAGTAACTTCTATGTTGCTATGATGGATTTGGTTTCCTGGTGTTGGGATTTGGTTTTCTGGTGTCTGAATAAATGTTTTGCTTCTGTTTTCTATATGTAGAGTCTGCTATATTTTGCTCTTGAGAAATATGCTGGCATATTTACTGTCACCATGAGGTTGTGAATATTGCATTGGTGCTACAATCACCAGACTTCAAGGAAGCACTCTTCCATTTGGATTTTGAATATGACATCTTTAATTCAAAGCAAGTCAAAAAAATAATTAATTGCATATGATGTGTCAGTTGTTGTGCTAATCTCAGGGAACACAAATGTTCTTGTTGTCTGTCCTTCAGTTTCAAAGGGGAACAATGACCTCACAGGCTGACATCTTGACTTGAATGTGAATTTGATTAAAGTTAGGCAGAGTTGCACAGTCATCAGCCTCACTCTCTCTTCCAGAGTCATCAAAGTCCAGTGACAAGACAAAAGTCAGAATGCCTGGCAATGGCAAAGGATGCAGTGGGTAATCTTGGTATCTTTAATGTCTGATCAAGCTCTAAGCACTCCACAGAACCTGTTTTAGTTGCTGTCATGGCTGTTGGAACAAATTGTTCTCATCCTCCCACTCCACCAGGGTAAATCTTCACATTCTTGAGGTGGATATCCCTCTAACTGACCAACAGATTTGAGGCCTATCATTTATGTGAAATTTGGTTTAGCCATACTGCTGAGATGATTTACTGGTGTGTGGTCACTGCAATGCTATTGTTTTTTTTTTTTTTATTTTTGCTTTTTTGGAGGGCAATTTGGGGTTAAGTGACTTGCCCAAGGTCACACAACTAGTTTTTGTGGTAAGTGTCTGAGGCCACATTTGAACTCAGGTCCTCTTGACTCCAGGGCCAGTGGTCTACTCACTGAACCACCTAGCTGCCCCCTACATGCTATAGCTTCTTGAGGCACAGGTGAGAGTTGCATGAATCAGGTGTACACCAAAAGTAGATGAGCATCCTTAGAAAGGGCTTGGCAAGCCCTCACACCAGAGGTGTAAGGCCTCCTCGAACATTCTATATACCCCAAGAGTATACCAATACAAACAGAAAGATAGAAAGTTTTCTGACCTCAATGAGCTTACATTCAATTGAGAGAAGACAATATTAAAAAGGAATAATAAGCATAGGGTAAAAAGATGAAGGTACTTGATTTAGGGCATGTAGAGAAAAACTGGAAGAGTCAAGAGTACAACCTAGACAAGAAAAAAGACATGATTGACCTGAATATATTTTTTAAAATTAAGTTCCTGAGAAGAACCAGACAATCAGAGGGAGAACTAAAGAAGCATGCACTTCCAGTGCAAGACCTAGTCCAGAGTGTAGTGTGTTAACAAGGTGAGGAAGTTTCTATGACATGATAAAGAAAGACCATAGTGTCTATATATCTCTCTGCTTTATAGCTTGCTTAGTACTGATGATCAAAGGACAGTCAAATTATCCCCTAGGATATTCATATTTATTATTCACATATTTATTAGTAATTATTAATTCAAATCAACAAACATTTATTAATTGTTTTCATTTTGCCCAGTGGCTGCATTTTATTTTGACAATTCATATTTTTTTTTAAAAGCAATCGGGGTTAAGTAACTTGCTCAAGGTTACACGGCCAGTTATTTCTGGGTGTGGTGCTGAGTATCTGAGCCCGGATTTGATCCAGGTCATCCCGACACTGGAGTTGGTGCTCTTACTCACTGAGCCACCTGGCCGCCCCTACATATTTTTTTTTTCCTAAACCAATAAAACCTGCATTCTGGAATTTTCAATTTCCTCTAAATTTTAGTCAGTTGTATTACTATGGAAATTCATCCTGTTATATAATGAATCAACTGAATAACCCTTCCAGTTATTCTCTCATGTTTTCTCAGTAAGGTCAGCTTCTATACACGCTTAGGCAACTTTTATCAAGATTTATTTTGGTTCAGTAGCTAGTCATTGCCTCCTTGAAAAATGCTGTTAGTGGGGCAGCTAGGTGGCCCAGTGAATAGAGCACCCGCCCCAGAGTCAGGAGAACCTGAGTTCAAATTCAAATCCGGCCTCAGATACTTACACACACACACACACACACACACACACACACACACACACACACACACAAAACTAGTCATGTGACCTTGGGCAAGTCACTTAACCCCAATTGCCCTCCAAAAACCAAAACAATTAAAATTAAAAAATGCTGTTAGCAACACCATTCATGATTTTTCTACTATTTTGAAATTTTATCATTTTAGATCTACCTTATTAATTGGTCTTTCCAAACCTAGAACCCTGCGTTGCTTGAAGCATGGAGTTTTTCTTTGTATACTCAACTAGATTTAGCTGCTTTCTCTGATATCATCTTATATTTCCATTTTCTTTAATATTTATCAGGCACTGAGAAAAACAAGTCTGAATATGATAATTCTGTCAATATTTGGAAGAGCATATTGCTATGTTTGTTTAGAGAAATCTGTTCCACATAATATGTATTTGTTGATTTCCTAATTTCAATTATAAATGCTTGTGGGTGAACTGGTTTCATTGTGTCTTATATCAATCTTTCTATAGTTTTTTTTTTCCTTATGCTGTCTCTCATGGTTTCATGAGGTTCATAATCTATGAAAAATCACAACTAAAAATATATTTCATGAAAAGTCAATTTCATCAAATTTAATATTTCACTAAAATTTTAAAATGCATTTGTATGTGTATATATGTCTGCAAGTGTCAGAGAGAAGGCATTAGGTCAGAATGTGAAATATAAAAAAAAGTTTTCTGCAGAAAGGAGTATTTGAGCTTATTGTTAAAGGAAGTCACAGAGTCCACTGAAAGGTGAAGAGAGAATGTATTAAAAGTATGGGGGTCATCCAGTGAAAAAGCATAGAAGTTAGGAGAGAGAGTGTTATGTGAAAGTAACAATAAATCTGTCCTGCTGGCTTGTAGAGGACACATAGGGGAGCAAAATCTAAGACTTGAAATGTTGGACGAGGTCAGGTTGTGAAAGCCATTAAATGCCAAAGGGACTTTTATATTTAAATGTGTTTGTGTGTGTATGCACACATATGTGTGTATTATATATATATATATATGTATATATGTGTGTATATGCACACATATATACAGAAACACATTATACAATGCACATATTTATGTATATACAAGCATAAATGCATTGAGTGTATGTATGTATGTGCATTTTTGTACTTTTCTATGTACATATACATATTTGACCTTGGAGGTAGTAAGAAGTGATTTGATTGAAGTTTATTGAGAGTGGATGAGTGTGACACGGTCAGGCTTCAGGAAAATCACTTTGGCAATTGAGTGGAAGATAAATGAGAGTAGGGAGAGCCTTAGGGCAAGGAGACTAAAACAGAAGGTTTTTGAGATGATGAGAGCCTATTCAAAGGTGGTGACTGAGACAGAAAAGAAAAAAAAAGAAAACAAGTTATTTGGTGAGGGCAGAAACAACAAAATTTGGGAACTGATTAGATATGTTGAATAATTGCTAATGAAAAGTCAAGAATGTCATTGATGTTGTGAGTCAGAGGCACTGAGAGAAAGGAAATGATCTTTACAAAAATGAGGAAGAGGGTGAGAGAAATTATTATTTCTCTCTTATATAAACAGACAGTGATTAAGATTTTCCCTTTTTACTTCCTCATTCAAAAACATTAAGCCAGTAGGTTGTTCAGTCTCAGAAGGACATTGTTGATAAATGAGATTGTCCAAATCCCTGGAGTAGACGCTTTTTGATCCTGAGTAGGATACCTTACCCAACTGAAAAACCTTACAAAGAATTTAATCTAAGGTGAATTCTAACCCATTATATTCCACTCAGACAGGCACAAATTGGGAAGGCCTTTTATATAGACTATCCAAGGCTGGGGATGGTCTTGGAGCAGTAGTGATCAAAGTCATGTCCCCCAACCTCTCTTTAAAATGTGTTCACATTTTACAATAATACTCATTCTTCTCATTAATTGTTAACCAATCAGAATTGATTGCTACTCTCAGAAACATCCAGAGGTGTCATATACCACAAACATGCACAAACACACACACACACACACACACACACACACACCATCTTTGCAATATAATTGACTACTTTTGTAATCCTGAATATTTTAATTTTTGTATTTAAAAACATTATTCTGAAAAAAAGAAGAAATCCATAAGTGTTTTACTAGACCAAGAAAGATGTAAGTGATACTCTCATAAAAAGGAAAAATTAAAGATTAAAAACCTCCAGTACCAAGGGAGGAAAAGAAATATCAAGGACAGAGTCTGGATTAGTGGGCACATCATAGATGAAAATACATAGATGAAGATACAAGTTAAGGAAAATAGAGATGAATTGCAGACAAGTAGGAGAACCAGAGCAAGGTCATAAAAAGCCTATAAAGGAAAGACTATCTAGAAGAGGGTGATTGACAGTGTCCAAGACTGCAGAGAGTTAAAAAAGGATGAGCATTGAGAAAATATCTTTAGATTTGGCAATTAAGACATCATGAGTCAGATCTCCGGTTTTGGTGTCAGAAGTTTCATTTGAATTAAGAGCTCAGATCCTGACCTACAAAGGTTTCAGAAGAGAATAAGAGAAAATAAAGTGGAGTATCAAGTGCAGATGACTTTTCCAATGAATTTAGCCACAAAGAAGAGGAGAGATATAGGATAGTTCTGAGCATGGATGGCAGGGTCAAATGAGTTTGTTTGTTTTTGAAGCATAGTAGAGATATAGACCTATTTCTAGTTAGTAGGGAAGCAGCAAAGGTAAAAGAGTGTTTGAAGATATTGTTCTGTGTGTGTGTGTGTGTGTGTGTGTGTGTGTGTGTGTGTGAGGGGGGCAGGAGAGAGGGAAAAGAAGAAGAAAGAAGGAGAAGAAGAGAAGGAAAGAATGAAGGAAGAAAGGAAGGAAGGAAGGAAGGAAGGAAGGAAGGAAGGAAGGAAGGAAGGAAGGAAGGAAGGAAGGAAGGAAGGAAGG
>NW_027185655.1:81995782-82010083 GCF_028583685.1 Petaurus breviceps papuanus
AGGAAGGAAGGAAGGAAGGAAGGAAGGAAGGAAGGAAGGAAGGAAGGGAGGGAGGGAGGGAGGGAGGAGAAGACTTTTCATGTATGATAGGGATGGTGAAGTAGATAGTAAGCTAATATTTCTGAGTGTCATAAGATGAGGGAGAAGGAAAAGGAAAGAAAACAGGTTTTATTTTTTTGTGATGAAATATAGGTAAGGTCTTCATCTGAGAGAGTGAGGTATAGAGAATGCCTTTAGAAGTTTGAAGAAAGATAAAGAGGTTTTGAAAAACCCTCATGTTTAATGGAACAGTAAACCAAATATGGAAGTGAGAAAGTATTTACTTGTTGCACTGAGGGCCCAGTTGAGATTACAGAGCATAAATTTGTAGTTGACACATATTAGCATGGTTTTCTAATTTTTCTCTAGCCTCATTTAGCAGCATGTGAATAGGGGTAAAGGGTGTAAAAGTAGGGATAGTTAAGACAATGAATAATCAATAATAGGACAGGAAGACAGTGTTTTAAGTGCAGAGGATAATTTAAAGTTAAACTGATTCGCTAAGAGGTAAAGATGGAGAGAGAAAAGAGTATAATCAGTGTAGGAACAATATTATTAGAAAGAACTGAGGGGTGGAATGACTGAAGATCACAAGAATGAAGAACCAGCTTAGTGGTTGGATGACTGAGTGAAGGATGAATTGATTCTGATCAGGTAACAGAATTTCAGAGTCCGTGAACCAGAAATGGAAAACTTGAGGGTGTTGGGAAGATCAAGGAGGAATAGGTCAGAAGAACTGAGTAGACTGAAGAACTGAGAAGTTAGGATATATGAAGGAATTTCAATATGAATGTTGAAATTTCCTTGTCTGAGAGAAGAAACAAAGATGGAGAAAAAGATTGTAAGCCAGGCACTGAATTCAATTAATTCACTGAAATGCAGGAAGAATGTATTATGGAGGTCAGTAGATAGTAGTTCCTATAATATTGATTGGCTAATAAATATATATTGAATGAACTTAGAGAAAGGAAATGTTGTGAGTAGTGTAGATAAAGCAAGAGTCTGGAAGTGGACATGGGGAGAGAAGAGTATTTGGTATACTGTATGATGACCTAGGGAATCAAAGGTGAGAGGGTGAGGGGTGGAAATGAGCGAAAATTAAGCCAACACTCCATTTTATTTCATTGATCTGCAATTCAAGACTTCGGGATGTTCAATGAATCATATGTCTCTCTCTCTCTCTCTCTCTCTCTCTCTCTCTCTCTCTCTCTCTCTGTATCTGTCTCTGTCTGTCTTTCTGTCTGTCTCTCACTGTCTCTCTCTGTCTCTCCCTGCTCTCTGTTTCTGTATCTGTCTCTCTGTCTATCTGTCTCACACACATATACAAAACACAGATGGAATTTTTAGAGAAGATGGAAAATGTTACAAATTTCATGACTAACTGGTATTTTTCCCAATGATTATTGCCAACCTACTTATCTTTCTGGTATATTTCATTCTTTTTCAAAAGGTTAAGGAATAACAATGGTTTGGTTTGGTTTTGTTGGGTTGTTTTTTTGTTTGCTTTTGCTTATTCTTATGCCTGTATTTAGGAAAAAGAAGACATGCTTCAGCAGTAATTTCAAAATTGGTAGATCTTTTTGAAATGTGCAAGAAATACATTGGTAACCTCTCAAAATTTTTGGTTTGTGGAAACATACACTTCTCTGCATCTTTTTTTTTAAGCTTTTTTGTTTTCAAAATTTTATTTTCAACTCAAATACCAGAACACAAATACACAATAAAGAAAAGAAACAAAAGCATATTACAAACTTAAATATTGGAACTGAAATAGAAAGTTGGGGAAAAACATGTCTTGTGCATCACATGACATAAGAGAGGATTCAAAATATGTAACAATAGATTTTCATTTCAAGAATTATGATGAATAATGCTTGTATTGAGAATTGTCCATTTTTTTGCCTCCTTGTGAGTTTTTTGTTCTCTGCTTGCACTTTTTTTTATTTTGTTGTGTTTTCCCACCCCTAAACTACCCCCAGAAGGTTAAAATAAAGTTTAGATATGTTTCTCTATAGTTTTAGATATATACATACATGCATACATACATATATAGACATATGCTTTCCCAAACCTATTCTACTCTTGATCTTTGTTTTTTTTATGTACGATTATATCACTTGTTTGCTATCCCTCTTGCCTCTTATACTTTACTTCTACCTATTACCTTGCCCTCCTATGGCTTGCCTACCCCCCTTGAAGGATCCTTCCCCTATCCTCCCATTGCCACAAATGTAAACACCCTTCTTTACCCCTATTTTACCTTTCTCACCCTCCCCTCTAAAGATCCTTCCTTTGAGCTCTAACCCCTCCCTATGCCCCTATCATATTATTTCTTAGGAATTTAGAAGACTCTTCTACTTTTCTAAATATATGTGTATTGTTCCCTATTAAACCCATTCCTGATGAAAGTCGGTTACCAGAACTACCAGCACTGCTCCTGCAGCTCCCGCATCTAATTCCTATGTATCAATTCTTCCTTTTGCACCTCAAAAATTACTCTTTTAGGTGTTCTTAAATGGTTTAAATTTTTAAATTCATATCATTCTCAGATTTACCCTAATCTTTCTTATAAACTACCCAATTATTGATAAGAATCTTAGACATCCATTTACATTTTATATGCATAAAAATCAAACAGTCTGTCTTTATGGATTGCTTATAATCAGTCCTTGTTATATGCTTTATATTCCCCTTGGTTCTTATGTGTTGAATTTTCTATTAAGTTCAGGATTTTTTTTTAACAAAGTCTGGAAAGTCTGAGAGTTTGTCAAAGGTCCATTTTTTTTCATTCAGGATAATATTTAACTTTGCAGGGTATGATATTTTTGGCCAGAACCCCAGTTCTTTTGCTCTTTAACATGTTGTATTTCAAGACCTGAGGTATGTTAATGTCTCTGACACTAGGTCTTTTGTAATTCTAATTGTGGCACCATCATATTTAAATTATTTTAATCTTGATGCTTTTAGTATTTTTTTCTTGAGCTTGGGTTTTCCGAATTTGACTGATATCTCTATGAGTTTTCCTCATAGGATCTCTTTTAAGCAGTGATGGATGGATTTTTTCTCTTTCTACTCCCCCCCCACACCTTTGTTCTAAAGTCCTGAAGGACAATCTTCTTTGATTATTTCCTGTATTATTGTATCAAAAGTTAGTTTTTTATTTCAGTTAGTCCAATTATTTTTAAATTTTCTCTTCTTGAACTATTCTCCAAATCTGTTGTTTTTCTTATATGCTGTTTTGCTTTCTTTTCTATTTTTTCATTATTCATATTTTGTTTAATCATTTCTTGATCTCTTATACTTTCACTGACTCCACTTTGCCCAGTTCTAATTTTCAAGGTGTCATTTTCTTCGCTAAGTTTCCTGATCTTTTCTAGGTGGTTGACTTTCTTTAATACCCTTCTTGCTTTTCTTGGATTATTCTTATTTTCATTTTTAGTTTTTCCTCCATTTCTGTCATTAGATTTTTGGAGTCTTTTTTTAAGATCTTCTATGAATTCTTTTTGGGTATGTGTCCATTCAGAATTACTCTTTGGGGGTTTTTACTTCAATACTCTCCTCTGAGGATGAATGCTGTTCATTACTATTCTCAGAATAGGTTTCTGTGGTTCTATCCTTTCTCCTTTGCCTATGTATATTTTTGTGGTGATAGCTTAATTATTTGTAATCACCTCTAGCCCTGGGGTATGGGAAATGGTGTCTCTTGCCCCAGATCTTCAATTCTTCCCCCTAGGCTGAAACAAAAGCAAATCCTCCAACCTCCTGTAAGTGCCCACAGCCAGGGGCTTTCTGCCCCACTGCTTCTACACTCACCAGGTGTGCAAGTATGTGCTGGTTCCTTTTCACCCCTACTGTTCTATACAGCACAGCTGGGTATGGCATTCCCAATCAGCAGAGGTTCCTTCCATCTTCCCGGCCTCAGACACCCAACTACCCTTACTATCCCAGGGTTAAAAGTTCAGGTGGCTAGGGCTAATGAAGCCTCTTAAACCAACTAACCCCAGGGCTTGCTGTTTGTTGTTCAAGAGGCTAATGGCTTACTGTTAAAATGAACCTAGTCTGGAGGTGTTCACTTTTCACAGGGACAAAACCTGGTCGGGGATTTTTCTTTCTGATCTCCTCAAATTGTCCCAGGAGGAGCCCAGTTATACTCCTGTTCTTATCTATCTCCACCCACACTTTGTTCACCCTAAGGTGCTGTTTTAAAACTCTTTTGTGGGAGAAAATCTTAAGGGCTTGGAATTTTCTGACTTACTCCATCTTCCCAGAATCCTCTGTCTCTATATCTTCTTAAGCAAGAAAATTCCTACTTTGGTCATAGTATATACCTCCCCAACTTCCCAAATATGTTTACTTTTAGAGAGAGAGATGGTAAGACAGTACTGAAATACAAAACATTAATGGATTTTCTGAGTGCAGTCTTCCCAAGAACAATTGTAAAACTTCACATATAGTATTCAGGATTCAGTTTCACAAAGTAGACACTTCTTCAGGGTAATGGGAGTATAATCAGTTATTTTATTAATATGCTGCATTTTAAAACAGAAAAAAATTAGACTCCTTATACTGCTTGAGACAGTGTGACATAGGAAATAAAGAACTGACCTCAGAGCCAGGAAGAATTGGATTGAAATCTTGTCTCTGACATATACTGACTCTGCATGATCCTGGTCATCACCTAACCTTTGAGTATTTTAGGCAACTCCCAAAGAATATTTGTTGACCTTAATATAGTAGCAATCTTGAATGGCTAGAGAGAGTTTTCTCACCTGAGAATTCCCTATATTAATTAAATCACAGACTCTTTCCCTATTTTTGTCATCACCAATGAAGCCTCTATCTATTAAAGGATATTTGTAGGTGTACTAGGGAGCTTGACAAAAATTGATTTAAGCTCATTATTTGTGCTTTTTTCCACGATGTCTCTTGACCTATAAAGTCGCAAACCTGAATACTTTACAGTTCCACTACTAAAAGTGTGGCTTTTTACAGCTTCATGTAACTTAATCCATGAGAAGCATACTGAATTATCCTTCCTGAACTGCAGCAAATCACTGTGCAATTAAAATCCACATTTTGAGGAGAGAAAATATTCTCCTGAGAAGTGTGGACCTTTGGAATTTAATCATTAATCACTGGTATACTTAATGACCACAGTCATTTCATATTTTTTTTAATTAGGTTGAAATGTATTTATAATAAGTTATGAGCCAACACTAGTGTTTTTTAAGGAATAATTTATTCCTTTTCTGAACCTTTTGTGTTGTAGTTATATAAATTAAGCAATTCATGTTTTATTCAATTTATCTACCCACAAAATTGAAATAAATGCTATAAAAATACTATTAACTTTGATAGTCCCTTGACAATAATCATTCGTTAAAATTGAGTAACATATAGGAAAAGTCAGGACAGTGTGTTTTTAAAAGTATGAAAATATAAATTAAAAGATGATGTCACAGCTCATTAGTCCTTTACCATTTATAATGCATCATTGGGATCTCTCCTGAAGAAACTGGATGGTTTTCTTACACAAATGGAAACTTTCCAGATTCATGGCTCATAAACTAGAGATTATAGAGCTTGTTTGTTGTTAGGAAATATACTATTGCCTTTGGGGTTTAGGGATGTTAAGATGTAGAAAGAGGAAAGGGAATCATAGAAAATAGAACTGGATTTGGAGTCAGAAGGATGTGGATTTGAAATTTGAATCCATTATTTACTACCTATGGGAGCTTGAGCCCCAGGGTCCTTATCTGTAAAACTAGGCAACTGGACTATCTGTACAGACCTCTGAATCCTATAATCAAATCATATGATGTATTTTACCCAGCCAGATTATTAGCTACTAGAAGATAGGACACATGTTTTTATTTTTTGTTTTTCTAATTTTGGAGGGGTTGAATTTTGCATATGTGGGAGGCTCAGGTGGGAAGAAAGAAGTGTTTCAAATGAATAAAATTTATTTGTTCAAACATCAGAAAAACCTGGTAGTATAGAAAGATAGCATCCAATGATGTAAACATAAGGAAATTTGGTCATAATGTCCAATTTTTAGGTAGGTAAATTGTTGACACTATAAAGCCAGCCTGAAGGAAATAACATAATGGAAAATAAGGAAGAGAGCAAATGGAATGGGAATATTCAGAATGTCCAAACACAGGATAACAAATATAGAGTGAGAAGAAATTTCAGAACTCATCAGGTGATCCAGTAGTCTACTCTTTCATTTTAAAAGGGAGAAAAGGAGACCAAGAGAATTTAAATGACTTTCCTGAGGACAAACATTTTAAGGTAATGACTTCAGTGCCCCATATTTTCCCTACACTATGGCTGCTTCCCAGTTTGCCATTGTTCTTTATAAGTGTGAAGTTGCAGTCACAGCTAGAAACTTGCTGAATTTGCTTAAGACCAATCCCTTCATTCTTTTTCACTTGTCAGTATTGTTTTGGCTGCTCACTTTTTCAGATTTGAATGTTCCCCCCCCCCCATGGATTTTTTTATCCTCCAAATAATAATTGAGTCTAGAAAAATAGGGAGAAAAAAACTGAATAGCTATCTCCATGTACTTCTAATTTGGGAAAAAGAGTCACTAGCATTCTTAAATTTTGTGTCATCTGGGGCGGCTAGGTGGCACAGTGAATAGAGCACTGGCCCTGGAGTGAGGAGGACCTGAGTTCAAATCCAGCCTCAGACACTGAACACTTACTAGCCCTGTGACCTTGGGCAAGTCACTTAACCCCAATTGCCTTGCCTTCCCCCCTCAAAAAAAATTTTGTATCATCCACACGATCTTAATTATGACAGGTTAAAAAAAGTCAGATCAACAAAAACAATAAAAAACCAAACCTATGAGTGTTTTAAAATTGAAATTTAGCAAATGATGAAATAAAGGGATTGGTTTGACTTAACCCCTTTATAATAAAGGAGCATATTTTTACTAACCTTCATCTAAAGTAAGGTAGGCAACACTTGTATGCTGTCATGTCAAGGACTATCTGAATATAACAAGAAAAAACAGCATTTATTAAATGCCCACTACATGCAAGCTACTATGTTAAACAGTGTGTATATGACAGCTTCTGCCATCAAGAGTAAGATTCTACTAGCAGAGAACATTTACATAGCTCATTAAATACAAAGTAATATACATTAACTTCTAGAGGAGTTGGGTTGATCATAATACACATTGTAGGAGGGAGCGCTTAAACTATGTTTTGATGTAACCTAGAAAGGAGTGCATTCCAGTACTGAGAAGCATGTGTGGCACTGCTTTGTTATTGTTGGTGGTGGTGGTGATTCATCCATTTCTGACTCTTCATGACCCCATTGACCATAGCTATCCATGGTTTTGTTTTGGGGGTTTTTTTGCAAACATGTGACACTACAGTTTCCAGTGGCTATTTACTAAGGCACCACACATTTGTCCCAGGAAGGAGTAGCAATGGCAGCAAAAACATGAATATTTCACATACCTAATTACAATGAAGAATCATAAATGCATATTATAATGTATCCAAAATTATTAAGATTCTTGAATAGCAAAAGAACATATGTTACTTTTGTTTTTTCTCTGAATCTGGAAAGGATATGAAAAGCAGAAGAATTATTCTAATTCCATCATGAAGAAAAGTGAAACACATAAACTATACATGTGTTTGCATGTAAATATACACACACATACACTCCAAATCATTAAAATGTATTTCAAGACCATAAATCAATTTATTAAGCACCTATCATGTGCCAGACACTTTTATAAGCACTGAACATGAAAAAAAAGCAAAAAAGAACTTATACTGTAATGAGAGAAACAACAGAAATAAATTTATGCAAAACATATACAGAATAAATAAAAAATTATCAAGAGACACTAGGATTAAGAGGGCTTGGGAAAGACTCCCTGTTAAAGATAGAATTTTAACTGAATCTCAAAGGAAGCCAATGAAGTCAGTAGGCAGAGTTGAGGAGGGAGAGCATTCCAGACATGGGGAAAGAGCCAGAGAAAATGTCAAGAGTCTAGAGATCCACTGTTCATGTAACATCCAAGAGGCCACTGTCACTAGATGTAAAAGTGCATGCCAAGGAGTAAGGTGCAAGAAAACTTGAAAGGTTAGAAAAAACTAGGTAATGATGATTTTGAATACAAATGGAATATATTTTGTTTGATCCTGGAGGTGAACAGGAGTCAAAAAAGAGATAGTGGTTAGTGCAGGATAGATGGCCTAGGAGAGAGTTAAGGGTCGGGGGATTAAAGATCAAAGTGTGCATAAGAAATAGGGTTTTGTAGGGAAACACAGAGGGAGAGAAGAAAAATCAATAGATTATGATTAGATAAGGGGATTTCAGAAGTCTTGATCATGGAGGAGGTGGTGCATTTATGGGTAATGGCAAGATTAAGCCTGTCTTATATATGACTGACTTAGGGTAGAAGCATAGCTCATGGGAATTGAGTAGAGTAAGAAATTGAAGGGTAAGGAGATTGAGGGAGAGGTAATATAAATATTGAAACTGTCCAGAATAAGGGAAGGATTTGGGGAAGAGAGGAAAATTGCAAGACTCGTACCAAACTCATTGCAAAAGGAAAGGGAGAGGAATGGGCATCTGTAGACAATAGCTACCAGGATTTTAATTGGGTGGTTAATTAACCTCAAAGGAAGAGAGGTTATTGAGTAATGGAGGTAAAGGAAGAACTTGGAAGTGGCAATGGAGAGCAAAGAGTATTCCAGCTTCTCCCTTGGGACTAGTGAGCCAAAGAGAATGAGTAAAGGTGCAGTCAGTACTGGAAAGGGTAGCCAGGGAGGTTGTGTCATCAGGACTTGGAGGTGGGGAGCCAAGATTCAGTAATAGCTAGTAGATGGAAGGAATGAGAGAAGAAAAGACTAAGGTCAACTGAAACTTTGTTGACTACATAAGAGGTATGCCAGAGGGTACAGTGAAATGTGGTGGTGTTTAGTCAAAACTTCAGGATGAGAGAGTGGAAGTGGATGGAAAGAAAGAATCAAGTCAGGAAATGGCATTTGGAAGGTGATCTATGGAAGTTCACAATCACTATAATGTGGACGGTATGGTCAAGTATGAGAACGTTCATCCCAGAGGGGAGAGCACCACTCTTCCCAAAAGAGGTTAGAGATCAGCTATAAGATGAGAAGGATTTGGTCAAATGATCAGATGGGAGGCCCTTCACTAATCCTCTTCCCTCCAATGGGAAGAGATTAGGCAGGAAAAAGATATAGCAAGAGATGGATATTGAATCTACAAAACAGGAGAAAGAAATTCCATTTCTCCAAATCCAGCTATTTACTGGTTTAATTATCTATGTGTCTATACTATTGACCCCAAGAGAGAGAGAGAGAGTGAGATCATGAAGGTTCTTGTTTTTGATGTTCATTACTTATATGGACCTGAATAAGTCATTTAAACCTCCATAGACTTCAGTTTTCTCATTTTTATTTGTCTTCTGAAGGTCTTTACAAATATATTTCTATTATCCATGATTCTATGAACATGTAAAAACTCACCGCAATACATGAAGTGAACGAATGATTAGATCTGTAGCCTCTTTTTGAAAAGTTTCTCTTACAAAGCTATAAAAATTGTTGTAATCTCTTTACTAAGAAAATCTAAAAGTTATGGCTATGACTGGCATTCTATGAGACATTTTCACCTGTGCAGGCAGGGAATTTCTAAATTTCATTTTGATCTTTGAGGATCTATGAGGAATTTATGGAATAATCATAGAAAAAGAAGTTGAGGATAAGTATCTTTCTTTTTAGAAGTGTCTTGGGGGAAGCTAGGTGGCAAAGCAAATAGAGTATCAGCCCTGGAGTCAGGAGGACTTGAGTTCAAATGTAAGCTCACACACTTGACACACTTACGAGCTGTGTGACCCTGAACAAGTCACTTAACACCAATTGCCTTGCCTTCACCCCTACAAAATTAAAAAAAAAAAAAGAAGTGTCCTTATTGTTATTTTATGGAGAAATAAAAGAGAGAATCGTATGAAGTAGAAGCCTGGAGACAGCTGATTACAAATTGTAGAATAAAAAAAAATTGTTTTCCTATCAGGGCGAAAAATGAGGTAAAGAAATTTCTGTTTGAACCCATTGATCTAAAAGAAAGGTGTCGAATGCTTGTCACATGACTTACTTAAAATCCAAAATGCTACAGACTGCTATCTGAACTAGATTTCAATATAAATGAGAAATATTTTACAAAAGAAATTAACATTAATATATAGTTTTCTAAGTCAATATGCACCCCTACATGGTATATACCATGTACATTTCTATTTGAGTTTGACAATACTGGTATAGAAGATATATTCTCAGATATAAAAGGTATTAAGGTGGTAATAGTATAGTCAATTTATAGATTACCACTAAATCATGAGGGGAATTACAGAAAGGATTAAGAGAAATATATTTAAAGAAAATAACAAAACCACTGTTATAGAAATTAATGAGTCAAGAACATAGCTACATTATCTGGAGAGACAAGGAGAAGAGGGAGCAAGGTAAAAACAAGTCTTAGTAAGTTTATAGGAGAAAGCATGAAAACGAATGGATTTCTTCCTCCTTTAATATACCCTGCCTCTGGCAATATATATACATTAGGCAGCATATTATCCTATCCCCACAACTATAATTCCTATGTGGTAATAATGCATTGGTTAAGATTTCTCTTTTGAGACTAGCAGTAATATTCAATGATCATCACTAATATAAAAATAAACACATATTATTCATTACTGGGGATATGAGGAAACAGTATTGTTCACTTAAGGAGGTCATACAAAGTCAAGGGTATTTTATTTGTAATTCTATCTATGGAACACCTTTATTAGGGGTAGTCTGGGCAGAGGTTATACACTTGTTTATTCTGCACTCTACTTTTATGAGAAAAAAGAATATAACAAATAGTAGATATCAGATGTTTTTAAATAGGAATTTCAGGCAGAATCAAGATGGAGGAGTCAAGATGGCAGATTCAAGATGGTGGAGTCAAGATGGCAGAGTAGAAACAGGACTTCCATGGGACTCCGACTCTCTCCACCTCCAATTCATGTAATGGGTAACTATGAAAAAACTTTCGAGCTACAGAACCCACAAAATGACACAGGGAAGCTTACCTCCCACTGAGGATAGACCATCTGGCAGGCAGCAAGCAGCCAGCATGGCACTCTGGGAGCCAACCCCAGCCCCAAGCCAGCCCAAGGTTTTAGCCCCAGGGTGGGCTTGACCAGCCACCTGCTACAGGCACTTCAGATCACCAGCAGCTGTGGCAGTTTCCAGGATTATCAACACAGAGATGCTAAGGACACAGTGAGTGGTCAGTGTAGTGTGAACTTTGACATCCAGTAGTTGCGAATGCCATCGGCCCCTGCCCCCATGGCGAGCAGTCACTGAGGAATCGCTGAGGAGCTGTGGCCATGCAGCTGCCACCATGTGGCAGCTTTAGCTCCTGGTCTGCAGTTTGTAAGGGAACCAAGCAACTAGTCTAAGGAGTAATCCCTCTTGCTTTACCTGCTTGGATCTGGATTGAGGTCTAGGTTGGAGGTTCTGGGGTTTGCAACCAGCTTGACAGAGATTGTGGAGGCTTTAGAGAGGGCACCCAACTAACACCTTCAGCAGCTAAGAAAACCTCAGCATTTGGGATGAAGTTCCCCTGTCTGGTAGCAGAGTCCTACTGTGGCAAAAAGCCCAAAAGTCAAGTAATTGAGTGGCAAAATGAGCAAATGAGGGAAGCAAAGTAAGCAGAGCAACCCAACTATACAATACTACTTTGGGGACAATAAGGATCAACACATGGGGCAGGGGGAAGACAGTGAAGTCAGAACTCCTGCACCAAAATCTTCAAAGAAAAATATGAGCTGCTTACAGGCCATAGAGGACCTTAAGAAGGATTTTGAAATCAAATAAGAGAAGTGGAGGGAAAATGGGGAAAAAAAAATTAGAAAAATGCAAGAAAATTATGAAATAAGAGTTAACAACCTGACTGAAGAAAACAAAAAAACAACCTTAAAAAATTTACTAACTCAAATGGCAAAAGAAGCTCAAAAAGCCAATGAGGAAAAGAATGCCTTAAAAAGCCAAATTTGCCAGATGGAAAAAGAATTGCAAAAGCATAGAATCATTCCTTTAGAATTAGATTGGAGCAAATGGAATCTAGTGACTTTATGAGAAATCAAGATACTATTAAACAGATCCAAACAAATGAAAAAATAGAAGGCAATATGAAATATGTCATTGGGAAAAACACTGACCTGGAAAATAGATCCAGGAGAGATACTTTAAAAATTATTGGACTACCTGAAACCCGTGATCAAAAAAAGAACCTAGAAATCATCCTTCAAGAAATTCTCAAGGAAAACTACCCTGATGTCTTAGGACCATAGGACAAAATAAAGGTTGAAAGAATCCACTGATCACCTCCTGAAAAAGATCCACCCAAAAAAACTCCAAGAAATATTATAGCCAGGTACCAAAATTCCCAGATCAAGGAGATAATATTACAAGCAGCCAGGAAGAAACAATTTTAATATTTTGGAAAAACAATAAGGCTAACATAGGATCTGGCAGCTTCTACAATAAGGGATCAAAGGGCTTGGGATATGATATTCCAGAGGTCAAAAGAGCTGGGATTAAAACGAAGAATCACCTACCCAGCAAAACTGAGTATCATGTTTCAAGGAAAAATTTGGTTATTCAGTGGAATAGAGGACTTTCAGGCATTTTTTGATGAAAAAACCAGAGTTGAATAGAAAATTTGACATTCAGATAGAAGAAGCAAGAGTAGCATGAGAAGGTAAACAGGGAAAAGAAATCTTAATGAACTTATCAAAACTGAACTATTTAGATACACATGATAATTGTAACTTATAAAACTTTTCTCAGTATGAGAATAGTTGAAGGGAATAGAAATGTGGATGGATAGATAGATAGATAGATAGATAGATACATACATACATACATACATACATACATAGGTAGGTAGGTAGATATAGATATATGTCTATATAGGAGGGTATATGGGCATATGAATACGTATGTGAATGTGTGTATGTATGTTTACAGGTATACATAGATAGAGGGCACACGACCAATTTAATAGGTAGGGATGAAATTTAAAAGGTTAAATTAAGAAGTGAGAGAGGGATATAATGAGAGGAGATGGGGAGAGACATAATAGGGTAAACTATCTCACATAGAAGAGGCAAGGATAAGTAGTTACAATGGAGGGGAAGAACAGGAAGGCAAAAGGGAATGAGTCAATCTTATTCTTATTGAATTTTGGCTTAGGGAGGGAATGGTATACATATTAAATATGGTATCTAACCCTACAGGAGAGTAGGGGGGAAGGGGATGAGAGTGGGGATGATGGAAGGGAGGGCAGAATGGGGGGAGAGGGAAGTTGGAAGCACCCACTTTTGAAAAGGGACAGGATCAAAGTAGAGAATACAGTAAGTGAGAAGTGGGATAGGAAGGAGGGAAATATAGTCAGTCTTTTACAATATATCCACTATGGAAATGTTTTGCATAGCTACACATGTACAACCTATACTGAATTGCTTATCTTTCCTGTAAGGGTGAGTGACAAGGGAGGAAGGGAATGAATGTGGAATTCAAGGTTTTAAAATCAAATGTTTAATATATACATATATATATGCATATATATATATATATATACTATTATTATTACCATTTTACATGATACTGGGAAATAAAACATACAGGCACTGGGGCATAGACACCCACCATGCCCTACTGGAAAGTCGGAAGTGGTATGGGAGAAGATATGGGAGAGAGCAGATTGGAGGAGGGGATATCCAGTGGGATGCCTATTTTGTGGTGTTGGGTAGGGGAAAAATAGGGAGAAAATTTGTAACTCAACATCTTGCAGAAATGAATGAAGTAAGCTAGAAGTTAATAAAGCATTGGATTAAAAAATGAATTTCAAAGAGGCATCATGGGCACAAATTTAGTCTAATCACCTATATTTTATAATGTGCATCTCCATCTCAACCATATCTATTACAATAATTTAAATTTATGGAACACATTAGTGTCTTCAAGACAATTTTACATATCTCAAATGAGAAAGGCAAAGCAGATGTTATCCCCAGTTAAGAAGGAAAGAAAGAAAGAAAGAAAGAAAGAAAGAAAGAAAGAAAGAAATGAAGGAAGGAAGGAAGGAAGGAAGGAAGGAAGGAAGGAAGAAAGAAAGAAAGAAAGAAAGAAAGAAAGAAAGAAAGAAAGAAAG
>NW_027185655.1:82010093-82035020 GCF_028583685.1 Petaurus breviceps papuanus
AAGAAAGAAAGAAAGAAAGAAAGAAAGAAAGAAAGAAAGAAAGAAAGAAAGAAAGAAAGAAAGAAAGAAAGAAAGAAAGAAAGAAAGAAAGAAAGAAAGAAAGAAAACCAGGGAATAGGGTTGATTTTCCAATGTTCTGTTACATAGAACTAGAAAAATCGTGAAAGTGGCCGTAAACATAGATGTGTGGTGGAGGCAGTTCAAGCCAGCTCCTGAGAGTTAAATGTTATTTTTTTTATTGTAAGCATTTATATCTCAGCACTTGATAAATGCTACATATCAGAGCTTTTTTTGCTTTCTTTATTATATAAATTTAAGAAAGTAATGTAAATATTTATAATGCATAAGGAAATTAGAGTGTGTTGTGCAAAAACTTCCTCTACCCCCTTCAAGAACCAGTTGTTTACATTTATCATCAAAGTTGAGGACAAGAAGGCAAGACTTCTGAATCCTAGTGTTAATTCTACTATGAACCATGATCTTTCACTCAAATTTAAAGTTGGGATCCCAAGACAACAAAAGAATCCATTGCATGAATATATTCAATTTACTTCAATACCTAGAGTCTAGTATGGGACCAGAGTTGGAATGAGGGAGACTCATCTTCATGAGCTCAGATCTGACCTCAGACTCTTGCCAGCTATTTAACCCTGGGAAAGTCACTTAACATGTTTGCATCAGTTCTGTAAAATGACATTAAGAAAATCCACAAATGGGGTCACAAAGAGTCTGACAAGAGACTGAAGAACAATAGAGTTCATTAGAGTCTTAATTTTGCAGTTAACACAAACATTATTTTTCGAAAGGTAGATTGGCATAGTGTACAAAAATGATTTTTTATATTTCAGAAAACTCCAACTTTATATGATTAAAGTTTATCCAGACTCAGAATGTTCCCCAACCCCAGTAACTCTCTAGGAATGTGGTAAATAGCTATAAGGTAGTTTGAGTTCCCCTAGGTCCCAAATCCACCCAAATCATACTTGTTTACAATTACCACACCTAAGATTTGTGATGAGTACACCCAAGCTTATGTTTTGGATTCCCTTGTTTTGACTTACATATGGTTTGTGTGGGCACCCTTATACGAATCCTATATAAAGTAAACTTTTCAGACCTTGGAGGAGATGGAGTCACACCTCCTTTCCAGGTCAGCTCCCCTCTACCAAATGATTAAATAAATGTCTTTCCAAAGCTATTTCATATTTCAGTATTTGTTCTCATGAACAAGAAAAACTCTAGTTCAATCCCTGCCTGTGACACAAATTGACTATGACTTCAGGCAAGTAACTTAACTTCTCAGCACTTCCAGATTGAAAACTGAAGAGAAGGTACCAATGAGAACACTTTATGCCAATAAAGTCAAAAAACACCATCCAGAAAAAAATTGGTTTATTTTTATTATATTCTAATTGTTTTGAAATGACAAATCAATGCATGTTATAATGAACTCTTTTTTTTCTGCTTTTTGGAGGGCAATTGGGGTTAAGTAACTTGCCCAAGGTTATACGGCTAGTTTTGTTTTTTTGTTCGTTTGTTTTTGTTTTTTGTGGGTGGGTGTTACATGTCTGAGGCCAGAGCTGAACTCAGGTCCTCAGGATTCTGGGGCTGGTGCTTTACTCACTGAGCCACCTAGCCACCCCTATAATGAACTCTTTATAAAAAGTGGATCTGGATGGTTTATCATAAATATAAGACAGTGAAAAATGAAAAGACCCCTAGATTTTTATCCTGAGGATTTGGGATGAAGTTTTGGTTCTGCAACATAGTTCCATTTAACATTGTTTCATTAGGAAAGAAAGGCACAAAATTATTCACTGCTTTCAAGAAAACTGTATTCTACTAGGGAAGGCAAACAATATATATACTGATAGGTAAAGAAAGGAAAGTTTGAAGAAGGAAAGACCAGTAACAATTGAAGAAATTGATATCGAGAAAGGCTTTAAAGTGGTTCCTAGTAAAGGCTTAAAAGTAACCAGTGATTGAAAAAATAAAAGGATATGGATACCTTTATCTTTGGCATAATCTCCACTTCTTTATGAAAGTATTCCCCTAATTGGAACAATTTTTAAAAAGAAAACATAAAGCAGTTTAGCCAAACTAACCAACCCATCATTTGATTCAGTGTGTATATATAATATCCACATCTTTAGTTCTCCACCTCTGGGGAAAAGGTAGAGAAGTAAATTTTCTCATCTCTTCTGTGGGGCCAAGACTGATTATTATAATTGCACACTATTGAGGTTCAACTTTGCCATTGCTGTTTGTATTTATATTATTGTAGTTATTGCACATGCTGTCTTCCTGGTTCTTGCTTCCTTTTTTATCAATTCAAAAAGGAAGATTCTAAAAAACATAACTGAGGAAGGAGTGCCCTTCAGGCATATGGAGAAGACTGCAAAGACACCAACATGAGGCATGGCAGGTCAGTCATAGAAAGAACACCTAGTACAATAGCATGGCTAGAATTTTAAGTGAAAGAAACGGTATACTATGAAAAGATCTAGTGTGAAAGGCAAGAACTAGATTATAAAGAGATTTAAATGCATGGAGCAAGTACTAAGCTTCCAGTCTCTGAGTTCTTGGAAGGGCAAGCCCTCTAGAAACCTTGGTGTTATGAGATTTGGGATTTCTGGTGGATTTGAGCTCACTAAGATGGAGTCTTTTTCCAAAGTTCCAAGACATGGGTTCAGATTCCAGCTCTTTTATTGCCTATGTGACATTGGAAAAGTCACAAGCTCACTGGACTTTGTTTTTCTCATTTATAAAATAAAGTGATTGGACTAGATTATGTAAAATATTTGTACCATTTCAACACCTGTGAGCCTTTCAAAGCTGCTGATAATATTGTGTCTCCCTTTCTTTCAGTTTTATTTATATTTCTTCCTTCTATGCACTGTTCTCTACAGTAAAACTGGACTACTTACACTCTCCTGCAAATATCAAGAATTTGAAACTTTGCTCAAACTGTTATATGCGAATAGAAGGCAGTCTTCTAACTATAAATTTTCTACCTATTTAATCCCTTCTCATCTTTTAAGGTCTAATTTGAATTCTGTCTATCCTAATTATTTCAACCAGTAATTATATCAGTTATCCCTTTAGTTACCTTTCCATCTGTCCTGCCACCAATGTCATGCTTCTCCCCAAGTGGACCCTAAACTTGACCTCACTTCCAGAATTCCTTCAGAAGTTAATCTACTCATATTTAGCATAGGGTTATTGAACAAGGCTATCTCTATTGCTGTAGATTTCAAGAAATCTTGAATGATTTTGTTGCATGGATGGAAGAGACCTTTTAAATTTGATGGGGAGGGGGGATTTATCTTTATTTTCACTAACATCTTACTGAAATTTATTATTTAATTCATCTATGAATAAGCAACAAAACATTATCCTGAGAAACAACTAATGAGTTTCACCAGGGACTATGGCAGAAAAATATTTTAAGAATTTTGCTTTTATTTGTGAAGGGTCAGATGGTAAATAGTTTATGCTTTCTGGACCAAGAGACAAATTTGAGAGTATGTGGTACTTATATAACAAGAGAAAACACATTTCTGCAGATTTTTTATTAATAAAATTAAAAATATAATAAAAATAGCATAATTTTTATAAGACAAATCTACTCATGAGAAGAATGGAATATCAGGGACAGATAATATTTTGTTTAATCAACTCAAAACTGGTGCTTCCTATCGTAAAAATTTATCACAAATATTTATCTGTTGTTTATGACCTATTAGGGAGATTTTTCATATATCATCTTTAAAAATATCTTTTTACATGGATAGTTATTGATAAATATTTACATCAATTTATGAGTATATTATTGTAATTGAGTATATTCATCATTTAGAAAATATTTATGGAATACTGTTGGGTTTTCCTTTTTGCATTTGTTTTTACTTGTAATTACATTGCAGATTTAAAAAGTTTCCATTGATGGTTAGGTGGAAATTCCTTAATTAAATTTTGAAATATGGACTTCCCTTTTGGACTTGCATCAAGGTCCAAAAAAATGTCTCTGCAACTGTATTTTGAGTTGTGAAAATATTTCTGCTGGAAATTTGCATGGGAATTGAGATCTTGCTTCTTGTTTTAACTTTTGACAACATGAGATATGTATAAAACAGCTTGACATTACTTGTTATTAAAACAATATTAGTAGTCATCACAATGACTTAACTCTAACACATTGATATTGAAATGCTATTTTTTCTCGGAATTTTAGGTTGAATTCATTAAGGAACATTATTAAGTCTGCAGCTAAAGCTAATTTCCACAGCCACTCAGTGTTTGATTATTGTGATTGAGGACAGCTCTCATTTAGGAAAATTTCAGTCTCATCTCTGAGCTAAAGAAAACATAACGGACTTTTTTCTCTCACTCCTCTTCTTCTTTGACATGATAAGTATGCACTGGTAATTTTTTTTAATGTTGTAGTTAAGCAATACACATGGCACTTGAAATCCTGTCAAGTTTTAACTGTGTCACTGTGATTCATATTACATGAAGTAGAAGCATGAAATGATGCTACTTAGTCTCTGCTACTCCTCAGTTTCATTTTCCTAACACAAACGTAACATTAGAAAAGGTGTTAGTAAAAGAGCAGGGTTTATTTAAAATGTAAAAGCCATTTTAATCTCACTGATTATACAAAAACTGATGGCTAGCCTGATTTGGCCTATGAACCATAGTTTGCCAGTTCTTACTTAAGATATTATTATACCAAATAAAATGCTATTGCATAATCCAGATAAAATAAACCAGGTGAAATCTGATGTTCTTTCTGTAATTTTTATCCATTTTTAATCAGTAAGCTACTTTGGATTACTGCTTATAAAATATAGTGTATTCCATCATAATAATCTCATTGAAAATTTCATTAATGCATGAATAGATGATACTAAGAAAAATTTTTGCTTAGATGGATAAAGAAACATTTATTGATATTCTCTGTCACATTTTAAAGTTAAATCATGTAACTTTATTTTTTCTCCAATTCCTTTGGAGTCTTCTCCTCCTTAAGATACCTTTTGAATTAACCCCTGAATAGCTAGACAATTGTTTCCTCTTCCAGCACAAATTTCTTCCATGTATCCTTGGTGCAGCCTGTTTTTACCTCCACAAAGTCCTATTCCAATACTTTAAGTACCTTATAAAAAAACTTAACAGAACTTTTTTCCCCCTCTCTTTTCTTTTCTTGTTTGGACATAATAAGCATGAACTGGTAATTTATTTTTTTAATGTTAAGGTATTTCAGGATAGTGACACTGGGTTCTTAAAGTCTTTGCCAATGGAACATGAGTCCCATATTTAGAAAGGTTTCAAGTGTGCGCTTAGAAACATACCTCAGAAGTCTACTTTCTAAGGATCAGCCTAGCTAAGTACAGAGAGCTTTATCATCAGTAAGTTTGCCACCCAGCAAAGAAGACTTTGTGACAATCCAGAAAACCATAATACACAAGAGTTCTTTGGGTTTTGGGGCCTCGATTGCTTCTGCAATAATAGTGTCAGAGTGGCAAAAAAAAAAAAAAGGAGTCAGAGAGTGCTAAGCATCACAGTTATTAGACTGCTTATATGTAGACTTTAACTTAACTGTTGTATTCTAAAAATAAATCCTTATCCAAGGATCAATAGGTAGACTATAGGAAATAATATTGACTTTAAAAAATCAGGAGAAGAAACTGATAAGGTGGCACAGTAAGTAAAGCAGGGCCTAGAGTCAACCTTAGAAACTTTTAGCCATATTTCCATTTTAAAACAAAGAAACAACAATTGTAAAGCACTTTCTGTCTGTCTGGCACTGTGCTAAAGCCTTCTACAATTATTTCATTTTATTCTTTTAACCTTTTAATCCTTTTAATATTTTATGATTGAGAAAACTGAAGTGAACATAGCTAGAAAAGGAAATATGGTACAATTGGTTGTCTCACATTGCAGTGTTCAAGATAATATTTGCAGAAAGAACATTTGAAAAAATGATCATTTCCTATGTCCTAATATCATTTGCAAAAGATGAAGAGGTAGAAACATTTTAGGAAAAACTTGATTGTACTAACCAAATTAAATTAACATTATACTTTGATTTATAGTGACTTCACTGCAAAGATCAGAGTAGATGAAGATGGTGAGAAAATTATAAGAATCCATAGATCAGTTCTTAAGAATGAAAGAGGGAATAGATATGTAAGCTATATAGAAACCTCAAACTTTATCATGAGTACTTTCTTCAACAAAATACTGGTAGCTATCAGACATGACAGGCACTAAGTTACATCAGAAGAAATGAAATTTTATTTTAACAGATAAGAAAAGATTCATCATTAATATAGATGACACCTCTTAATTGACTATCAACATAGTATCAGGCCACCAACTTCTTAAAACAAAATTCATAATTTATTTTAAAAGAAAGCTGGATAAAAGAATAATAATAAGAAAAAGACATGGTAAACCATTGAAACAACTGAATCTTTGCCTATTTAAACAAATTATTGATAGTGAAAATGTATGATGGACAAGAGAAATGGCATCAAGACTAATAATAATAATTCTGTTCATTTTAGCCAATGTAAATCAATAATCATGACAAGAAGACCCACAAAGCCTAAAGTATACCTAAATCAGTATGCATTTGGTTGGCTTACAGAGAGAAAGATGGTGGCTGGTAAGAGGTAGAGTTTAAAAGATAGTGGTTTGCAAAATTTTATTCAAAAGGATAATTAAAGATGATGGATAGTTTTAGCAAAACTAGTTGGAATTTTAATTTGGTTCCTTCTTATACACAATCCATTCTGCTATGGTGCTCTTAGTAAAGAAACAAATGAAATCAATACACATTTCTAAATTTATAAAAATAATTAGTAGATCAAATATCATTAGGCAAATCAAAGTAAAAAATAAAATGGATTCTCATAAAATCTCATTATTCTTAGAAAATTTCAAAAAAGGACTAATATTCTTTTAATTTAAGAAATGCAACATAATAAATTTGGTTAAGTGGTATACATATATCATAACTTATTTTTAGTATAAGATTATAGATAAACTAAAATTACAAATAACTCTTTCCTCTCCACCCCACCCACCAAAAGTAGTCTTAACAGAAGCATGGTAATGGTAACTATTCAAAGGATAACAATGGCGAAGAAAGGGAGATTTACATTATCTCCTCAGTATGGTCAGGAAATAAGGAAGCAAACTTCAAAGCATTATATAAAAGCTAAGTAACATTACTGTATAAATTTTAAAACATCTCTTCAAAATAAATCCTACATCAGTCTTTAAGCAGAATGTACCGAAGGAAACCCACTGTTAGAGCCATATCCTTTGCAAAGTGGGCAAATATGGAGGAAAGGGAAGACAGAAGTTCAGGGGCTCTTGGTCTGATGGAAGGAAAGGAGAAGATTGTGGCATTCTTTGAAGTAGATTCATAATTAATTTTGTTAAATAAATTATTCCACTTTACTAAGTGATAAATTAGAGAAGTTTTTGTAGTATTGAATCACTAACCAACAAATATATGTCTTCAGTATTATATGAATTTCTTAAATTGAAATAAAACAAAATGTTATGCTTAGTTTACTATAAAAATAATATATAATTTGAGCACTTGCAAATTAATAGATAAAGGTAGATGTGTTAATAAATGACAAATTACTCTATTGCCCTCTGGTTCATTCTAGCTGTTAATGTTCATTCATCATCTGAAACTCATTGTATGAATAATGTTAATAGTTGATAGTAGAATACTGATGAAATAATTTATGAATGGAGGAACTAGAATTATTTTTCTCCTTTTAATTTGGAGTTACAAATAGAGTAACCACTTAGGAACCAGGAATAAAATTACCTTCTTTGTATGTATGTTAAGACATGACAATGTAAATTGAATAACTGTAGAATCACTAGTTTTATTTTTAAAAAATCCTATGTTATAACTATGATTTCCACAAAAGCCATAAATTGATCATTTTAAAATAAAACATTTAATATACTTTTATTCCTCAAAGGAGATCAGCATTTATATTAATTAATGTGATCATTGACACATTTACCATAAGATATTTCCTCAAATATTCTAATCTACTCGAAATAATGCTCTCTTCATAGTATTTTCATGAAGCCTGTTGGTGCAGCAGATAAAGTGATGTTCTAAGAGTCAGAAAAATCTGAGTTCAAATATTTAGATTAGATACTTTCTACCTATGTGATTTGTGGCAAGTTACAAAACCTCTCAGCCTCAGTTTCCTTATCAGTAAATTAAGATAATTATAATAGCACCTTATTCATAGAGTTGAAGTGAGGAAAAAATGAGATAATATGTGTAAAGCATTTTCAAATCTTCCAGTACTTTATAAATAATAACTATTGCTATTTTATAACCAAAATTATCTAGGATAAAGAGAAAAAAATCATGCTAAATATAAAGACAGGTGTCCCATTCAGTAGGAAAAAAAAGGTTATGGTTATTATGTTTATGATTACTATAAATTATTCTTTAACTTCACTGAAATTAAAAAATGAATTACATATTATTTAATTCTGCTCAATTTGATGGGTATTTATTTGGTGGTATCGACTTTTGGCTTATTTTAACACATTTTATATAAATCCTTTGATGCCTCATTGAATGCAATTGTAAAAGAAAATATGTGCAGTATTCTATAAATATTTAGAACATGTGAAGGGTTTTTGATTTTATTAGTGTGAAAACTATATCCAGTACTGATCTTTGTTGTTCAGCTATTTCAGTGATTTCCTACTCTTCATGACCATATTTGGTGTTTTCTTGGCAGTGGTTTGCCAAACTACTGAAGTGGTTTGCCATTTCCTTCTTCAGCTCATTTTATAGATGAAGTAATTGAAGCCAACAAGGTTGAGTGATTTGTCTGTCCAGCATCACCCAACCAGTAAGTGTCCAAGGGCAGATCTGAATTTAGCTCTTCCTGACTATAGGTCTGCTCTACTTACTATGCCACCTAGATATTTCTTCCAAGAGTGATTACAACCCCTTTATAACTTAATAATTTCTAGGATGTTACACTGCAGGGTCCTATGATTTGCCTAAGATAACACAACTAATAAATTCCAGAAATGGGATTTGAATTTAGTTCTTCCTGACTCTAAGTCCAGTATGCTGTCTGTCAATCTCAAAATTAGTACTAAACAATTTTATAATTTTCATGTGAGATTTTTCTGGAACAAATCTACCTGTTTAATTTTATTATTTTTTATGTATAACAAATTAAAAAGTAGCAAAATAATTTATATATTTTCTTTAAATGTTTTGAGCCTGGTTGAAGGTTTGTGCAATAATGATGGATATCACACAGAAAGGTATAATTCAGAGTTCATTCAACTGAATATGTAAGTGGAGATTTCTTTAAGCTGTCATTCACATGCCTGAATAATAACATTATTTATTTAAGCATGGTAATAGTATATATATTTAACTGGAAATATATAGGAATTTTGGACTCATAATTATATTACTATTTATTACTCAAATCATGAGAAAAATGAAATCAACTAACCTAAATATGATAATTATAGAGAAGTAAAGTGGTAGTCATGAGGGGGAAATGCTTAAGGCATTAGATTGGGGAAAATCCTTGCTAATTAGACTATTATAGTGGCATGACATTACTGAAAAGATTATAGCACAGCAGATTTTAGATTCTGAATTTAATTTTTAAACATCTAAACATTAATTTACTGACCATTGATTAGCTTTATACAAATATTTCTAAATGAAGTATTGAAAAAGGGTAAAGTACCAAACTAATACCAAATGCAATTCTAACACTTTTTGTGGAAAGGCAGCATAAATCAAAATTTCTTCACTGACTACATAGATATGTAAAGTTGGAAAAATTTGTACTTCTATTAAAGTTGTTATTTAATGGAAAGTCATTGCTGATTAAATACCCCTACTTCCAATCCTTTCCCATATTCAGCTGAAGTTAGATCCTCTGGCTTACTTCAATTTTCTTTTGAGAAATGAAGGCATTGTAGAAGGTGAAGTTATAAATGATAGCCAACGTCTGAACAGGAAATACCTAGGTCCAAATCTCCCATCTGACACATACTGGTTATGTGACTCTGGGCAAGTCATTTTATCTCTGAGTACTCTAAGGAACTCTCTCAAAACATAAATTTTGGAACAAGTGCAGATCCATATGGGTTAAGGGATTGCTTGAATAGAAATTCTTTACACCAGTGAAATCTCAGTCCTTAATCAAAGAAAGAAAAAAAGTTATTTGGACAAAAAAAAGGTCATGCCATCCTCTCTTTCCAATATTTTTAGATTTCGTCCCTCAAGACCTTCAGATTTTCTCCATCTCCCGTGTAGACTTCCTCTATCTATACTTTTTTACTCTAGTTTCTCTTTGAGTATTGGTTTCCTACTTCCAACTGCTGAATACCAAGGGTCATAATGTGTTGGGGTTCCACTCTTATTGGTAAAGAAAATAGTTGTAGAAATTTTAACAGATCATTTCTAAATTTCATTTATTTTTTTTTCCTTCAGTTTCATCCTTAAATGTTCCCAGAATGACCTGGGCTTACTTGAATGTCACACCAAGCTTTCTGTTGATCCTTCTCCCCTTATATTTCTCACTTTAATGACACATTTCTGTTGGCAGGACTCATCTTACAAACATGTACTTAGTTTACTTATATTCCAAGTCTTGTAAATTTGCAGTCTTTTATCTTTGTCAGCAGTGTACCTCTTGTACTGTAGCAGATTATATCCAACAACTCATACCCCCACATTGGACTTTCTTTCAAAACAAAATTCCAAACTTATAAAGCACAAAAATCATTATCATTTGGTGAATGTATCCATGGATCATATTGGGGAGGGGCAGGGTGTAGTAATAAGTAAATGCCAATGGAGATGATACTTCACTGTGATTTTCTGGCATGGCCTTTACACATTCCATAAAATAATGTGTTTACCAAAGATGTTCTCCACTGTCATTGTGGATATCCAAATGAAAGTTTAAGATTAAAGGAGGTTCCCATAAGTATTAAGGTCTTCCAGATGCTTCTGTTTATGGATGTCATTGTGATGATTGCAGCAAGCCCTGGAAAACTGAAAAGCCTCCTAAATTAAATTCATAATCATTTAAAAGCATTCAGAATAAAGAACATTGTGGGGTCTCCTGGGAGAATATTGTGAAGGATACAGTAAACGCAGGTTAACTTCCTATATTTTTTCTTTGTCCACTAAGAAGAATTAAGTTTATCATGACTTATTTAAATGCACAACCTCATTATGCTACAATATTGTAGAGGGTTTTCAAATTTCATATTGTAGAATTAACACTGATATGATGTCTGCAATAACTTCTCATTGCCATTTCACATTCTCAATAATAATCATCCACTTATATAGCACTTTAAGATCTGCAAAGCACTTTTCTCATCACATCCCTGTGAGGTCAGCAGTGAAATCTGTCACTTGAATTCAAATCTGCTACCTCAAGTACCACTCTGTCTATTAGGCCACACTGCTTCCTATAATTTTAGCAGATGTTTGTCCAGGAGACACCTTAATATATAAACTCCTACATGACAGAGAAAGGACACTGTTGTGATACACTTAAGGGACATCACAAGTATGAAGAGAAGAAAAAGTTACATAAAAACTTCTGACATTAGGTAGACTACTTCCCATGTAAGTACATTCTGTGGTGAAGTTTTATGGTTAAGAAAGAGACTTAAAGGAAAGACTCCCATTTTTTCCCTAAATTATTTCCCTACCATAAAGAAAAGAAATTGAAAAAAGTACATTTAAGAGAAATTTGAAAGCTCCATAAATTCTTTTATGAAATAAAATGTACTGTATTTCAGTAATAAGCAAGAGTTTACAATTGAAAGAGTTTACAATGCAACCTAGCTACCATATTTTAGAAACAAAACATAGATGGAGAGAAAGATATAGATAGACACATATACATATGTGTGGATAAACATATACATATGTGTATATACATACATATTTATGCACATATATTTGTATATTCATAATATTTGTCACTTGTTTTTTCATATTCTATTACCTGATTTTTTTTAGCATTAGAGTCCAATTCTGAAGCTATAAAAATTTGGTTTTTATCCAGATCAAGCCAAGGGATCATTTGTCTACGAATCTTGACAAATACCTTCCAATGGTATCAAGTGAATGTTGTTGTGTTTCCAAAAGGAAGAAAATATTTTTTTCATTCTACTAGAATTGCCAAGGAAACTATTTTTGAGGAGGAAATAAAGGGACGATTTTATTTTAATTTCTGGTTAAAATGCCAGCCACCACCAGTTCTAAAGGCCTGGGGAACTGGCATTGTGTACTTTCCCTATACATTGAAATTCCCCTCCTTTCTGGAAAGTACACAGTAATAAGCAGGTTCATCCCTGAGAAAACTTGGTCTCTAATGATTAAGATTAGCAAACTTTTCCCATATTCCTTTTTTCTTTAAATACCTCTCATAAATTCTCAGAGAAAAAATACTGAACACTTAGTTTAGGGTTCATGTCTTGGTCATCCACAAATGTAGAAGTAGAAAGGTAATATGTATGATATGAATCAGGCATAGGACAGCTGTTACTTTCCTCCAGTAAATCAATCAGGTCAGGAATTGTGTGAAGTGCTTCAGATACAAATACAAAAAAAAAAAAAAGGAACAATCCCTACATACAATGAATTTCCTTTCTTTTTTTGTCTTTATTAATTTGTCTAATTTTAGTTTACAAGATTCAGTCCCACATTCCCTTGAGTTTCAAATTTTCTCCCCCTCCCTCTCCTCACCATGCCCATCCCATGGCAGCATGTAATCAAGTATAAGATCTGCGAATACTTTCACATTAGGCATTAGTCAGGTTGGGAAGAAGGATTGTAACTGATGGGATGAACAATGGGAAAAAAAGAAGCAAAACCAAGCAAGAAAAAGAAAGAGAACAAGTGGTTTGCTTCAGTCTGCATTCAAACTCTGTTCTCTCTAGTTCTTTCTCTGAATGTAGATATCTTTTTCCATCATGATTCTTCTGGAGTTGTCTTATAGCCTTGCATTGCTAAGAAGAGTCCAGTCTATCAAAGCTGGTGGGTACACAAACATTGTGTCTGTAGCTACGTACAGATTTCTTCTGGTTCTGCTCTTCTTACTCAGTATCAGTTTGTATAAGTCTCTCTTGGTAAATATGAAGTCCATCCCCTCTTCATTTCTTATAGCACAATAATATTTCATTACATTCATATACCACAACTTGTTTAGCCATTCCCCAATTGATGGGCATCCCCTTAATTTCCAGTTCTTTGCCACTACAAAAAGAGCTGCTAAAATTATTTTTGTACATACAGGTCTTCTTCCCACTTCTGTGATCTCTTTGGGATACACCACTAGAAATGGCATTATTGGATCAAAGGGTATGTAATTATTTATATCCCTTTGGATCAAAGGATATGTAATTATTTATATCCCTTTGGGCATAGTTCCAGATTGATACAAAGTGAAATGAGCAGAACCACAAAAACATTGTATACAGTATCAACATTGTGTGATTATCAACTATGAAGACTCAGTTCTCCTCAGCAACATAATGATCAAAGGCAAGTACAAATTTCAACAGGAAAATACTGTCCACATCCATGTAAAGAACTAAAAAGTATACTTTTTTTGATTTATGTTATTCTTTTTCATGTTTTTTTTTCCTTTTGGTTTATTTTCTTCTCTCACAACTGTGGCCAATATGAAAAGATACTTTACATGATGGTGCATGTATAACTTCAGTCACATTGCCTACCATTTTCAGAAGAGGGGAAGTAGTAAGTAGTAAGAAGAAGTAAGGAAGGAGAAAAAATTTGGAGTTCAAAATCTTGTAAAAATGAATGTTAAAAATTGTCTTGACATGTAATTGGGGAAAATGCTATTAAAAATTACAACTCTCCTGGTTCTATTTTCCAAGTCTTTTCCAAGTTTTTCCAATGAGACATTTAACAGTCTTCTATTTTTTCACTCTTTTGGTTTTGTTTTATTGTTTCTTGCTTTCTCATGAAGTCATTAGCTTCCATGTGCTCAATTCTAATTTTTGAACAACTATTTTCTTTTTTTCTTTTTGGAGGGCAATTGGGGTTAAGTGATTTGCCCAAGGTCACATGGCTAATTTTTGTGTTAAGTGTCTGAGGTAAGATTTGAAGTCAGGTCTTCCTGACGCCAGGGCCAATTCTCTATTCACTGAGCCACCTAGCCTCTCCAAGCAATTATTTTCTTCAGTGAGCTTTTGTACCTCTTTTTCCAGTTGGTCAATTCTACTTTTTGGGGGGAGTTTTTTTTTCTTCAGTGAATTTTTGTGCCACTTTTTCCATTTCATCAGTTCTGTTTTTCAAAGGCATTCTTCTCCTCATTGCCTTTTTGTATCTCTTTTGCCATTTTACTTATTCTATTTTTTTTAAGTTTTTACTTCAGTATTTTTTGTGTGTCTCATTTACCAAGCTTTTGACTCTTTTGTGTTTTTCTTGCTTCACTCTCCTTTCTCTTCCTAAGTTTTTTTTTTAAAGCAATCGGGGTTAAGTAACTTGCTCAAGGTTACATGGCCAGTTACTTCTGGGTGTGGTGCTGAGTATCTGAGCCCATATTTGATCCAGGTCATTCCGACACTGGAGCCGGTGCTCTTACTTGCTGAGCCACCTGGCTGCCCCTAAGCAATTGGGGTTAAGTAACTTGCTCAAGGTTGCACGGCCAGGTGTTTCTGGGTAGGTGCTAAGTGTCTGAGCCCAGGATTCGATCTCCAGGTCATTCCAACACTGGAGTCGGTGCTCTTACTTGATGTGCTACCTGGCCGCCCAATCTCTTCCTAATTTTTCCTCTACCTTTTTTACGTGACTTTTGAACTCTACCATGGCCTGAGATCAATTCATATTTTTCTTGGACCCTTTGTATGTAGGAGTTTTAACTTAGTTTTCTTCTGAGTATGTGTTTTGATTTTCTTTATCATCATAATAACTTTCTATGGTCAGAATATTTTTTCCTGCTATTTGATCATTTTTCCAGTCTATTACTTTACTCTTTGCTAAAGTGGGGCTCCACTTTCAGAATGCAGGGTGCACTATCCCAATCAAAGGGGTATTTTGTGCATCTGTTTTCAGAGATATTTCTGGGGACCTGTAAGTTTTCAGTTCCTCCCAAGTGGTATAATCTAAGGAAGGTGTGTTTACTCCTCTCCTGGCTTCCTCTCCAGTCTATAAGAGACCACAAGTACTCTTTTTCTGCCCTAGAACTGTGAAGACTGTCCCTGTTATATTGCAGCTGCAAGCTCTAGTTTGTTAGTGTTCCTCTTTCCCTTTGGACTACTACCCAGGACTGTGGCCCAGATGTAAGTATGGGCAAAGAAATAGAGTCCTGCTTTGAAATTTTTAAGGCATGTGTGAATAAAATTTAGTGTTTCAGTGTCTAACAACAGACCATGCAGCTTGCCAGGAGAAAGGCCCTTAGTCATAAGGACTTTAGTTATAAGAACTCTGATCAATGCAATGATCAAGCATGATTTCAGAAAACTGAAGATGAAAATACTACACATTTCTTGGACAAAAAGTGATGGATTAATATCCAGAATGAGAAACATTTTAAAATATGACTATGAGAATTTACTTTGCTTGACTGATTCTCTCTCTCTCTCTTCATATGTGTGTGTGTGTGTGTGTGTGTGTGTGTGTGTGTGTGTGTGTTTTATAAAGGTTTTGTTTGGTCCTGGAGGTTTTGTTTTTTGGTGGTGGAAGGGGTAGTTGGGAAGAAGATAAATAAATATTTGATAACTGAAAAATATATATATATATGATTTAACACATAACTCACTCTGTAAAGATGGCTCTAATCATCGATGAGAATGCAGAATTTTAATAAAGGAGAAATATTTAAGGTATTCTTGAATAAAAGAGGTGAGTAGAATATGCAAGTTTTGAACAGTGCAATTAAGAAAAATCATGAAAAGTCAATCAAGGTGTTTATCAAGAAAAAACAAAACAATCACATCAGTTGTCTCATGTTTCTAAGCCATTGTTTCTCAAATGGATTGAGGGGTAAAGAAAAACCAAGAAGGGTTCATCTAGGCTGAAAAAGGATTTAAAGAATTCAAAATTTAAAAGGCACATAGGAATAAAAGGAAGAAGAAAGACCTGAATTAATATTCTATGGACTAAATTCCATACTCCCCTCTTTATGTATCATTTGTATTTTGGCAGGTTAGAATGGAGAGGAAAACAGAGTGAGGCATCAATTATGAAGGGAGAAACAAAGGAAGAGATAGCAGGGAAGTTAAAAGTGAAAGAATTAATCAATTAAAAATAATTAATTAAGAATGTACTTCTAAAAAAAGAAAAGAATGTAGTTCTAAACAGGCTCACTATAATCATAGAATGGATAACAATTTTTCCCAGTTTATCAAACAAGAGTTTAGGCAGAATAAAAGAGATTAAAGGGGAAGAGTAGAGTAGGCAAAAGAGGGTTGAAAGCAGGTCTTTCCATAAAAGACTATGTCACACACTCCCGCTTAATATATTTCATGCTTCCCAACACCTTCAGGATCAAATATTAACATCCTGTATTTGGTATTCAAAACTTTTCATAACTTAGCCCCACCCCAAATTTTCATGTTTTCTTACACATTACTCTTTAGTAATATTCTATAATACAGTACTTTTGGTGTCCTTGCTGTTGCATGAATAAGACACATCTCTTGTTTCTGGAAATGTTATTTGGCTGTCCCTCATTTCTGGAATGGTCTGCCTCCCTTCATCTCTTCCCTGACTTACATCGGGTCCCAGCTATCATCCTTCCTACCTTATGCAACAAGCCTTTCCAAGTCTTTAAAGAAGATCTTAGTGCTTTCCCTCTGAGACTACTCCCAATTTGTCCTATGCATATGCTGTTTGGATATAGTTGTTTGTATGTCTTTTCAATTAACAACTTGGAAGCAAGTTGTTATATATATATATGTGTGTGTATGTATATGTATATATATATGTATGTATGTATATATACATACACACACATATATTCCCCCTAACTTTAGTGGTTAGCACATTGCCTGGCAAATAGTAAGTGCTTAATAAATGCTAGTTGATTGATTGATTGATATAGGAACACATATCTTGACCTAGAACAGACCTCAGATGACACCTAGTCCTACCCTCTTACTTTACAGATGAGGAAACTGAGGTCCAAGGATAATAACTTGTCCAAGGTCACAGAAATGGTAAATGACTGAGTCAGTATTTGAACCCAGGTCCTCTGACTTTAGAACTAGTCTTCTTTCCATTATACCACACAGACACATAGATATAGGTGTAGATATATGCATAGATAAATATACAGATGATAGATAAACATACATACCCATATACTTCTCCTAAAGTCCTTCCTGATTCCTCATCCATGGTGTGTAAATAGGAATGAATTCTTGTAGGTTTTGCCAATAAGAACTGGAGGGTTCTAAAAAGATTGAAAAGTTTTCATTTAGGACATGATGAGGTGACAACAGACTATAATCTGTTTTCTGAGCAGAAGCCTAAGATCAGGGAAGTTTATCACTAGTTTGGCTTCAGAGTGATGAAATATTTTACTACAGTACCTCTTGAAAATCATCTTCTCAATTATAAACAGATTATTATCTACATCATTGGAGGGTCAATCCATAACAATGGAATCATAGATCCCTGGAGTTTTGAAATGGAAAGATGAATAGATAAATTTAGACAGATGGAGAGAGAGAAAATATGGATAGGAAAATTAACTTTAATATGATTAGCATCAAAGATCATTCCTCCCTTCCCTCTAAATAATCCTAATATTGTCAGAATTTTAATAATGCCCTTGTATTCTTGCTCTATAGGTACTTACTCTCAGGTAGGGGAAGTTGGGTCCCACCCTGGAGCTCCACATTTCCTTTGTATTCTGTAGCTAGTCATACCTACTAAAACTGGCTGTAATTGTCTTTGTCTCCTTATGAAAGGTTTGGGGCAAATGAGATCAATGAAGGGTAAAAACAACCAGAATGAAGTGGATTTTCTTGCTCAGATTGCCAAGACAGCTGAGGCCTCATAACCAGGCCTCACTCTTCATATGTCATCCCCCTCCCTTTTTCCTTTCAAAGGTATAAAAACCTTTTTGCATATTTGTTTGATTTTTTTTGTGGACATCCATGTACTCAGATATATGGGTAACCCAGACTCATTACCCCCTTTATTTAGACTAAAGACATCTTTTTCCTCTGCTTATGAGTTTAATTTATGATTTGATAGAGCCTGTTGTATTTGAAATGATGTACTTTGCATTATGTTTTGAGTAACTGACCTATGCATAAGCTTTTCTATGATTAAAACTGTACTTAATTAAGAGTCATCCATTATTATATGAGCACTTTTTCATGGTTAAGTAGGTTGAAAAAGAAAAAATTAATTAGCATACACACCAGCTGCTATATTCTTTTTTTAAACACTGCCATTGTCTTAAAATTGAGTTTTTGAGTAGGAGGAGTATTTTTTGTTAAATTGTGTGTATCAAATTGAAAGAAGGGCTAAGCTTTCATCTTTAGATTCATCAGCTTCTGTTATTTTATTCAATAGCAGTTGCCACATCTAATAATTTTGAAGACTTATTTCCAACATTCTTTTATATGTGTGAATGTAAATAGATATTTGGTTCATACAGACAAAGAGTATACATTTAATAAATTGAATACTATGGGCCCTCAACTAAAGTTCTGCTCTCATATCTTATGGTAAATACCATTAGTTACACCAGGACTAGACAATTCTTTGTAGGTCACACTAAGTTGGAAAGGCTCAGAGAATAGAATCAGATGGAGGCTTTATGCATGCTGAGTGAAAAACAGCATGGCTAAATTCAGAGGCTTACCACCATAAAGTTAACCAAGTGAGAAGGTCATGATTTATTTTGGTCTCAGCAACTCATCTACTAGAGAGTTAAGGTACTGTGCCCTGGCCTGGTGGATGGAATATCTGCACTGATGAAATCAGGGATTTTTCAGGCATATAAAAATTCTCTGATGAGATAAGTAATATTCAACTAAAACAAATTGCATTAAATCTTGCTAAATGAAATACAGGCTTACAAAATGAAGATTACCTTAGAACTAAGTGAATTCCAGTTTTCTAATACTTCATTTAAATTTCAGAAGTCCAGAGCATTTATTTTCCCAATCCAAAACCCCATAATAAATCACATTACTAGTTATTTGGTAAAAAGGAGAATGAAAATGACATATTTTTATTTTTTTTCAATTTTTCTATGTCAATTAATCATGTCATGTCACGCACAATATGACTTTATTTTGGAGCAAACCTAGGCATTAGCATTAACCAACATAGATTGAACATAGATTGAGAATGACATATGGTATGTATATCAGTAATTAATTAAGACATTGCCTAACCTTCCCTAAGGGTATTTAATGTTACACTTTCATTTTTTGACAAAGACATTCAGATCAAAAAGGCAGCTAAGGACTTTTGCCAACATACGGTATCCCCCTCCCTTTCTCTACTAACTAATACAGTTTATACAGATTCTCAGTTTGGAGAAATAGGCTTCTCCATCCAACATATTGAAGGGCATTCCTTGCATTCTCTTAACATTATATCCAGCCCCAGATAACCCCAGCTATGGGCTTAGCACTCTATCCACTCTGCCATATAATTGCCTAGTCAGTGAGTGGGGTGGATACAATTATAATTATTTTTGGGATATGGGGGGAAGTGGTCAGTGAGGACTAGCACCTCTGGTGTGAGGGCTCATCAAATTCATTTCAGGGTTGCTAATACACCTTTGTTATCTGCATTCATCCAATTTTCTTCTGGTTCCAAGAAGCTATAGCATACACAGTGGCCACACCCCAGCAAAGCTGTCTTGGCAGACTGGCTAAACCAGATCGAGGGTAAGTGATAGGTCTCAAACCTGTCAGTGAGTTAAGGAGATGTCTACTCCAAGCATATAAAGATGTCTCCCAGTGGAATGGGCAAATTAGAACAACTTGTTCATATGGCCATGAGGGCAGCTGAAGTAGGCACTGTGGTATGCTCAGAGCTTGGTCAGACATTAAAGACACCAAAGTCATCCACTGCTTCTTGGGTCATAACCACTCATGTTGATTTTTGTTTTATCACTGGACTTTGATGACTCAGGAAGAGAGAGTGAAACAGATAACTTTCTGCAATTCTGCCTCACTTAAATCCAATCCTTGTGCAAGTCAAGACATCACCCTATGATGTTATAAATAATCTTCACAAACAAAAGACAATTTCTGTGGTGGCAAAAAAAAATGGAAATTGAGGAGATGCCTAGTGATTGGGGAATGACTGAACAAGTCATAGTGAATGAATGTAATGGAATACTATTGTACAATAAGAAATGATGACAGGCAGATTTCAGAAAAAAAAATTGGAAAGACTCATAGGAACTGATGCAAAGTGAAAGGAGTAGAATCAGGAAAACATTGTACATCGTATCAGCAACATTGTGTGATGATCAACTATGAATGACTAAGCTCTTTTCAGCAATACAATTACCCAAGACAACTAAAAAGGAATCATGATGGAAAATGCTATACATATCCAGAAAAAGAACTAAAAGTTTCTAAATGCAGATCATAACGTATTATTTTCATTTACTTTATTTTTTCATGTTTTTCCCTTTTGATCTGTTTCTTTTTTTTAATTGTGATTAATATGCAAATATATTTTATATAGTTTCACATATATAACCCATATCAAATTTCTTACCATTTTTTGAAGGGAAGGGGGAGAAAATTTTGGAGCTCAAAATTTTGAAAAATGAATGCTAAAAGTTTCTTCACATTTATTTAAAAACAATAAATTGAAAGACAAATATTAACAATGTATAAATACCAATGGATCAACCAAGATGTTAATGAGTATCATCCAATCTTATTATATGAGCAGTTTCTCACTTTTTTTAATGATGCAAGACTTCTCTTATGACACATTTTATATTCTTCATGATTCTGCATTTAAAGTTTGCTGCACTCTGTTCAAACAGTATATGGACAAAATATCTATAACCTATTTCATAGCAAAAATTTTAAAAAGCACAAAGTACAAACTATTATTGATTCATTTACAAACACAAAAATAACAACATTTTCTTACTATTCTTCCTTTAACTCCTTTTGATTTTTTTCCCTTTGCATTTTTATTCGAGATTGCATTGCTTTTGCTTTTCTACTGATTCACAATCAGGATTAATATTGCTTCTATTCTCTTTTCCTAGCTTTTGGCCATTTGATCTCTCTTGTCCCATAATTCTCTGTATTCTTCATATGTGCTATTTCTCATGGTGTGATGAGATTTATTTCACCTAACTCCCAAGTGTCAGATTTGTGGCTTATTTCTATTTTCTCGTTATTATAAATAAAACTGTGGAGAATATTTTTGTAAAGATAGCATCTTATTTTCCTTCTGAATAGCATCATTAGAGCAAAGACCTAGTAACTAGGTCATTTCACCAAAATCTGTGAACAATTTGATAATCCATTTGATGGAATGCCATATTTTTCTTCCCAAAGAATGTAACATTTCACAGTTCTATCATCAGTGTTATAATGTATGACTTTCTACACATCTCCACCAACATACATTTGATCATTTATAAGCATCTCTGCTATTTTAATGAGTATAGCATGCCATCTAACAATTACTACAATTTTAATTTCTTTGTTTATTAGAATTTGAGTAATGTTTTCTTTCAGTTATTGACAGCTTGTATTTCCTTCCTCATAATCAGTCTTTTCATATTCTCTAGCCATTCATCCAGACCTGGGAAAGCTCTAGCTTAAAAAAGTCAAGGTCTATCTCCAGTCATCCTGATCTATATCTGGTCACTGGACCCAGATGACTCTGGAGGAGAGAATGAGGCTGTTGACTTTGCACAGCCATCCCTAACTCAATTCACTACCAAGTTATGACATCACCTTCCTGATGTCATGGTCCTCTTTAGTAAACAAAGGACAAACAAGTCATTTATCCATTGGAAATATTAATACTTTAACATTTTTCTTAATTCCTTATATATCTTGGAAATCAGGTGATTTTCAGCACAAAGTCACAAATGCTTGATTGCCCTAAAACTTCACAGTAGTTTATTTCTCATAACTCAAAACTAGATAAACCAGGAGAATATTCATGAAAGAATGTTTGTGTCAAATTTTAAGTCCATTGAATTATAAAAAAAAAATAAACTAATCTGCTTCACTTTTAAAGACCACAAGAGAACTGAGAGATATGTGACAAGTAGGACTTTTTCTAGGGCATTTTCTAGACTTCAGTTTGACTCATAGCTCTAATGTTAATTTGTGGGCCTTTGGGAAAATCACTTATTCTCCCTGGGCCTGTTTCCTCAATTGTAAAATGGTACTCTGAAGCAACTAATTCATGTAGTAACCATTTTAGTATAATGGTAGGTGTATAATAAATACCCAATAATGTCTGTTTATTGGTTGTTTCAAGGATAAAAAATAATAAATGGGTCTTTATATTTTATTAATATAATTAGTATCTACCTCTTACCCATCAAATAATCCTTGGTTTTCTTTCATGTTCAGCATTCAAATTCATTGATTTTTATTTGTTATCTTTTTAAACTATGGGTCAATATTTCAGAAAATTCAACAAACATTCATTTAAGCATGTACTGTGTATAACAAATGGGTCTAGGAGACATGAGACATAAAGAGATAAATAAAACATGATGCCTATAATCAAGGAAATCACAATTTATTAAAGAATCATTATACACATACATTAAAAAATAAGTTAATAATTATAATAAAATAGAGAATTAAAAGATACTTAGAATTCCAGTTAGAAATAGATTTCTCCAAGCTCATAGTTACAGAGAGAGCTTCATGGAGGAGGTAACATTTGAATTGGGCATTAAAAGATCAATAGAATTTTTACAGTGGAAGATGAGGCAGGAGGGTCACCGAAGTATAAAAACCTTTATGAAGAAAGATCAAGATGTGTGAAAATAGAAAAAAAAAAGTTTTGTAGGTGACAAAACGTCCAGTTTGAGTGGATCATAGAGTTTAAGAGAGTAATAGAGTGAGATAATTCTGAAAGATCAGATAGTGCCTGTAGCGGCAAGCACCCCGGCGTCCTCAGGGTTTCCTGCTACCACAGGTTCTTGGATCTGCTTTGTTAAAGGAAAGCAACTCAAAATGGGTTAACAAGCTTACTTTAATCAGTCAGACATATATCGTTTACCTTGTTCAGGGGAAAAAGGTCAGCACCCCGAACTTCAAAGCATACAGGCAGAATTATCAAGACAGAAACAGATCAAGTAGACAGATTTCCAAACTGTCCAACCATTACATCCATACCCAGTCAACATCTGGGTTTCCACATCTGGGTTTTTCAAAGCCGGGGGACTCTCAACAACGGCTTCCCAGAATTCAGATTAAATCACAGAACACTTCTCAAAGTGAGTCCCAAAACAAAGCTACACATCAGGGCTTATATAGCCTTCTCCTGGCTCAGAGAATGTAACAACCTTATTGACTCACTGGCCAATCAAGAAGTATCTACTGAAAAACAAGCCTCCCTCCCCAGGCTTCAGGTGCATTTTAGCCTAGGAGCAGGGAAGATCTTCCAAATTTGCATTCCCATTACAGTGCCAGAGAGCAAAGAACTTTGACTACAAAGGAGTTTTCATTTATTTGTACAGCAGGGGAAGTTTTTGAGCCATAGGGTACCATGTTATGAAAACAAAAAGATGTTTTACTTTATCCTTGATAGATTATCACCTTCCAGACTCAGTGATAATTATTTGTTTATTCTTTAATCACTTCATATTTTTATAAAGTTTGATTCAAATAGGGTAAACAGGATTGCTTGTTTTCTAGCCCAAGGGTTTTCTAGATAGAACTATTTTATTTTTAATGTAATGACTCTTCTGAGCCCTTTTGAAAACTCAAAGGCCTTAGGTGAATTTATATTGCAGGCTAAGATTTAGAAATTTGCCTACTCATTTACCAAATGTGACCAGGTTGAAACCTCTATGCAATTAAAACACTTGAGAGAGCTTAATTTCTGTACTTGTGATTTTCTGAATCAGAATCTCAGATTCAGGAAGGGCTTCAGAAGTAATAGAGTACAACACGTACCTAAGTAGGAGTATCTCCCAAGTCCTACATCATCAAAAGTGATAAATCAAGTTTGATTTAGAGACCTCCAGTGATGAGGCATTTGCCGCTGGACTGCTCTAAATATTCAGATGTTTTTCCTTTTACTGAGATCCTCTTCAAAACCTATTCTTTGTAACCTGTTTTTCCTTCTCAGGACAAAGCAGAACCCATCTGATCATCTCCTTTCTACAAGATCACTTTTAAAATACCTAAAGAGAGTCTTCTTCTCCCTAATTTTTGAATGACATGGTCTTCAGTCCCTTCATCATGCTTATGAGATTACCTTATTTTATTTTTCCACCTCTCCTCAAAATAATGAATTACTGAAACATAATACCTTCCTTCTTTCTAGGAACACTATCCTATCATATTTGACCAAAGGCAAGTTCAGTTCATTAGAATGTTGGATATATTATGACAATATTTAAAATTTCCTTTGATGACTAATCCAAAAATATACATACAACACATAATTTGTATGTGTACATGTATACACAATACAGTTCATATATATGCACATAAACATGAGTGCACATATATATGTTCACAGATATATGTACCTCTGTACTGTGAATACATATGTACACATATATTTATAGACATAGATAAGATAGAAATAGATAGAGAGATAGATAGAGATAGATAGATAGATAGATAGATAGATAGATAGATAGATAGATAGATAGATAGATAGATAGATAGATAGAT
>NW_027185655.1:82035030-82042841 GCF_028583685.1 Petaurus breviceps papuanus
GATAGATAGATAGATAGATAGATAGATAGATAGATAGATAGATAGATGAGATAGAGATAGTGATAGTGATAGAGACAGAGACAGAGACAGAAATATCTTTCCTGATGTTGCCCTGGGACAAATCTACCAGAGATTCTAATTCTAAGATCCCAATTAGGCCACTCACAAATTTCCTCTGCCTCATACTATCAATCTGGACAACTTGAGTTTCTTGAACATTTTTGGGCCCATTTTATAGTACTGGCCACTTTTTTAAGTCCAAAATAAGAGCTTAATTATTCATTTTGAAAATTATTAAGAATTACAACTGAAATTTATGTAATTACTTAATTATGAGATATATTTCTAATGTTTATTCATTGAGGCTAATCTTCCACAATATTTTAAACCATAAACAGAGGACACAACTTATTACAGTTTTATTTCTTTCCATAGCTAAATGTTTCACCCCCATGCAATAAACTACATAGACTATAGTCTACAATAGACTACAGTTTCTCCTTACAACATCTAGAATCAAATATAAAATTCTTATGTTGTGTTTTTAAAGTTCTTCACAAGATGACCTTATCCTACCTTTCCAGTCTTATCACATATTATTTCTCATTATGTACTCTATAGTTTCTTCAATAGCTATATCTTCTCTGCCTAGCATTTTATGCCCATTTCAACTAATGACAGGTGTCATATCTCCTTTATTCTACCTTTTGTGATTTCTGCTTAGACATTATATTGATGGCTTTCAACTAAACCAATCATGCCAAAAGCCTAAGGTCACCAGTGATAATGACTCTGGCTAGGGGCGGCCAGGTAGCACAGCAAGTAAGAGCACCGGCTCCAGTGTTGAGAAGACCTGGAGATCGAATCCTGGGCTCAGACACTTAGCACCCACCCAGAAACACCTGGCCATGTAACCTTGAGCAAGTTACTTAACCCTGATTGCTTAAAAATACAAGAAAAAAAAAAGATAATGACTCTGGCTTACCTCCACTCCCACTTTCTCTGAGTTGAGGTTCCATCTCTGGTACAATGAAGTACTCAGAGTCTGAGAGGTCAGATATACAATTCCTTTCTTAAAAACTTATCCTACAATCCTCAGTTGTAAATAATCCCCAGGCTGATTTTAAAAATAGAATGAAATAAAACCTACATGAATGTAAAAGAACTACCAGCTAGGAGATGACTAGCAGTTGGCAAGGAAGTTCTCTGGGGTTACAAGAGGTATTCCATTAAAGCCAAAAAATTGTTTTTATAACTTCCTTGCCCAAAGGGAACGCCGTTTAGTTCCAGATCATTCCACCTTAATTGACAATTTCCTGGATTTGTTCTACTAAGTCTTGGCATTGCAGCAACTGTGGTTATTTTGGAAGTATGAGGATTAACTCTAGCTTCCCAAATTCCACTGGTATCCTGATCCACAATACCCCTCAACATTTTAATCCTTTTCAAAACTGGCTAGTCTTTCAGCTCTGAATAGTCCTGATGATTAACCTTACTCCATAACCCAGAGTTACATAGATTTTCTCTAGTAATGACAACTTTCTTTGCAAAGTATTCATAAACCTTACGGTTAACATGTTCTCAAATATTGCTGATGATTGGTGCTGGTTACTAACTCTTATTTCAAAATACATTTTTGTCACTTTTTTAACAAAACAGATTTGTATTTGTCCATTGCTAATCTTTTGATACCCCATCCTTTCTTCATGGTTTTCTGTCATCCTAATTCATTCGTTATAACTTCAAGTTCTTTAGTAGCTGTCTGTGGGGATTTTTTTGCATCTGAAAATATAAAATCATTGGAGAATTGGTGAAAGGGGGCTGAAGGTTGAGTTCTGACATCTGAATTCAAATTCCAATTCTGATACTTGCTTTAGTGTATGACCAGGGTAAAATCATTTCTCTGGGCCTCATTTTTCCCTTCCATAAAAGGAAGTGGAGGGTAAGGGTAATGATACTTATAATATTACTATACAGTGATTATGTGGTACTGTTTACCTCAGTCTTCTTATCTATAAAATGGGTGAAATAATACCACCTACCTCCCCATGTTATTGTGAGGATTCCATGAGATAATAATTGCAAAGCACTTAGCACTGTGCTTAGCAGATAGTATATTCTATATAAATACTGATTATCATCATCATTATTATTTTTATCCCAAGCCCAGAAATATTCTGGAAAATCTTTTGAGTTAGGTACTGTGGGTTTTATTTTCTCTTTTATAGATGAGAAATTTGAGACATAGATTTGTAAGTAACTGCTCATTGTCACACAGATAATAAATATCATAGGAAGAATCCAAACCCAGGGCATTTCTAACTCTAAGTCCAGCAACCTTTCCAAAGAAAGCTGGGGAGCTCTGAAGCTGGCATTTTTATCTCATTCTGCACTATGGCTTATGACAATGGTGGTTTGATTCATTGAGACCTGTCATCTTCAATTTGAAAGAATACATTTTCCTCAAGATTCTTGATTGGGCATGAAGCAGTAATGTGAAGATATAAGACATCAGGGTCTGTCACAAACTGTGCTAGTAACTTCTAATTATCTTGCTAAATTTAATACCCATACAGCTGAGACCTTTGGTTTCCGAGTGCCTCTTGGAATGAATATAAAACTAAGCTATTCATTAAATCCTGTCTCTGCTATTATTCAATTCAATCCAATCCAATTCAATCAGCCTTGATAAGTACCCACTATGCGCCAGGCACCTCACTAAACTGCTGGTCCCCCCACAAAAAAAAAAAGAAAGCACAGGATCTGCCCTCAAGGAGCCTATAGTCTAGCTGTGGACACCAGATATATACTTTTCATTCTAGTTGTTCAGTAGTTTCATTAATGTTCAACTCTTTGCAACTCCATTGTGGTTTTTCTTAGCAAAGATACTGGAATGGTTGGCCACTTCCTCCTCCAGTTTATTTTACAAAAGGGGAACTGGGTCAAAGAGGATTAAATGGCTTTCCCAGGGTCACACAGCTAATTAGTGCCTGAGGTCATATTTGAACTCAAGTCTTCCTGACTCTAGACTTGGCATTAACTAAATACAAAATTAATATTTTGGGAAGGTGACTGTCCACTACATGGCTAATGTTCTCCTTCCTCACCTCTGTCTCATAGAACCCTTCATACTGGCTCAAATAACAAGATTTTCTTGATTTCTCCAGCAGTTAGTGTGTCATTATTGAAAAGACTGTTAATTTATCTGAAGGAAGATACAATTTACAGTAAGGAAGATAGGAATTAATGCAATTTTAGTGGGAAAAATAAAAATGGACACATTCACTTTGCCTGAATCTTCTGAAGTAATTACTTTAAAGCAGTATCATGTGCCAGGTGGGCAAGATGAAATTATCAATGCTATAAAGGAATATGTTAAAGCAGAAGTGTTAATCCATACAACCACATGATGAAAAAATGCTGTTTGACAAATACAAAAATCAGATGGGACATGGAGAATGACAGTGGATTATAGACAACGAAATAAGATGACTCCTCCCTTGTACACTGCTCTTCCAGATACTGTCACCTTAATAGAAAGGATCCAGAAATATGATGGGACTTCATATACAGTGATTGATTTGGCCAATGCTTTCTTCACCATCCCAATAGACTCTAAACAATGGGATCAGTTTGCTTTTACTTGGCAGGGTAGACAATATACTTTCACACACTTGCCACAAGGATATCTGCATAGTCCCACTATTTGTCATAGGATTGTGCCTGAACATTTTGATGAATTAAAGCTACTTGGTATACAGCTTACCCACTACATTTATGATATTATTATACAAGGAAAAAAATGGAAAAGAAGTGGAAAATACTTTGACACTTGAATGAAAATATGAAAGGCAAAGAGTGGGAAATTAACCCTGCAAAGATTTAAGCACCAGCTCAAAATATAAATTTTTGGAGAATAAAGTGGAATAAGGAGCTGCAAGAGATTATACCACAAGCCAGGCAAAAGATTCAGGATTTTCTTATCTGAAAGAATAAAGAGACCCCAAAATTTATAGGATTATTTGGATATTGGCAACATCACATACCACATCTGGGACAGATTTTCAAACACTTATATAAAGTTACTCAGAAGAAATATGAATTTGACTGGAGACTTGAGCAGAGTAAAGTTTTTGAGAAAGCCAAGCTGTTACACAATTGGTCCTTGATTTATAGCCAGTGCAAAATGACCCAGTGGAATTAAACGTGACTAGCCTGGACGATTACACTAACTGGAATTTCTGGCAGGAACAACAAAGTTGAAATGTACCTTTCAGATTTTGGTCCAGGAAATTTCCTTCATCTGGAGTTCAGTATAAACTGTTTGAAAAGCAGTTGTTAGCTGCATATTGTACTTTAGTAGAGACTGAACAACTGACTTTGGGCCATGGAGTAACATTAAAGCCTGAAATTTCAATTATAACTTGGGTAATAAGTACCCCAGCTTCTCACAGAATTGGACATGCCCAAGAGGCCAGCAAAAAGAAATAGAGGTGGTATATCCAAAATAGAGCTAAAACAAGCAAAAGTAGAGTTTCTGCTCTACATGAATCTATAGGAAACATCGATACTGAGGGAAATGATACATCCCTTGAACCAAAGCAACAGTTGGTACAGTCCTTGGTAAAATGGAATGACAGATATGATCGATTGAGTGAAGAAGAGAAGGAAAGCAATGTTTTACTGAAGGGGCAGCAAAATATTTGGGCCACAAAAGACACTGGAAAGCAGTAGCCTATAACTCATGTACTAGAAGAACTTTGGAAAGTACTGGGATAGGTGGAAGTAGTCAATATGCTGGACTTATGGCAGTACATCAAGCCATCAAAACAGAGCAAGGAGGACAGTGTCTTATATTCACTGATTCAAGGGCAGTAGCTAATGGGTTAGCTACATGGATGCCCATGTGGAAAAAATCAAAATTGGGAAATTCATGTTGAACAAATCTAGGGCAAAGAATTATGAGAGGATATATGGGACATGTCTTTGGTTATTTCTTTGTCAGTTTTTCATGTTGATGCTCACATGGCCTTCACCATGCCAGAATGTGAGTACAACGCACGTTCTAGTTAACTAGCAAAGATTGCTTTGTCCCTACTTTGACAACAACTGATGATCCAGGACTAGCAAAATGGGTCCACCAAATGGCTGGTCATTTAGGGGTCCAGGCCACATACCCGTAGACACAAGATTGAAGTATTAGTATCTCTCATTCATTGAAAAAAATAGTAGAGGAATGTCATATATCATTGTCAATTGGAATGTCAATTAGAAAAGAAATGAACTATTCCTCATGTAGTAACTGGCAAGATAGCAAGGGGAAAAGTCCCAGATCAAATGTGGCAAATAGATTGTATTGGTCCCCTAACCCAAGATAAAGGATGCAAATTTACATGTACTTGTGTTGACATCTATTCAGGTATACTAGTGGCTTGCGCTTGTAAGAATGTAACCCAGAAAAACACATGTAAAACTCTAGATCTTATAAGTCTATATGGACCCCGAGTTCAGATTCAAAGTGACAATGGGTCACATTTCAAAGGTAATGAAATGAAGATATGTTGTATATTAAACAATATAGAATGAATATATCATATTCCTTATTATCCACAAGCATCTGGTTTAATTGAAAGAATGAATGGATTATTGAAAGAACAGTTAAGGAAGTTAAGTTCTAATAATTTGTATCATTGGAAAGATATTTTATTCACTGCTTTATGTAATTTGAATAATTGACCATTGGGAGAAAATACATGTCTGGCCAGAATGATGACCCCTAATCTGCAAATTAGAAAACAGCAGACACCTAAGATTCCAAATACTGAATATTGGACTGTGAGGGAAAATGTCCTAGAACCATATAATGGACCACCTGATTTGGCAGGGTATGATTTACATTGTTTAAGGGACTTTGGGTTGGATAGAAAAGATATAAGAAACATCTCTGCTGGAATATGTATAAGAATCTCCAAAAATCATTTTGGACAGAAATTACCTAAATCAGGTTTAGCAGCTTGAGGAATACATGTATTGACCAAACTAATAGATTCTAAGTAGCAAGGAGAAATTATTGTGACATTGCAAAATTTGGGTGAAGAACCCATACAGTTTTGTAAAAATGTTAGAATAGATTAAGTGATTATTATTCCTTGTGAAACAATACCACTTGTGAAAAATGACCCTCCTGAAATAACTATCAGAGGAACCGAAGGGCTTAGTCCTACAAATAGAATAAAATTGGAAGCTAAAGTATGGGTAAAGGAGAAGCCAGATGATGTTCCAAAGGCTGCAGAGACTCTAGCACATGGGAAAGACAATACCATGGCTGTTGTTTACTCAGGAGAAGACGATTGTCAAATTGTGCCCTTAACTCATGTATTCTACTGTGATTGAGGCTATGATGGTAAGTTCATGGACTCCAGAAGCAAGCTGACACTATATTTGCTTCTTTTTGCCTTTTTGTCTGCTAAACTTGTTTGTGAGATTTGTTTCCTGTAGGCTTGGCATCCTTCACCTGCAGGTGCCTGATCATTTAAGCTGGATGACACCCCCTTTCCATGACTGTAATGTGCCACTTCCTTCACCTGGCATTGACCGAGCTCCATATGCCAGCTAAAGAACTGACCTTTCAAATGGGACCTCCCAGACCTGGTGTCGACCAAAACTCCTTTATAGCCATGGTCTTTATCATAATTGTGGGTTCTGTAAATATTGCATTGGCACTACATCTAACAGTACAGGTATAATGTGACAAAGGCCTGAAATATAAAGTTCGTCATGTCTATGTAGACAATTTTATTTCTATAAATATAGGTTGATAAGACTTGGTAACTGATATAATAGCTAAGTTCAAGGAAAGTGAAGATTCAAGAAGGAATCTGAAGTTACAATCCTGAAGGACTAGAAAAAGGATATTATCCTCAAAAGAAATATAGCAGGATGACTGGGATTAAATGGAAAAACAGTTAATTCTATTTTGGATATGTTATTTAAAGTGCCTTATGGGACATCCAGATAGAGAGGTCTAGGAAGCATGTGGGGAAAGTAAGCAAAAAGAATAAAGTATTTACTGTAGTACCTACTATGTTCAGGGTAGCTGTGTGGTGCAACAGATAGAATACTAGGCCTGGAGTTAGGAAGATCTGAGTTCAATTGTGGCTTCAGACACTCACTAGCTGTGTGATCCCAGACAAGTCATCTTAACCCTGTTTGCCTCAGTTTTCTCATGTATATTTACCAAGAAAACCCCAAATAAGGTTACAAAGAGTTAGACATGACTGAAAAACCACTGACCAACAACAAGTGAACTATATCCAAGGCTTTATACTAAACACCTTACAAATATTATTTCATCTGATCTCCACAACACCCCTGAAAGATAGGTGCTATTACTTATCCCCATTTCACAGATGAAAAAATTGAGTCAAACTGAGTTTAAGTGACTTGCCCAGGGCAACACAGTTAGAAAGTGTCTGAGGCCACATTTGAACTCAGGTCTTCCTGACTCTAGGCTCTGTACTCTATCTGCTATGCCACCTAGTTGCATTTGATTATGGTACTTCAAGAGAGAGATGAGGGCTGGAAACATAGATTAGGAATCCATACACAGAGATAATTTAGAGAGAAGAGGGTCCAGGACAGAGAGAAACAAATTAAGATTTTGACAATTTTGGGGGCGGCTAGGTGGCACAGTAAGTAACAGTGCTGGCCCCGGAGTCGGGAGGACCCCGGATTGGTTCCGGCCTCAGATACTTAACACACACTCACACACACACACACACACACACACACACACACACACACACACACAC
>NW_027185655.1:82042851-82084588 GCF_028583685.1 Petaurus breviceps papuanus
CACACACACACACACACACACACACACACACACACACACACACACACACAAGCTGGCCATGTAACCTTGACCAAGTTACTTAACCCCAATTGCTTTAAAAAAAAAAAGATTTTGACAGTTTTTGATAGGTAACAATAAAGGTGGTAATGATCCATCAATAAGCATTTTTTATGTGCTAGATAACTAGAAAACACAAAGTTTAGACAATAGGAAATCCTACTTCTAATGGAGCTGACAATATTTTAGGGGATTAAGACTGCATTGTGTATAATTACAATGTATTCTACTATATGAAAAAATATTCTACTATATGAAAAGTGCAGTCCAGAGTCACAAAGCAATGGATAAATGGTGAAGGGGGAATGGGGAAAGGTAGGTTGTTGTTAATAAGGGTAGAGTTAGTAAAGGTAGATTTCATGGAGGAGGCCTCAATGCTAGAGAGATTAATCAATGCCTCTGACATTCAACATAATAAATAAACATTAATTGCCTCTGTGATTAAGAATAAACATATACACATGTACCCATGACTATTAGTACACATTATATATGTATGTGTGTGTGTGTGTAAAATTATAGGTATAAATAGATTCTGTGCATATTTGTTTGCATATTTTGTACCCCATTAGATTATAAACTTCTTAAAAGCAAGGATTATTTTTGCCTTTCTTTTCATCCCCAGAACTTAACCCAGCACCTTGTAAATTACACATACTTAATAAATAATATTTTCCTTCTTTCTTTCTTTCCTTCTTTCTTTCTCTTTCTTTCTTTTTGGAAGGGGGAAAATCATGGCAATTGAGATTAAATGACTTATTCAAGGTCACATGGCTAGTAAGTGTTAAGTGTCTAAGGTCTGATGTGAACTCAGGTCCTCCTGACTTCAAGGCCAGTGCTCTATTCACTGCACCACTTAGCCACTCCTTAATACATATTTCTTGACTCGACTTAATAGATAGCTTTGTGCAAGGAGAGGCAGTATGGCATAGTTGATTGAGAGTCAGCCTTAAAACCAGGAAGACTTGAGTGAAAGTTGTCCCTCTGAATGACACTGGTTATGTGACCTTGGAAAACCCCTTACCTCTGACTACTCTGGCCAATACTCTAAGACTATAAGATGCAAAAAAGTATTTTTTTTGAAAATATTGGTATTTTCAATATTCAATATTCAGTATATTCAATACTGAATTGGTAGGAGTTTACTCACCTAGGAATTCTTTACACTAATGAAATCATGATCAATTCCTGTGCCTATGTTTTCAAGAGAGTAAGAGTGAATATATTTTAGGCAGATGGAATACTGTGATGAAAGACATTGAAATGACAGAGAACAGGATCTATTTTTGGAAGAAAAAACTATCAATGTGGTAGTAGAATGTATAGAAAATAATAATATGCGATACTGAAATTATGAGACACTTAGAATAATCATTTACTAGTAGAGATTAAGTAAGGTTGAGGGTGGTCTCTTGTATGTGATTAAGAGTTCTTCTTTTGTACCTCCTAGATTGACCACTCTTTTACGATTAAAGAACACCTTTGTTGTTGGGGGTGGAGTCTCTCAGAGTTCACTGAGTTTTCTATGCTATTGAAGGAATGACTGTCTTCTCCTGAGGATTAAGGGATGAAACTCGGGGAGGAATCATGATTCAAGTTGCCACAATGTTTCTTGATTACTAAAGGACCACCTTCTGCTGGAAAATTGAAGATGATGATAATATCAAATAGTTAAATCTAGAAGAGATCTTAGGAATCATAAGGCCAACCTCTTCACTTTTAGAGAAGAGGAAACTGAGGTCCAAAGAGATTAAGTGATTTGACCAGAATCACACAAATAATGGGTGTCTAAGGCAAAATTATAACACAGGACTTCCTGACTCCAAATCCATAGCTATGTCATGTCATTTACCTCATGTGAAAACAGTAGGAAGGAAGGAAGGAAGCATATCTCAAGACGATGAGGCCTCTAAGCTGTTGAAAGGTTGAAAGGGGAAGAACTTTTCCTTATGCTATCCCTTGAGAGTGAGGATAGGAACAGGAAGATTACTTCTGGATGATAGTTTTGAGCCATCTGAATTTCCTCCCCTAAGTCAAGATCCAAATGCACTCCCTAATTCCTAAGTCCCTGACAACACCTGCAAATGTCCCAAAGTGCATCCAGGAACTTTTCTTTTTCTTAACTCCTCTGTACAGACCTTGAGGTTGGCTCTCATTTCCAATGCACTTTAAGATTCAAAAAAAAAAAAGGTAATAGCCATGAGATCATCTCTCATTTTTATCCTAAGAGACTTAATTAGAATCATAGTGACATGACTATGGATGAATGATGACCAAAATTGTCATTCCTTATTACTGATGACCTTTTCTATTTTATTAAAAGCTGCTAGTCAGAGGATCTTGTGACTGCTAATGAGTGTTCTGTTCATACTGGTCTTTCTAAGGTGTATTTCATTTGACATATCCAAGACTTCCAAGTTCTCTTGCATCCAGCATTGTAATTATCATTTCTTAAAGACCTAAAGTATGTCTCTACCCTCCATTTTTCTTGTACTTGCCAGTTAAAATACAATAATTTAGGTTATCAAATAGTCCCATAATTATATGTACTCTTATTCTCTTGGCAGCATGTGGTTAATTAAAAGTGAAGACTAAGTGGCTATACTTAATCATCTAAATATAATGTGGTTTATTTTCACCCTGATTCAATCTAAAGGATTTATAGAGAAGTGTTCAAACATAAAAATGTAAGACTTTACAATTTCATAATGAATACATATTCATTTGAGAGCAGGATCTGTCTTGATTTTTTTCTATTGCCTCAAATGAGACCTCAAATTGCCTCAAACATGGCAGCTAAGTGGCACAAAGAAGAGAGGACTGGACCTAGACTCAGAAAGACCAAAGTTTGAATCCCATCTCAGATATTTACTATCAGATATTTACTATGATCCTAGGGAAGTTACTAGATCACTTTTTACATCAGTTTCCTCTTCTGTAAAATGAAGATAATAATAGCACACTAGAAATACTTCTATACTATAATAGCATAAACTAGAAATGCTACCATAATAGAAATACTTCCAAAGTTTGTTGCGAGGCTAAAATGATATAATATTTATAATATCTTTGTCATTTAGTTTTTTAGTAATATCTGACTCTGTGACCCCATTTGGGGTTTTCCTGGCAAAGATTCTGGAGTGGTTTTCTATTTCCTTCTCTACCTCATTGTTTCCAAGCAAGGAATTGATGAAAACATGGTGAACTGACTTGTCTGGGGTCACACACACCTCTAGTAGGTGTCTGAGTCCAGATTTGAATTCAGGAAGATGTCCTCTTGACTTCAGGTCCAGTACTCTATCCACTGCACTAACTACCTGCCTGTAATATTTATAATTTTCCATTATATTTATAAAACACTTTGCAAATCTTAAAGTATGATATAAATGCTAGCTAATATTAGTATTAATATTGTGAGTAGTTATTATGTATATACTCAATGCTTGGCATACAAAAAGTGTTTAATAAGTGTTTGATATATCTATCAAGTCATATGGAAAGTTAGTATTAACATTATAATTAATAAAACTTAGATCTTTATAGAATATAGAATTTTTTACATTTAAATGAAAATTTATGGTTGATTAAAATGATCACAACAGACAATGCTTAAGGTCACAGCTTTTTAGTGTCAAATACTCTCTTACGAGTATTTAAAGCATGACCTCTGGATAAAAGCTTTCTCACAATTGAGAGATGTCATCAATTTTTCCAAGTGCTGATTTCCTCCCCACAAATATCCAATCTCAGAGGTAAGATTTTCCATGACTTGTCTTCAATGAGAGATTTCTCTAGTGTTACTTTTCTGATGAACTTGGGAGTCTATTTTCCAAGGTGAAGCATTAGTTAGATTCTTGGTAGTCATGTCATTTCTCCCTTGTATACTTTCTGATGTCTATAAAAAGACACATAAAAACATGAGTGCCAGCTGGTTCTGCCACATTCACCACACACACACACACACACACACACACACACACACGATTTTTCTCCTGACTATATTCTTATGAATATTAAAGGCTGTTCTCTATATCAAGGTTTTGCCACATTCTCTTTGGTAGGGAGCCTTGATGACTGAGATGAGCTTTTAGGTCAAACCCTTTCTTATGCTGATATTAATATAATATTATAGAAAATCAGAATACAGAGATGATGTATATTGCTATTGATATTAATGATAGAGATGATGTAGATATAGGTTTAAAAAGAGATACAGAAGGGATGGCTAGGTGGTGCAATGAATAGACCACCAGCCCTGGAGTCAGGAGGACCTGAGTTCAAATCCTGCCTCAGACACTTAACACTTACTGGCCTTGCGCAAGTCACTTAACCGCAATTGCCCTTCCTTCCCCCTCCAAACAGGGAGGGGGGGGAGAGAGAGAGAGAGAGAGATAAAAATTCAGATTTAGATAAATATTCAGTGGGAATTATATTCCTGAGTCTATTATTTTTTCTGTGATAAATGATGGGAGTGGGAGAGCACAAGGAGAAGCAAAAGACTTTGGAGTAGAATCTTTGAGATATTCTCAGTAAGTGGTAGATAGAGGATGAAGTAAAGTCTGAGAGAATACTTAATTCACAATAAGGGTATAAATTACCACAAGCCTAAAAAAATAAAGAGGAGAAATAAAACTATGTTATATTTTTATCCATTACATACCTTGTTCCTTCCCCAGCCCTACCCCAATCCAAAGCCAGATATTTGTAGAAAAAAAGTAATAATAAATAATTGTTACCCTCCTGTGCTCTAGCTCAGTTCACTTCATTAAATTCTCCACAAATTCATGGGAAAGAAATCGATGAGATGCTTCTTGTGGAGCCTTAAAATAAATGACTGTCATATTTCTAAGTTCATAACTTTATTGAACTCAGGATACAACATAGTCTGGTGGAAAGAAGGTGTTGGATTGGAATGTGTAGGGCAGAGTCACATTCTTGATACTGTTAGCCTCTTCCTTCATGGTGTGAGGAAAAGTTCTTTTGTCTTTCTGTAAAATAATACTTTATAAAACAGAGGTAGCATGTTATAGGTGATATAGAGCTGATATTCACTAACTCTGTGACCTGAACAAGTCCCTTAACCTCTCTATGGCCAAGGCAACTCTGTCAGACTAGAAATTTCAAAGAAGTTGAAGATCTATATTGGTGTAGGAAATTTTCCATGCTAATAAAATTACAGATTAGGAAACCCATAAAGAAAAATAATAGTAATACATGATTTCTACTTATGGAAGGAAAGGCTATTTAAAAAATATCAATTAACCAAAAACAGTTGATTCTTTACTAGTGAAAGGTCCTAAGCAAGGAACAAATGGAAGATGGGGGGAGCCGGAGGGCACAAAGATGACTAAGATTGACCTCAAGTAGTTCAAAATTTGAAATTAGCGTTGATTTCCTTAGAAATACACAGCCAGCCCAATTGCCTTGCCTTCCCTTCCCCCCAAAAAATCAAACAACAGAAATACATATCCAGGCATTTCCATATAGTCTCATTTTCTGACTACAAATCAGAAGCTATAGGGAAACTCTGATTCCAGAGTTCTCAGATCAAGGAGAGAATATTACAAGCAGCCAGGAAGAAACAATTTGAATATTGTGGAAACACAATCAGGATAACTCAGGATCTGGCAGCTTCTACACTGAGGGATCGAAGGGCTTGGAATATGATATTCCAGAGGGCAAAGGAGCTGGGATTAAAACCAAGAGTCACCTACCCAGCAAAACTGAGTATCATGTTTCAGGGGAAAATATGATCATTCAATGGAATAGAGGACTTTCAAGCATTCTTCCTGAAAAAAAAAAAAACTAGAGTTGAACAGAAAATTTGACATTCATATACAAGAAGCAAGAGAAGCATGAGAAGGTAAACAGGGAAAAGAAATCATAAGTAACTTATCAAAGTTGAACTATTAACATTCCTACATGGAAAAACAATAATTTTAACTTATGAAACTTTTCTCAGTAGTTGAAGGGAATAGAAATATATATACTTGTGTGTGTATGTGTGTATGTATGTGTATATATGTATATATGTATGTATGTATATATGTGTCTATATATGAGGGTATATGGGCATATGAATACATATGTGAATGTGTGTATATATATTTACAGGTATACATAGATAGAGGGCACAGGACCAATTTGACAGGAAGGGATGATACTTAAAAGGTAAAATTAAGAGGTGAGAGAGAAATATAATGAGAGCAGATGGGGAGAGACAGAATGGGGTTAATTTACTTCATACAGAAGAGGCAAGGGGCAATGGTTACAATGGAGGGGAAAAATAGGAGGGCAAAAGGGAATGGGTCAACCTTATTCCCATTGAATTTGGCTTGAGGAGGGAATGAAATACACATGAAATGGGGTAGCTCACCCTAAGGGAGTGTAGGGGGGGAAGGGGATGAGAGGGGGTATGATAGAAGGGAGAGCAGGTAAGGGGGAGGGAAGTTGGAAGCACCCACTTTTGAAAAGAGATGGGATCAAAGTAGAGAATGGAACAAGTGGAAGGTGGGATAGGAGGGAGGGAAATACAGTCAGTCTTTTACAATATATCTACTATATTATTGTTTTGCATTAGCCACACATGTACATCCTATTCTGAACTGCTTATCTTCCCAGTAAGGGTCGGTGACAAGGGAGGAAGGGAATGGATCTGGAATTCAAAGTTGTAAAATCAAAAATTCAAATATGTATGTGTGTGTGTATATATGTGTGTGTGTGTGTGTGTGTACTATTATCAATACTATTTTACATGTAATTTGGAAATAAGATATACAGGCACTGGGGTATAGAGATCCACTGGAAAAGTCAAAAGGGGTATGGGAGAAAATATGGGAGAGAGCAGATTGGAGGAAGGGATATCCTCTGGGAATGCTATTTTGGGGGGGTGGGTAGGGGAAAAATGGGGAGAAAATTTGTAACTCAAAATCTGACAGAAATGAATGATATAAATCAGAAGTTAATAAAGCATTTGGAAAAAATAAAATAAAATAGAAACAACATCCACCAAACAAAAAAGAATTTATATGCTATGCATTTGGTCTATATATATTTAATATTGATATTTCTTCATAGTCTATGATTCCTTTTAGTAAAATGTACTTTCCCTACTTATATCTTTCAATTGTATCTATTTTTGCTTTTGATTTGTCTTAGATCATGATTGCTACTCCTGCCTTTTTACATCAGCTGAAGCATAAAGAAAGTCTGCTTTACCCTTTATTTTAACTCTTTGTGTGTCTCTGATTCAAGTGTGTTTCTTGTAGATGACATATTGTTGGATTCTTATTTCTAATACATTCAACTACTCACTTCCATTTTAGGAAGGAGTTCATCCCATTTTCATTCATAGTTATGATTACCATCTGAACGTTTCTGTGTATCCTATTTTCTTCTGTTCATCCTCTCTCTCTCTTTCTATCCTGTTCTTCCTCTAAAGTCTGTTTTACTTTATTAGCCCTCTCTTTTATCATCATTCACTTTTTTTAATTTATATTTCCTTCTACTTCCCTATTGGATAAGATAGAATTCTATACACATGCACACACACATACATATAAGTGTGTGTGTACATATATGTATATGTGTGTGTATTTCCCTCTTTGAACAAATGAGAGTGAGGTTCAAGCACTGCCTTCTAGCCACTACTTGTCTCTTCATCGTAAAAGTTCTTCATTGTGTCTTTTTATATAAGATAATTCTCCCCATCCCCCATCTCTTTTCCCCCTTCTCCCTGATCTTCCTTTCCCATCCAGTTGTTTAACATCACCCCACATAATGAACCCAACTGCCCTAATAGTGAGAAAGTTCTTAGAAGTTGTATGTTTCATCTTCCCATATAGAAATGTAAACATTATACACACACACACACACGCACACACACACATATATTTGCTTTTTGGAGGGCATTTAGGGTTAAGTAACTTGCCCAAGGTTACATGGCTAGTTTGTGTGTGTGTGTGTGGTTGGGTGGGTGGGTGTGGGTGTGGATGTGTGTGGGTGTTAAATGTCTGAGGTTGGAACCAAACTGGGTTCGTCCTGACTCCAGGCCTGGGGCTTTACTCACTGCGCCACCTAGCCACCCTGAAATGTAAACATTTTAAACTTGAGTACTTTATGATTTCATTTTTATTTTTACCTCTGTATATTTCTCTTGAGTCTTATATTTGAATAACACATTTTCTATTCAACTCTGATCTTTTCATTAAGAATACTTGAAAGTCTTCTATTTCATTAAATATCCAAAATAAAATTTTGCCAAGTAGGTTATTCTTGCAATCCCAGCTCTTTTGCTTTCCAGTATATAATTTTCAAAGTCTTTAGTTTCTTTAATGTGGAAGTCTCTAAATCTTGTGTGATTCTAACTGTGGCTCCATGTTCTTTTAATAGTTTCTTTCTGGCTATATGAAATATTTTTTTTCTTTGACCTGGGAACTCTGGAATTTGGCTCCAACATGCCTGGAAGATTTCACTTCAGTATCTCTTTCAGGTGGTGATTTGTAAATTCTTCCCCTTTTTATTTTACCCTTTAAAACTTAAATATTAGAATAGTTTTCCTTGATAATTTCTTGAAATATGGTGCCTAGTTGTTTTTTTTTTCTTTATCATGACTTTCAGGTAGTCAATATTTCTTCAACTGTCTCTCTTAAATCTATTTTCCAGGTCAGTTGCTTTTCTGATGAGATATTTTACATATTCTTTTTTATTATTATTATTCTTTTGACTTTTATTGCTTCTTGAGGTCTCATAGCGTCATAAGTTTCCATTAGCTCTATTCTAATTTTTAAGGAATTATTTTCTATTTGGCCAATTCTGATTTTTAAGGAGTTATTTTCATCAATGGAGTTTTGTCAATTTGATTTATTTCAATAGGGTCAATTTTTTTAATTTTTAATTTTCTTTTAAAAAATCTTTTCAATGAATATTTTATTTTCCTCAATTACACATAAAAACAATTTTAAGATATTTTTTTAATTTTGAGTTCCTAATTCTTTCCCTCCTTCCTTTCCCTTCCCCCTCCCTGAAATGGCAAGCAATTTTATATAGGCCATGCATGTGCAATCATGCAAACCATGTTTCCATATGAGTTATGTTGTGAAAGAAAACAGACCAAAAAAATTCAAAAAATACAAAGAAAATGGAAAATAGTAGGCTTCGATCTTCATGCAGACTCCATCAATTCTTTTTCTGGAGGTGGAAAGCATTTTTTTAAATCATGAATCCTTTGGAATTTTCTTGGATCTTTGTATTGCTGAGAATAGTTAAGTCATTCACAATTGATCGTTGTACAGTATTGCTATTACTGTCTACACTGTTCTCCTGGTTGTGCTCACTTCATTTTGCAATAATTCATGTAAGTCTTTCCAAGCTTTCCTCAAATTTTCCTGCTTATCGTTTCTTATAGGATAGAAGTATTCCATTACCATCATACATCACAACTTGTTCAACCACTCCCCAATTGATAGACACCCCCTTAATTTTTAATTCTTTATGACCAAAAAAAGGACTACTATAAATATTTTTGTGCAAATATATCTTTTTTTCTTTTCTTTTTAATCTCTTTGGGATACAGACCTAGTAGTGGTATTGCTGGATCAAAGGGTGTGCACAGTTTGATTATCCTTTAGGCATAGTTCCAATTTGCTCTCCAGAATGAATGAACTAGTTTAAAACTATACAAACAGTGTGTTATTGTCTCGATTTCCTCACATTCCACTCAACATTCATCATTTTCCTTTTTTGTTATATTAGCAATTATATTGTGTGTGAGGTGGTACCACAGAGTTATTTTAATTGGCACTTCTTTAGTCAATAATGATACAGACCTTTTTCATATGACCTTTAATTTCTTCATTTGAAAATTGTCTCCTCATGTCCTTTGACCACTTGTCAATTGGGGAATGACTTATATTCCTATAAATTTCATACAGATCTCTATATAATTGAGAAATGAGGACTATCAGAGAGATTGTAAAAAAAAGTATTTCCTAACTTTCTACTTTTTTTCTAATTTTGGTTGCATCGTTTTTATTTCTGCAAAGGTTTTATTTCTGCAAAGCCTTTTTAATTTAATTTAATAAAAATTATCCATTTCTCATCTCAAAATGCTATCTATTTTTAGTCATAAATTCTTCCCTTATCCATAGATCTAGCAGGTAAGTTATTTCTTGCTCCCCTAATTTGTTTATGCTTTATATCTAAATTATGCACCCAGTTTGATCTTATTTTGATATATTATATAAGATGTCTGTCACTCTATACGTAGTGTCTGTCCTATGCTTTTTTTTTTTTTTTTCGGTTTTCCCAGAACTTTCCCAGTAGTTTTTGTCAAATAGTGACTTCTTGTTCCAAAAGCTTGGGTCTAGTTTTCTGAAAATTTGATTACTATGGTCATTTGCTAGTGTGTATTATGTACCTAATTTATTCCACTGATCCACCACTCTATGTCTTCGCCAATACCAGGTTGTTTTGATGAAAACTTCTTTGAAATAGTTTTAGATCTGTTTGGCTGGCCAACAGGTATGATTTTCCTCAGTATTTTTGGTGCCTCTTTTATAAAGTTATTAATTATCTTTTCACAATTTTCTTCCTCTGCTCTCTCTTTTTTTGTCTCATTGTCCTTCTACCAATATTATTTACTTTTGAAGATATCTTAAGCACTTCCAGGAATTCTTGTTTGAATTTCTTTAAGGTTTTGCCTGTAACTATCTTAGCTTCGTTGCATTCTGAGTTTGTGTAATGATTTCCCTGTCACCACAATAACTTTTTATGGTCAGGATCTTTTTTATGCTTGCTCATTTTTCCACCCTCTTTCTTGATTTTGAACTTTTTGGTTGGTCTCTGTTAAAGTTGGTCTTTGTTCCTGGCATGATGGGGAAGGGGTTTCTGATTTCAGAAAAAAAAATTATGGATGGTTAGAAGATTTCAGGGCTTCCAAGGCAGTGTATTCTAGGGAGAGGTGTGGTAAATGCTTTTCTTATCTGTGTTCTGGTCCTTACCCAGGGAAGCCCCCAGTCCCCTTACTCCTCAGGTCCCTTACTGCCATTTGAGCAGAAGTGATAGTGCTCCTTACAGCCCTTGCTCCTTTGGGACTCTAATTGATACTACTCCTCAGGGATTCTCTTCCCTCTTGATCAAAAGTGCTCTTCCCTGCCCTTGAACTGTGACCTAGGAGTGGATATAGGCAAAAGGTTGCGAGAAGGTATGTGGTCCTGCATCCAGAAGTCTCCTATAATGTCTATCTTACCAGTTACTAGCTCCCTTATCATCTCTATCTTGAGAACTCCTGAAGCTGCTGCTGCTTCTGTAGTCACCACTTAATACCAACTCTGATACTTCATCCACATGGACTATGAGCCAGCCTCTACCCCCATGTCACAGATATCTATTTCTAATGTGCTAAGTTGTCTTGGACTTAAATAATATTTCACTCCAACCTTTTCTAGGCTCTGCCACTGCAGAACTTGATTTGGGGTATTATATTAAAGTTGTATTGATGGGAATATTGGGAAAGCTAGACTGAGTGCTTCTTCTCTTCTTCCATTTTGACTCCACCCCAGAAATCCCCAAACAGAGCTTTTCCTATAACCCCATTGCTGAACTGACACTCTGTCTGGAAGCCTCCAGTTCTTTGCATAGACCAGTGTTCCCTGGCAGACATGTGTGGAGAGGTGTTTTATTTTGTGAAATAGGTTTTAGGAGTGTTTGTTGTTAAGCTGTTTTATACTAGATTTCTTTATTTTAGTACACACTCCTATCTTTACCTCTGAAATATGATTTATATAACCAAAATTTAAACTGTCTAATGTTTTCCAGGTGGAATTAAGCCTAAGAATGGGAGCCTCAGAATATTCAGTGGAGATGAAATGAAATGAAACTGAATATAGTTTTAAAGGACTGAATATGTAGGGAATATTACAATTACACATATTATTTCAAATTGGAAGTATAAATGATAGGGGAAAATATAAATGCCTCCTTTTGCCAAATCTACATCAACAAATAAAGCTGAGTTTAAAAAATCACTGGCAGTGAGTAAGAGCGGGCCCCCCAATTGGGAGACCTGGGATCGAATCCAGGCTCAGATACTTAGCACCCACCCAGAAACAGGTAACTTTGATCAAGTTACTTAACCCCAACTTCTTAGGGGCAGCCAGGTGGCTCAGTTAGTAAGATCGCTGGCCCTGGAGTCGGGAGGACACAGTATTGGTTCAGGCCTCAGATACTTAACACCCACACACAAAAAAAAACTGGCCATGTAACCTTGGGCAAGTTATTTAATCACAATTGCTTTAAAAAAAAAAAAAAAAAGAACATACCTGTTTCTGTGGGAATGAGTCTGGGGGCTGTGACCAGGCAGAAACAATAGCTAGGTTCCCATCACACAGACACAACTACTGTTTCTGTGGCAACTAAGAGTTCAGAGACACAACTGTTGTTCCAGTGAGCAGTGAGGCATATATGCAGAAGCTAGGACATTGGTGGTTGGGAGGCTAGATAGGTCCAGTGAGTCTGTTGTTCAGTGGGGCCAGGTCTATATATAATGAAGTTATAATATTGGGACTGGGGTCAGCTTCATCAAGATTCCATCATTCTTATATATTATTCCTTTGCACTCCTCTTTGATAAAATGACAATGGCCTCCTAGCAGTTCCAGGAACAAGATTTTTCTCATCTCTCGTGTCATTTCTCATCACCAGGCATTTTCTCTGACTGTCACCCATGTCTGGAAAATTCTCCCTCCCCCTCGATAATTATTGATCTCCCTAATTTCCTTTAAGTCTCAAATAAAATATGACTTTCTCCTTACAATGGACAGGTAGGTAATGCAATGAATAAATAGAGCACTGGGACTAGAATCAGGAAGACCCATTTTCATGAGTTCAAATCCTGCCTCAGACACTCATTGGGGGACTCTGGGCAGATCACTTAACCCTGTTTGCCTCCATTTCCTCATTTGCAAAATAAGCTAGAGAAGGAATGGCAAACCACTCTAGAATCTTTGCCAAGAAGACCCCAAAAGGGGTCTGTAATGTAGTGCCAAAGAAAGGCAACTTCCCAAGGTTCAAAATACCAGCATAGGTGCTCTCCATTTTATCCAGTGACCAACCAAGAACAGAGAAGGTCAAAACATGACATCATTCAAAATACAGAATTTACTAAGTGTGATTAAATAATCTCCAAGTACTACCCCACCCCAGGACCTTCCATTCATTCAATCAATTACAAAGTCCCTGTTCTAAATACTACTCCACCCCTAGGCTGTACCTTCATTTAGTCCACCACAAAGCCCCTCTTCTCAAATGGAGATTAGTTTCCAATCTAAGTAAAGTACATTTATTTGTTCAATCATAGAACCCAAAAGGTCAAAAGTTCCCCACCCCTGGATCACAACTGAATCTACCCCAGAGTTACATCAAGCTTAAGCACAGCATTTAATACCAAAATGGAGGTCTTTTCTTCATCTTGACAAGAGGCAAGTTCTCAGCAATCTTAGTTCCTGGGGAGACAAGACTTAGCAAGGCTACAAGATACATTGCCAGTCTCTCCATTAATTCATCCTCTGTCTGCAGAACAGTCCTAGAACCCCTGAAAACATTAGCAAAACCCTCCCCCAGGATTTCTGTAAACATACAACAAGAAAATACTTCTTCAGGGCTTCTGAACCAACAGAAAGGTTCCCAGACCCCTGCAACAACAGCACTGTCCTTCACCAGTGGATAGTATTCACTCTCTGTCTGCAGGACAGTCTCAGGAGCTCTTAACCAGCAGCCAGGTTCCAGGACTTCTTCAACAGGACTGTCTTTCACCAGTGGACAAATCTGGCAAAACAACATCAAAACAGACAGACAAAGTACCAGCAAAACAGCCAGGTCTCCTCAGTCCTTGGCAGCTCTGGGAGCAGGTCTCGAAAGTCCAGGGCGATTCAAAGTGGCCCTCAGCAATCCTCTCAGTCTCTCTCTCTGCCTCCACGAGGGTGCTGCTTCCAAAAAAGTTCTTCTGCCTTTCTCTTGTCTCTCCAAATCTAGCTCCTCCCAGTTCAGGACTTTCTTTTCACATCAACAAGTCCACCCCACAGGTGGGATTAACAAGCTCTGGGTTTTAACACAATCAGTTTGAAAACCAAGCCAATACAGGGGGATCTTTATATTCCATGTACTATCACAGGGTCACAGAGAGTTGGACATGACTGAAATAACTCAACAACAACTGGGACCTTTCCCAACATCTTTTCATTCTAGTAGCTTCTGTCTGTTAATTAGTTCCTATTTACCCCCTATTGAGTTTGCTTTGCATATATTTGTTTGCATGTTGTCTCCTTCATTAGCACTATGCCTGACAAATTATATGTGCTTGAGAAGTGTTTATTGATTAATTATTTTAAACTGTGGCAGGACTGGACCCAATATTCCAGATGTCATCTGACCAGGGTAGAAAACTTTAATATTATCGCATCCTCATTCCTGGGCATTGGGTCTCTCAATGCAACCTAAGTGTCTTGAGCTTTTTAGTTTGCAGTCTAATAAAATTCCTGTGGTTTTTTGTTTGTTTACAGAAATAAGTTTTAAACAGCCATTAAGTGATTCATCTGTGATATTTCATAGAATTTTATCCAATTCAATGCCATACAAGGACATTAAAATTGTTGTGAACAAGTGACTGAGTATACTATTTGATTTGTGGTAATGGAAATTTGAAGATCTTCCCTGCCCCTTAAGAAGTCTAAGGGAATTTGAAGACATTTCCTACTTCAAAGATCTTCCCAGCCCCCTAATAGGTTGAATGTACCCACATGGAGCTTGTGGTAGGAGGAATTTGCTGAAGGGTAGAGCAGAGCCTACAGGAAGCTGGGAGTCAGAGTAGTTAGAGATGGAGGGAGAAGAGGATGCACCCAAGCAGACAGGCTTCTGAGTGTTGGTTTGCCGGAAGGATAAAGGATGGTGTGGCTTTCTATGATGTTATAGCTTATTAACTTCTTTGTTACTATGATGGATTCAGCTTTCTGGTTTGGGAATTCAGGTTCTGGTGTCTTAATAAATATTTTTGCTTCTGTTTTCTATATGAAGAGTCTGTTATATTTTGCAATTGAGCACCATACTGGCATACTCATAGTCGCCATCTGCATTGTGATTATTGTGTTGGCACTACAACAGGTCACAATTATTTGTGATATGTTTTATGAATTGATGAGTAAGAATAATTATTGGACTTATTGGAGTATTCTAAGGGTTATTCACCTGAATAATCTTTGAGATTCTAGGTTTAAATATCATTTGTAGTTTACATGTTTAACAAATAAATATTTTTATTACAAGTTTAATAATGGACAATAGTACATCCAACTAAATTTGCTTAGTATCTGCTTATATTTCAGCTAATTCCAGCAGAGAAAACATCATAACTCCTAGTTATGGATAAAACATCCAATCACTTTAAATCCCCATAAGGATTCTTTGTTCAATTATTTTCATTTATTTTTATTCTCACATGATCACAGTGATGCTTTTTATGCTTTGTGTTACAATGAATCTTTGTTTTTGCTTTTAAGAATATGTTAATACTATCATTTTGTGCATTTATCATTTTAAAGGATTATAAGGAAGAAATACATTGAGAAATGCATTATTAAGACATAATAATTATTATATTAGAATACTTTCTTTGCATGTCAGTAAACAAGTGTGGTTGAGTGCCAAAAGTCTTGATGTACCAGTGCCATCATAGTAGCAGGACTCTTATAAGTGAAGATGCTTATGAAATCAAAATACTGCCAAATTTGAATAGGTCTATTTCAAATAAATTATATATTCTGGCATTCTTTAAGGTAAAAAGAAATGAAAGTAAATTTCCTCATGTAATTTTGGCGTTTGTCAATTAAAACAAAAGGCTTAGTTAGACGATACACTTCAAGCATAAATTTGAAAAGTGATTCAATTATAGAAATATAAAAATAGACATTTTTAAAGGAGTAAAAATATAATTGACTTGCCTCTCATTAGTCCAAAATATTACTATTACTTTAAGTAAGCTGATCATCTCTTCATCTTTACACAAAGTAGAATATTACTGATTAAAAAAAAAAAACAATGAATTAGCTAAAAGCTCAAGGTCAATTTGACAAGACTCTCCTAGGTGTGCATTTGTTGGGGTTTCGTGGTGTGTTATAGGGTCATCTGGAAAGAATTCACAAACTCAGACCATCTCTATCCCAAGCAAAGGCATTTATTGAGAGTAACAACTCCCAGGAAGTGGGCTGAGTTCCAAGAAGGAACTGTAGCTTCAGTAAGACAAGACAGGCAATTTTATAATGCAACAATGTTGATTACACAACAGAAATTATGAATATTAAAAAGGCAAGAGGGTTTTGTCAAAGGGTTAGGTAATGAATAGGGGAGGGATCCAAGCTTTGTTCGAACTGTGCATGAAACTCCCTACAATGCATACAGAAAAACCTTTTGGGAGGGGCATGTAAGTATGATAATGATATTATAATAAGCTTCCCTATGTCATAAATTCACCTAAAGTATAGCTTTTTCCATTACTATGCAAACACCAACATAGTAAAAGTCCCTTCTATTATTTGGGGATCCACGTCCTGCTCAGACTTTCTGGTTGGTTGGCTATTGTAGTTCTGTTTGAGATGGATGTGGTTGTGTCTGAATACATAGGCACACCTACTATTTCTGTGAGGAATATGAGGAATGGGTTTGGAGGCAGTGGTTACCTAGAGGTAGTGGCCTCTCCATCATATAGATACATCTGTTGTTCTAACGGGGCATGAGTTCATGGACATACCTGATGTTCTAGTGAAGCAGTAAGGCATATAGTTAGAGGCATATAGAAGTTAGGATATTGAGCCTGGGGACCAGTAGGGCGGTTAAAGTCAGATTGCGTGGGTCAAATCAGGATATGGGTTAAGTGACTTGTGCAGAATCATTCATCTAATAAGTGTCTGAGGCCAGATTTGAGACCAGCAATCTATTCAATGTTTCAGGTTCAAAAGACCTAGATTCAAATCTCAACTGGGCTATTTCCTGCCTGTGTGGATATGGGCAAGTCACCTACTTTGTTCCTTGCACTTTGCTACCAAAAAATATACAAGAAGTATTTCAATATATCTGGAGGAACTCCTTAGTTGTCAAATTCTTTATCAGAAAAGTAGTCCTGATACTGATAAAATGAAGTTCATATTTTCCGTCTATAATTTGCCAATTCTTCGTGCCAAATCTATTCAAAATTAATGAAACTCTGTGTCAAAGGGAGCACTCCCAAATGTTTACCTAGGCAATTGAATTATGCAAATAAATCAACATGAAATGAAAATACTGGTCGGTTATAGCCTTGTTTCTTGTAGACCAAATTGTTTAAAGTGAAACTCTCCCCGTGTCCATTGGATTCTCTACCTTGATTTTAGAATACTTTTCAAATGTATCTAAGTTTCTCCCTGTGTGAAAATTGTATTTTAAAAAAGCAAAGTAAACCCTTGTACTGAAAAACAAATTCAGTGAAGTTGTAGGTATTTTGATGTTCAAAAATGAGTCACTTTTCCCAAAGTCTTTGAAGTTGCACTTAAAAAATCAACTGTGTTAGAGGTAGATTAGCCATAGAGGAAAAAATCAGAACCTTCCTGACACTACTAGCTAGGAGTTAAAACCTTTCTTGTAAATAAACAAACAAAAAACCTCTTTGGAAGAGTAAACTTCATTTGATATACAATTAAGGTTATCTCTGGCAAATGGTCTATGGGCGCCTTTTTGTTCCTCCCTATTTCACAATCTAATCTTGTAGAGCTAACATTCATTCAGAATTCAGTGAAATAGCAATCATCTTTATCTGGAGACAAACCCATTTGTAAATTATAGATAGTAAATAAAATGAGCAAAAAATACCAAAAGATTTGAGGACTGATCACCAGGCAGCAATGAGGCAAGGGATAGAGAGGATGTGGAAAGGGGCATAAACTCATCAGGTACCAATAGCAGTAATAAGACTATAAAATGGCAGAATTCTAATTCTTTAAGCATGTCAGTGAGCTAAACAAGGTTTCTGCTGTCCAGGAGTATATTCAATGATTACATTCAATTCATAGCAGTGCCTTTCACTTATAATCTTCTGGTTGCTGATGCATGATCTAGAATCCCTCTGCCCCTCTCCTTTCCTAGAAATTCCAAAGTTTCCTGATCCCCCACAAACACATGCCTTCTATCAAGTTTCTGCCTTCTATCATTCTACATTCCCTCCTTTCCTGGGGAAAGGGCTGGGAATCTGAGAAAGAGAGAGAGAGAGAGAGAGAGAGAGAGAGAGAGAGAGAGAGAGAGAGAGAGAGAGAGAGAGAGAGAGAGAGAGAAGAGAGAGATGACACATATTTCACGTCATTTCTCTTGCACAGTGCCTGATACATGGTTAGTACTTAGTAAATACTTTTTTTTAATTCACTCACTCATATACTATTCAAGTCTTTCCATTTGTATTTAATTTGAAAAATTCTTTTACAAGATACATGCCCACAATGTAGAGAGTTACTTCAGTAAACCAGATCACAGCCACTCAATGCCATATTAAAAGGACTTTGTCAGTTTTTGTGACCAAACAACCTCTTTGTCAAAAATCTTTGCTAAAGGACTTTCTAGAATGGCAGGGCTTGCAGGAACTTGTTTCCTTCTGGTACTGGTTTTGACATCTCTAAAACTGAATGAGATATGGGAATCAAACTTTATTAGCAGTTATTTGGGAATAATGTTTAAAATACAAATAAGCAAAAGTGCATTGCTAGTATAAGTAAAGTAAAAAAGAAAAAACTTTATAAGCCTCAGTGTCTAAAAGGTGAGCTTTTTAGAAGTATTTTGATTCATAATCTGCCTCCAGTCTAGCTTTTCAGGACCATTGAAGAATTAATATTTTCTTCACACACTCTTTTATGTTTTAGTCAAACAGGTATTCCCTAAATTCAGCACTTATCTCCTGCTTCTGTGTCTTTGTATAAATGGTACCCTTTGTGATGAATGCTTTGTCTGCCTCTAAGAGTGCTCTCCTTCTTTCAAGTTTTCACTTCCTACAGGAAGTACTTCTATACATGTGTATACAAACATACACATATAGGCACATTTACATATATACATACAGAAACATTTGCATAAGTATTCTGACTCTACTTTTTTTGCCTTTTGGGGGGGGGAGGGCAATTGGGGTTAAGTGACTTGCCCAAGATCACATGGCCAGTTTTTGTATTAAGTGTCTGAGGCCAGATTTGAACTCAGGTCCTCCTGACTCCAGGACCAGTGCTCTATTCACTGTGCTGGCTCTACTTTTCAAAAGAACAAAAAGGAAGAGGTGGGAAAGGGTTAAGTGAAAATGTCACAAATAAATTGCATTTATCCAGACTTCAAAATCTGAACTCCACACTGTGTAACTTCATTGCAATAGGTTATATTTTAATGTGATCAGAAAATGCCTTTCCTTAGATTGAGTTCAATTTATTTCTTTTTCAGATATTCATTTAATGTTCCATTTAGACATATATGGGATGAAATATGCTGTGAGATAAGATACTTGTATTCTACAGTCATTTTGTTTTTTCTTTGTTGGGCAGTAACTCTATTTTGTATTGGACTGGGTTGTCATTTTTGAAGATTCTTCTTTTCTCTCTCCACCTGCACTGGTATTTGCAAGATTTAGTTTTTGGAGAGAAGGAGATATTTCTACTTTTAGACTGATTGAACAGCTCATTAATGGCTCATTTAAAATTGGGGGGAAAGGAAAGAGGGCTACCTTCTTAAGGCTTGCAATTTCAGGATCAAGAGAAATTATCTTGAAACTAATTATGTGCAAATAAGTCTTTCTTGTAGTTGTTGAAAAGGATAGTTAGGCTTAAGGCATGTCAAATCTACTAGTTTTGTTCTGGAAATATCAAAGAATAATTCAAGTAAGACCGGTGTAGAGAAATGATTACATGGTTATGTGAATGACTCATTAATTCTTCTTTTATATAATGTAATAACTACTTTTGTTGAGCTATAACCTGACACTTTGCCATTTTCTCCAAATTAAAAAAAATCTTTATTCATGTCATTATAGGAGAATTTAAATTACAACAATATTATTACAGAAAATATATCCATTATCCATTTTATTATGTTTTATGATGCACATGAAGACACTGGAGTGTATTAGTCATGGGTTAATGGGGAGATATTTTTTCCCGGGTAGAATTTTAATAAACACGTTCCATTCAGATTTGTTATTTCTGAACTTCCACCTTTGAGTAAAGGATTTTGTAGACTATTCATGGCTGTTATGATAGTCTATTACATAGGTCTTAGCAACTATATTGGCAGATAAATAAAATAAATTGCAGTATCTGGAACTGATCATGCTAGTGATCTCAAAAGTCAAGACCTGCTACACCAGTGGCTACAGCTGTGATCAAAAAGAAATAAGAGATTCTGTGGGAACACTTACATAGCTGCTAAATGTGAGGGGCAGGATTTGAATCCAAGTCTTCCTGACACTGTTTCCATCACTTTGTCCTCACTGAGCTTCACACTCCTTTTTTTGGAATCATGGGATTGGAGTTAGGAAGACCAGAGTTCCAATCTTGCCTCACATTTACTGTTTTTTTCACTATAGGCAAATCATTCAACATTTTTGAGACTTTATTTCTTTGTCTGTAAAACAGTGATGTTAATATCTCTAGGACCTACCTTACAAGAAGCAACATGCATGAAGAGGGAACGTCATGCTTGATATCAAGAAAATTTGGGTTCAAGTTCTGCTTCTCATGCATACTAGTCAGAGGAATATGAATGTCACTTAATTTTTCTGTGCCACTCTCCTCTTTGGCAATTAATCACCTTGGGCCATCGATAACAGTGTGCAGCATCTTGTCCAGCCCTGGTCTCCTGCTGTCCTTCAGCTGGGGATCCATGCCATGCTGGGTGAGCAGGGCCCAGGCCCTCCCCCACATCTGCCTCAGCTCCTGAGGAGAGCAGTTGGCTCCAGGCACCATCACCCCACTGGCCTGTGGGGCCTCTAAGACGTGAACGAAGAGCTCAGCCTCTACCAGCAGCACAGTGAGGGCTGTGTGAACCTTGGGGCAGCCCAGGGCCTTCAGGAACAGAGCACCAGCATCGTCTTGACTCCTTCAGAGGCAGCAGTTTGGGAGGCTTTAGAGGACCTCGGGCCGAGCAGTTGCCCATTGCTGGGCCTGGCCCCTAAGGGGCGCTCCACCCTCAGCTCTGTTCAGCAACTGGAGCACAACTTGGCCTGCAGTGTTTGCCAGCCTCCCAGGGCTGAGCTCCCATCTGTTGGGCCAGCAGACTGGCAAACATGGGTGCTTCCAGTTCACTGCCAGTCTTCGTCCTGCAGCAGGAAAATGCCAGCGTTCAGAAGCTGGAGAGCCAGAGCTTCCAGGGCAGGCCCAGAACCCGCCCAGGCTCCGGCCACCACCCCGGACCCCGGCCAGCCAAAGAGATTGTGCTGCTGCTAGTCTCAGCTCCTCACAGGCACGGGGCTCACTCCAATGTCTGAGAACCAGGATCCAGCAGCCCAGGGCAGTGAAATCCTCAGGCCCCAGGGCCAGGAGCAAGCTGAGGGCACACAGTGCCCTGCCCAGAAGCATGGGGCTTGCACCAGCCATCTCCACCAGGTAGAGCAGTGGCTCCAGGCAGGCTCGGGGAGGGGCTACTGAGAGCCGGTCAGCGCAGGCCGAGGGGTCCTCATGTAGGTGCACCAAAGCCTCCAGGTGCAGCTTCAGGCCTTCTGGGCTGCCTCTGTCCTGCAGCACCGGCCACAGGGTCTCCAGCAGCAGGGCCCAAAGAACACCGGCCACGGGCTTGCAGTGGGCCCCCTCTTCCAGCGCCCAGGCAAGGATGGCCTGAAGCACCTCTGCGTCGCAGCATCGCAGCAGGGAGCCCAGGGCCGATCCCAGGGTCCATCTGGGATCAGCCAACCTCCTGGAACCTGGGGCTCTCCTGTCGAAGCATGCTGGCGCCTACCTGAGTATCCAGCCCCCTTCCAAGGGGCCCAGCGACCTGTCTCAGGAAGTCGTGCCTCAGCCACTGGTCAGCAGGGAGGGAAGCAGCAAGTAGGCCGAGCAGATCAATGGGCAGTGCTGGGCAAGTGTGAGCAGCCAGAACGCAGCCTCTGCCTGATGCACAACAGCCTGGAGGCCCTGGAAGGCTTGGCAGGTGCCATCCTGGGCCAGAAGCTCAAAGGCCTGCAGCAGCCACCCATGAAGCATGTTGTGGGGGCCAGACTCTGCTAGTCCCCGCAGCAGGTACAGCAGGAGCATTCAATTCCACCAGAGGCATGAAGGACACCAGGGCCCAGGCAGCCATTGCCCGTCTGGAGTAGACTGGACTTGCTGAGAGATGAGAGCAAAATTAAAAGCAAAAAACCTATCTTAATCATTTTAAGTTTCATATGAGATTTTATATATTTATATATATATATATATATGGCTTGCAAAATTTTACAATATCAATGTTCACCTGTTTGTTGTTATCAAAGAGGACCAATGACAGTGTGGCAGATAGAGGAGAAGGACTGGGTATGAGCCCACTATCCTCTTATCAGCTATTCATATAACTATGCTGGAAAGTTTTCCAAATAACAGGAGGGGTTCAAAATCTTCCAGTGTCCTAGAACTGTCCAAGTGGGCTCTCCCTTTCATCCCTCTTATAAAGGGTCCATGGCTTCAAGCAGCACAAGGCAATGAAGGTCAGGACTGGCACCAGAATAAATACTGAAGCCTTTGAATGTTTACCTCAGGTTGAAATCAATCCTTCTTTATCTGAATTTCCAACTGAAGAAGTTTTGGTTGTCATTTGCTTGCTTGTCTTGTGAGGCAAAGTGCCTGGTGCTGATTTCATTCCAGCAGAGGTCTTGAAAGCAGGGGGTCCACTGCTCATACAAAATCTGACTGAAATCTTCTGGGTTATATGGCAAGAGGAGGTTATTCCCCCAAGAAATGAAGGATACCTCCATTGTCCATCTATATAAATGAAAAGGAAATATCATTTGTTGATAATGGTCTGTTGAGGACACCTTGGAAATGTTCAATCCATCTCTCCAGGATTGTGTCTTTATCACTACCAGTGTGGCACCATCAGCAATGAGTAGTTAAGATGCACCAAATATCTTTGGCCCATAAATAGCCTTCAGGGCATCATAAAAGTGGTTTGGATTGTTATTACCAATATAAAGCTAAATTTTAGCTGCCTTTTTACTGAGTCAAGAACTCTGCATCTTTCTAAACTTTGCTTGTACTTTGCTTTTGATGGAGTTAAACACTGCCCTCTTAAAGACAGACAAACTGTCCTGCTGGTAAACCTTGTAAAGTTCTCATTTTTCATTTAATAACTTCTGAATTTCCCCATCATTTTCATCAAACCACTCTTGTTATTTGTAAGTGTTCTGGTCAAGATTATATGTGATGTTTTATTCAAAATCTCTGAAAGCTGCCCACTTTTTCTCTGCTCCACTGTTACCAATAATGTGTTGGTTCAGCTTTCTTTACAAGTCAGTAACAAACTGCTCACACATGGTCAAGAATTCTAATCTATTAAGTTTTCTGATAACTATCATGCCTTGTGACTGCCACTTTTTTTGAATGCAAATGTTTGACTTAGGGAGGATATGTCTATGATTGATCCAGCACTCTGTGCCACATATCACCTTTGTCACTCTCACATCCTGTCTCTTTTTTTTACAGTGATACAGTCTATTAAATGCCAATGTTTGCTGTGAAGTTGTATCCATGAAGTTGTTTTTTTTTTTTAAGCAATCGGGGTTAAGTAACTTGCTCAAGGTTACACGGCCAGTTATTTCTGGGTGTGGTGCTGAGTGTCTGAGCCCGGGATTCGATCTCCAGGTCGTCCCAACACTGCAGCCGACCGGTACTCTTACTCGCTGAGCCACCTGGCCGCCCCGTATCCGTGAAGTTTTGTGGCATTTAGTAAAGTGGAAGACATTGTTGGTAATGAGACAGTCACAGGACACACAATAGTAAGTGACTGTGGGCTGCTGCTGCTTCCAATGGCATTGCTCCTGAAGACTCCTTGCCATGTCTGATAATTTGTACTCACTCTGGTATTAAAGTCACCTAGAATTATGAGCTTAGCCTCTTTTAACACACTGGTGATGATAGTCTCCAGGTCTTTTATAAATTTTATAAATTTTTCTTTGACCTCATCTGGATTCATTGTGGTGCTAGCATATACACTGACGATGTTGGCATGGAGCTTTCCTGCAAGTAGCAATAGCATTTGTTATGAGCCTGTTCACTCCTTTTGGGAAGCATACAAGCTTGTACAAGCCAGATTAAATTTGACTGTGAAACCCATGTGTTTCACAGCACTATCTATCACTGCAGTCACTCCAGAAAAATGTATATCTAGCTCCAACTTTGGTAAACTGGCCTTCATTTGCCAACTTTGTCAGGGCTTCTTATGACTGCTATTTAGATGCAATACCTGCTGAGTTCTTTTACAAGAGCTTTTCATCTTTCAAATCTACTGGATTTCTGACTGTCCATAAAGGTACACACATTTCATGTACCAATGATGAGTGGAATCATCTTAGCAAAAGTTTTTTGTCCATGTTATTATTTTTCAACCACAGGTTGTATTCCCCATCTGCTTTGACAAACCAAACAGGGTTAGGTAAAGCAGACAACTTTAGGGCATCTTTTCTAGCCCCTTCCTGAAGCCAGGAGGTGAGCAATTCAGTTCATAAGAAGGCTGCTCAGACACCCAGAGGGCTACCAAAAAGCACTATCACTTTAGTCCATTAATAAGACAACCCTGCAGCCCAGGCTCCTTGTGTGCAGGATTGTGACTATAGCTCCCAATGTACCCACATCTGCTACTTCGTCACTAATTCATTATCACAGGACTTTGAGGCAGGTAAACTAAGAACATAGTAACATAACAAAATAGTAAAATATTTCAACAGTAAAATGATAAAATTATAAAAATTATTGAATAGCAAAATAATGAAATGGTAAAATGCCAGATGATCACTTTTAAATTGCACATAAATTGGATTTAAGTAAGGCAAAGTTGTGAAGTCATCAGCCTCACCATCTCTTTCAGAGTCGTCAGAGCCCAGCAGCAAGATAAAAGTCAAGATGATTGACTATGGCTTTGGATGAAATGGATGACTTTGGCACCTTTGATGTCTGACCAAACTCTAAACACTGGGCAGCACCTACTTCCGCTGCCTTCAGGACCCATTGAAATAAGTCTTCACATGTTTGGAGCAAACATCTCCCTAACTCACCACCATGTTTGAGGTTCATCAGTTACCCTCAACCTGGTTAACCTGTCTGCTGAGATAGGTTTTGGCCACTGCACATGCTACAGCTTCTTGGAGTCACAGGTGAGAACTGGGTTGCAGGTGGACACCAAAGGTAAATAAGCAACTCTGAAAAAGGTTTGCCAAAGGGTGGCTAGGTGGCGCAGTGAATAGAGGACTTCAGTGCAAATCTGGCTTAGACACTTAACACTTACTAGCCATGTGACTTTGGGCAAGTCATTTAACCCCAATTGCCCTCCAAAAAGAAAAAAAAAAAAAGATTTGCCGATCCCGTACCCCAGGGATACTAGTCCTCCCTGACTACCCCATAATACACTCCAGAAAAATCAAACTTTCCTTCAGCAATCAAATTGACTTTCCTTAAATACAGGTCTGACCTTGTCAGATCCCTATTGAAAAACTTCCATTGACTCCTTAATACTTGCAAGATTAAACACACTTTTCTCTTTGGCAATCAAAACCTTTCATATCCTTGCCCTGTCCTACCCTTCTGATCTTTTTACACTACTTTCCCTTCATGTACTCTGTGATCCAACGACACTGCTGTTCTTTTAACAAGACATGTCTTGACTGCAGGCATTTTCATTTCGTGGAATGCTATCCATCTTTATCTCCCTCTCCTGGATTTCCTGGCTTACTTTAAGCTCCAAATAAAATTTTATCTTCTCCAATAAGTTTCTCCTGGTCCTCCTTAATTCCAGGGCCTTGTTTCTATTGATTGTTTCTTATTTATCCTATATATTCCCAGCATTTAGCAGAGTGCATGGTAGATAAAAGGTTTTCTTTATATTTTATTTTATTCTGAAGAAAAAAGATTGTTTCACATGAAACTGCAAATCTATTATGTACAACTTGCTATCTTTTTGAAATAAATAATAAAATTATCATGAACTTTCTTTTTTAATATAAAATAATTCCACATGTACTTCTATTTATCAGTTCTTTTTCTGAATGCAGATAGCTTCTTCTCTCATATGACCTTTGTAGTTAATTTGAGTACTTATAATAATAGGTTCTTAATAAATGCTTGTTGACTGACTGCTTGACATTATAAAAAGAGGAAAATAAACATGTAAATCCAAGAATACTTGGGCATAGAGTAAAAATGCTCATTTGAGGAGATCAAGGATGCCATTCACCTTAAAATGGGTTTCTGTGGCACAGTGGTCAATTGAATAAGGAGTATTTGAGAAAAAATGAAGGAACAAAGTGGGTCAACCCAATTCTGGACACATGGGAGGAAATACAATCCAGGCTTGGAGATCCATGGAGATAATAGCATATACACAAACAATGAGCAGTGCCTAAGGTAAGGCCAGCTGGAAACTTCCTGGAGAAGGTGGTAACCAAGAGCCAGAGAGATGAGCAGCTGTTATGGACAGGAACTGTTTTCTGGCAGATTATTCTGGATGCAGAGGAAGGTTGTGTCCATAAATTCCCTGTCAGACATCAGTGTTGTAGGTCTCTTTTCTCAACTCTTTCTGGGAATAAGGGAGATCAGATGATAGATACTCATTTAGGAAATGCTCACTAGTAATGTTTTGTTTTCTTTGTGTTATTCTAGTTCTCAGTTTTATCCTGATAAAGTGTTGACACTGTTTGCTGATTTTGGCATGAGTCTTTCCTCATGGTGAACAGTTAAATGCCTAGACATGAGTTAAATGTGCAAATTCCCAGTTTTCTAACCAGGAGAAGATGTAAGTGAGCCAGAGGGGTAAATTAGCCATGAATATACCCACAATTTAAAGCTGAGTCTGAAAGAGTTTAAAACTGGTTGACTAGCTGACCACATATATAAAAATAAGATACTATTGGCAAAAGATCACCATGCCTATCATATTGTAGGTACTTAATAAATTATTCTCCCCTCTCCCCATCTTAGTTCCCCTTAATCTTACACAAAATTCAGTATTTAGATCTAATCTATCCACATGCAAGTTGAATTTTAGGCTTCTTTTGCTAAACTACCAGAATGGCTTCCAGGTGCACAAATTGCATTCTTTTTTCTCATCAAAAAGCTCTATAATTGTTGCTCTAACAAGCGATATTCACATCCAGACAGACATCAAAAAGTCAGTAGCCCTAAACATTCACATTCCAACTACACATGGAAATGCTGGTGTATCAAGGCAAATGCCTGTATACTGTTGCCGAATGTCAGCTGTGCTCACATTTTATCATTTAGGTATTAAAGTACTTAACAATACAAGTGCAATAGATGAGTCTCATTACTGGTTTCCTATAAAACTAAAAATATGCTGCATTGTAATTGTCAGGAATGGGTAGGGAGAAGGAGATTATGAAGGAGCAATAGTTGATGCTCTTAATTTTGCCATGCATGTCCAGGTCCAAAAGGAGAAAGAGGGATGGGGAGGAAAGGATAACAAAATGAAATAAGGGTAGGTATTTGGAGAATAGAAAAGATAATGAAGAATGTAAGGCATTTTCTAGGGAACTAATTCACTCTCCAGAATTAAATTGCTCTGGTCCCACATTATTGCTTTATACCCTTCTCCTAAATTGTAGCATCCAATTTTCAAAATTAATTCAAAGAAGCAAAGAAGAAAGGAAGGGAAGGAATTCTCCAGTGATATGTATATGCCTAATGCAATACAGTTGTTCCCATTAAAATTTGATCAGCCTAAATGTTTATTGTATGCAAAATAAACTTTTAATTTTGTATAATCTACATGCATCCTAGTATGTACTTACTTTGTAGGAACTTGCAATCTGCTTTCTGCTTGTATTAATTCTATTTGAAAATTTCACTGCTTGTTATCTGCCTGAAATCTTTCCTAGTTAGTTTTCTATTTTAAAATATCTTTACCAGATTTGTATATGCCAGAACTTGTTTAGATTACCTCCAACTAGATTTGTATATTTTCTTGGCTCTAAGGGAAGAATTTTGAGGAGAGAAAGCATGGAGACAAGACAACCCATGATTTAAAACTGAAATAATCTTTGAAACAAGCTTCTGAATGGAAGCTAAGGCACCTAAAATTTCTCCAGCTTATATGTGTATTTATAGAATTATAATGTGCATGCACACACACATATATACATATGTTATGTATACTAATATGATAAGGAATAGATGATCTCTCATCTTCATTGGTAGAGAGGAAAGTCCATAATGATTTGATCACTAATCTGTTTCTCTGAACTATCTTTAGCTCTCTAATATAATAACTTCCTAAGAGCAAGCCCTGGCATTGACTACCCATCAGTTCTCAGGTAAATCATTTAATTATTCTGGGTCTTAATTTCCTCATCTGTAATAAGCTGGAAGTTGACTAGATAATTTTTATGGTTTCTTAAAGTTCTACATTTTTACATATAGATGTAGTCATGTGAGTTCTCTGCTCAAAAATCTACAACAGTTGATTCTTTCTCTTAAATATGTATTCATGGCTGCATGGAGAGCAGGGTGGAGAAATTGAAACTTGGGGAAGGGAAAAAGGCAATGAAGGCTGAGGCTGAGGGGCAGCAAAGCAGCTGATTAGAAGATGGTGGGAAAATTAAGTGAAGCATAGCTGGCCCCAGGCCTAATTGTGATGGGTGACTGGAAAAAAAAAAAAAAAAAAAACTCCAATCAGGACACTGGGGCCCCAGGATTGGAATATGTATGACTATGATCTAAGATAACCTCCCCTTCAGTCAGCAAGTCAAAGCATTCAGGAACAAGGATTCTGGCAATGAAAGAGGCCTTCAACAAGGAGTTCAGCCTAAGGAAATACCATACAGACAATTATAACTATTTCAGAGGGTAACAGTGCATTATCTATTTCCCTGAGGTAGAAGCATTTAAATATTGATTTGAAATGTTACCAATGTCAGCAGGTACCTGAAACAAAAACAGAGGCACCAAGCAAGAGGATCAGAAGGACCAGTATTTTGTGTTTTATATTCCTTACAGTGGAAATATCCCTCAGTTACCATGTCTGGAAGGTTGAAAGCAATGGAAAACCCCTTCCAGTACTGTTAGGAGCACTATAGCCTATGGCTTTTCAAGGAGACAGTGTTCCACTAATGATATTAGAGACTAGAGGTGGGGATGAGTAGTAATAAACTTAACAAACTCTAGACCCACATTCCCTTACCAATCATGTGTTAACAAGACTCTTCAGATTTCTCTCCTAATTATCTGACTAACTACATCTTTCTACAATAAATTCTTACTCCAGCTATAGTATAACAAATCTATTGAGGATCAAAACTTTAGAAATTTTTATCAGAGGTATGCAGTAGGGTATCTTCACCCAACCAAACAAAGGCAGACATTTGCCAAGGTTTTTTAGGGGAATATAAACTCCCTGTGATTTAGTATTGTTTCATTTTTTTTCTTTGTATCTCCAGAGTCTAGCACAGCACCTGGCATGTAGTAGACATTTAATAAATGGTTTTTTATTGATTATCAAGCATTTCGACTAACAGGGGAAGTTTCTAGATCAGTACAAACACAAATCTGTCAAAAATGACTCATGGAAAATGAAAAGAATCCTTGAAAATAATCCTAAAACATGACACACACTTTTAGAAGGAGGAGAGCAAAGGATTCTTCTCATGGCCTGTTATGTTAAACTTGACGTGAGTCTACATGGACTTATAAATGCCTAGGAGATAGGAAGGAGGGGAAAGAAATAAAAAGAGGATGGAAAAGGACTGTTGGTTCGGTACTTGGTTTGCGAGAAGAGCAGCTGTTGCTGCCCATAGAAAATGGGAGGAGACCCAACTCCATTTTTATTGAGACTCTTCTCATGAACATGTGCTGATTTTACACATGCCTCAAGAGTCAAGAACTTGGGATTTAAAACTTTGGCAATAGTACATCTTAGCAGATTGTACCCAATGATTCACACTTATTCAACTTGTCTTTTGAAAACTGTAATATAAAATAATTGATCACAAAGAGATTAATATATGCAGTGATCATATTGGGAGAAGTATGTACATGGTTGTTGATCTAAGTGAGAATTAGTTCAATAAAATAACTATTTATAAAGAACTGAGTTTTAATAGTCTATGAGAGTAATAATATATTTTACTGACTCCAGTCAAATGGCTTAAGTTTAAATTTCCTACTCTGACATTTATTAAATGTCATTTATTCTCTTGGAGTGAAGTTTCCTCATCTGTCAAATTAGTGTGCTTGACTTTATCATTGGTGTCGAGCTCAAATAAAAACAGAGATCACTAAACTATAATAAAAGTCCACATACTAACATTACCTATGCTTGTTGCATTTTTTTTTTTACTGTGCTAAATATCGACAAATTACATTTTAATCTGTGAGGCATTAGGAAGGAGTGTTGGTGTCACTCAAAGAGTTCTGTGGGACATTCATTGTTTGACACCACTGGACTAGAAAAGAAAAAAATATTTTAGATAGATAGATATAGATATGTCTTTTTCACACTGCAGAATACATAGATATCATTGTCACCTCTTACTTTTCTATAGTATAGATTAAGATAGAACCATTTATCTTTCTGGCCTTTGTAAACATTTCATGCACAGAATTCTTGCTGTGGGGTCCACTGTAGTGAAAGGTGATTGCTTCCATAACCCTTTACATCTCAAACTGTTTCAAACCAGGTTTCACATCATCAAGTTGCCTCTCCTCAGCAGCAAAAATGCTGCTTTACCCATTACCCTTCTCCTTCCAGTTAAGATAATTGTATAAACCCTACTATTATTCCTTGAAAAGGTGTCACTGTAATACCCTGTGATTCCACTCACCATTCCAGGATAACACATGTTCCGGGGTGATTATCTCAGGTCCTGCTGCTACTGACAAGCAGAGTCCCTAGAGCAAGTTTACTATAATTATCCTCAGAGGTCTAGGGAACTAACTCTAAAAAATTGTAAGACATCTTTCTAATGTCATAATTCACAAAAACTCACTGATATACTTTCCCCTATGACCATTGGTTAAGATCAGCCAACTCCAGTCCTCTTAACCTTTGCCTTGCCACTGAACTTCAATGACTCTGGAGGAGAGAGTGAGGAAAATGATTTTGCACAATTCTGCCCTACTCAAATCCAATTCACTCCCAAGTAAAGAGATAACCCTCATGAGGTCACTGGTCCTCTTCAAGAACAAAGAACAAGCAACATTAGTTAATATCAATTATTCAGGCAAACTTAATTAAGACCTAATATAATGTGTTCTGCCATGTGTTTGGCTCAGTATTACAGATTGCACTTGTGTACTTTTCTGTATTTATTTCCCTTTTTCTATTTAAGATATGATTTGAATTTATCTTATAACTGTTAAGTAATAAACGCTGTTTTTAAATCACATAAGTGAGGAGGTTGCCTGATTGGTAAACATATTATAGTGTACCTTTGGGGAGTGTGGGTGGAACTAGGTGATTGCAAAGATCTGATATTTTTTTCTTTATTCTTTAATTAATAAAAAAAAATCACATTTTCTCCTCCCTACACTACTTGCCAATCATTTACAACATCAAGGTCTAGCCCATTCTAACAGGATTATCCACCTAAGACAAGTATGAGAACAATACACAACCAAGGTGTGGAAATAACAATTCTATGAAGTATTTAACATCAGGCAGTATGATTCAGCCATTCTAAATGAGTAATGGAAAACACAATTATGGAAAATTCACTTAGAAATTTCTTTTGTTTTAATTAAATGTTATGTTTATTTTTAGTTTACATCATTCATTTCCACAGGATTTTGAGTTACAAATTTTCTCCCCATCTTTCCTCTACCCACCACCCCAAAATAGTGATCCCACTGAATACCCCTTTCCCCAATCTGCCCTTTCTTTATTCTCCCCCATGCCCCCTCTGGCTTTCCAGTAGCGCAAGATGTATCTTTATGCCCCAGTACATGTATATCTTATTTCCCAGTTGCATGTAAAAATAATAATAATAATATATTTACTTATTTTAAACTTTTGGTTTTAAAACTTTGAATTCCAAATTCTATCCCTTCCTCCGTCATCACCCACACTTACTGGGAAGATATGTAAGTCAATATAGGTTGTACATGTGAAGCTATGCAAAACATTTCCATAGTGTATATATTGTGAAAGACTGATTATATTTGCCTCCATCCTATCCCAATCCCCAATTCTTCTATTCTCTACTTTGACCCTGTCCCCTTTCAAAAGTGTGTGCTTCCAACTTCCCATCCCCCCAACCTGCCCTCCCCTGCATCATCCCCCCTCTCATTCCCTTCCCCCCTACTCTCCTGTAGAGTAAGATACCCTATTTAGTGTGTATGACATTCACTCCCTAAGCCAAATTCAATAAGAATAACCTTCACCAATTCCCTTTTGCCTTGCTGTTCTTCCCCTCCAATTTAACAGTTATCCCTTGCCTCTTCTATATGAGATAATTTACTCCATTCTGTCTCTCCCCATCTGCTCTCATTATATTCCCCTCTCCCCTCTCAATTTCACTTTTTAAGCATCATCCCTTCCTATTCAATTGGTTCTGCACCCTCTATCTATGTATACCTGTACACATATATACAGATACATATGTATTCATACACCAATGTACCCTCCTGTATAGACATATATGTATATTTACACACACACGCATATATATATATATATATATATTTTTTTTATTCCCTTCAACTATTCTCATACTGAGAAAAGTTTCATGTTACAAGTATCACTTTTCCACATAGGAATGTAAGTAGTTCAACTTTGATAACAGTTCAACTTATGATTTCTTTTCCCTGTTTATCTTCTCATGCTTCTCTTTCTTCTTGTATCTGAATGTCAAATTTTCTATTCAACTCTGGTTTTTTCATCATGAATGCATGAAAGTCCTCTATTCCATTGAATGACCATATTTTTCCATGAAATATGATACTCAGTTTTGCTGGGTAGGTGATTCTTGGTTTCAATCCCAACTCTTTTGACCTCTGGAATATCATATTGCAAGCCCTTCTATCCCTCAGTGTAGAAGATGCCAGATCCTGTGTTACCCTGATTGTGTTTCCACAATATTTAAATTGTTTCTTTCTGCCTGCTTGTAATATTCTCTCCTTGATCTAGGAATTCCACAACCTGGCAATAATATTCCTAGGAGTTTTCTTTTTGGGATAATTTTCAGGCGGTTATCAGTAGATTCTTTCAACCTCTATTTTGCCCTCTGGTTCTAAAACATCAGGGCAATTTTCCTTGAGAATTTCTTGAAGGATGATTTCTAGGTTCTTTTTTTTGATCATGGCTTTCAGGTAGTCTGATAATTCTTAAATTATCTCTCCTGAATTTATTTTCCAGGTCAGTGGTTTTTCCAATGAGATATTTTCATATTGCCTTCTATTTTTTCATTTGTTTGGATCTGTTTAATAGTATCTTGATTTCTCATAAAGCCACTACCTTCCATGTGCTCCAATCTAATTCTGAAGGAATTATTCTCTTCAGTGAGCTTTTGAGATTCTTTTTCCATCTGTCAAATCGTTTTTTTTTTTAAGGCATTCTTCTCCTTACTGGCTTTTTGAGCCTCTTTTGCCATTTGAATTAGTCTATTTTTAAGGCGTTATTTTCTTCAATCAGGTTGCTGACTCTCTTTTCATGGTTTTCTTGCATCATTCTCATTTCTCTTCCCAATTTTTCCTCCACTTCTCTTATTTGCTTTTCAAAATACTTTTAAAGTTCCTCCATGGCCTGTAACCAATTCATATTTTTCTTGAAGTTTTTGGTGCAGGAGTTCTGACTTCACTGTCTTCCTCCTCTTCCATGCTTTGATTCTTTTTGTCACCAAAAAAGGAATCCAATGTCAGTTTGCTGAGCTTCCTTTGCTTGCACATGTTGTCACTCAATTACTTGACTTTTGAGTTTTTGCCTCAGTAGAACTCTGCTTCCAGAGAGGGGAGCTTTGTGCCAAATCGCTGGGGTTTCCTCAACTGCCAGAGCTATTAGTTGGCTGCCCTCTCTGAAGCCTCCACACGCTCTAGCTCACTGGTCACACAACCCAGGACCTCCACCCTAGACAGCAATCCAGATCTAAGCAGGTTAAAGCAAGGGTGATTACACCTCAGACTGGTCGCTTGATCCCCCTACAATCTGCATGCCAGGAGCTCTAAAGCAGTCATGCAACTGCAGCCTCTGCACCTCAGCCACTTCTTTCTCCAGGGGCAGAGGCCTGACAGCACTCCTGGAATCACGATTCCCAAAGTCCACTAATCTCTCACTTTTTCTTTGGCATTTATGGGTTGTTAATTCTGGAAACTGCCACAGCTGCTGGTGATCTATTGTCCTGACGTCCCTCTAGCCATGGCTGGTTGGGGTGCCCTGAGGCTAAAACCTTGGGCTCAAGGCTGGGCTGGGCTCCCAGAGTGCTGCAATGGCCTCTACCTCCTGGCCTGATGGGCGTTCTTCCACAGGAGATTAGTTTCTCTCTGTCACTTTGTGGGTTCTGTAGTTCTAAAGTTTGTTTAGAGTTATTTTTTACATGTATTAGAGGAGGTGGAAGCGGGAGTTGCATGGAAGTCCTGTTTCTACTCCACCATCTTGGCTATGCCACTAGAAATTTCTCAATAAAGTTATTTAAACTATTTTCATTTTGTTTTTTCCTTTATTAGCATGATTGATGAAAATTCTAAATGGTACTATAAATAAAAAACACAAATACATATTATATAATATAAATAAAAAAAATTTGTCATGGTGCCTACCAATATTATTCTTAATTTTTTTCAAGAATGGAGAGGGAGGAAAATCTAAAATTGCACTATATTTTAGTTTGAATAATAGTGCAATTATGCAAAATATTTTAAAACTATATATGTATGTGTGTGTATCCTGCTTTTAGACTTTATAAGGTATCCCATTTAGTTTAATCAGGGTCTTAACTTGGTATTCACCCCCAGAAAAATTAAGTAGAAATACATTGTGTCAATATATAATATAATATTTGACAAGATGAATGGACATTTTCCTACAATTTCAATATATCAAAAAAGTTGCCTCTTTCATCATTATTGTTTATCAGTTCTCTAAACTTAACATACAAGGTGACTCACTTGATCTGTCAAACAAAGCCATTCTGAGTGCCTGCCATATAAATATCCAACCTCAGTTAAGGTGATTTTTCTGAATTTGAAGATTGTTATAAATAATAAAATGTCCAATCAGAGAATTCTTGTTTTTTATGCCATTATCTGCTACTTTGTATGAGGTAAAAGAATTAATCAAATGAATCAAAGGTAGGACACTAAGCTGAACCTCTTAAAAGGGAAAGGGCAATTAATAATGAGACCCCCATATGACAAGCTTACTGAAATCTTCTGGGAGTGCTGAGATGTTCTGTGCTTTGTTCATTTGACTTAAAGTAATTTTCATTTTTTTTTTTTAAGCAATCGGGGTTAAGTAACTTGCTCAAGGTTACACGGCCAGTTATTTCTGGGTGTGGTGCTGAGTGTCTGAGCCCGGGATTCGATCTCCAGGTCGTCCCAACACTGGAGCCGGTACTCTTACTCGCTGAGCCACCTGGCCGCCCCTAAGCAATTGGGGTTAAGTAACTTGCTCAAGGTTACACGGCCAGGTGTCTCTGGGTGGGTGCTAAGTGTCTGAGCCCGGGATTCGATCTCCAGGTCTTCTCAACACTGGAGCCGGTGCTCTTACTTGCTGTGCTACCTGGCCGCCCCAGTAATTTTCATTTTTTATTATAATTATTCTGATCATGTGAAAGTAGACAAAGTTGAAACCTTCAGGGCACTTTGGGGAGAAGGTCAGTGAGCATGGGAGGGGAGAGAGTTCTAGACTGCTGATTTTGAATGTTGTTAATTATTTCTTTCTTGTCTGACTTTGTGACCCCATTTAGGATTTTATTGGCAAAGATACTGGAGGGGTTTGCCATTTCCTTGTCCAGCTCATTTTATAGATGAGGAACTAAAGCAAGCAAGCTTAAACAGCTAGCAACTGTTTGAGGCCAGATTTGAACTCAGGAAGATGAGTCTTCCTGACTTCAGGTCCAGTACTCTATCTACTATGCTTATCAACAATGCAATATTTACAATGCCTACGGCAACTATAAATATGCTGATATAGTTATTAATCACAAAATATACCAGGCTTTCTACATGGGGGATAAAGCTAGAACATTTATTAAAACACCAGAAAACTGAGTCCCAAAATCAGAAAGTCAAAGCGATCACAGTAGTTATGAAATTGGCACATATAGTTAATGTAGTAAGCACCCACATTCTCAAGCCTTTAAAACAGAACAGGCTACCTCAGGCAAATGTCCTCCTCTCCTACTCACAGCAACTGCTCATCATCCAGGAAGTGTGTTCCTAGCCACTCTGCCCCCCCACACACAGTTCCAGTCCCTGGCAGTCCTCAGCAGGAGTCCTTAGCAGAAATTCTTGCTGGCTCAAAAAAGGGGTTCATGCCTCTGCCTCCACCTCGGCCTCTGCCGCTGCTGGCCACTACTGGCCACTGTTGCTGCTGACACCACTGACAGTCACCACAAGAACTCTAGCTTGGCTTCTGCTTCCTCGTGCCCCAACCCTTCCTGCTACATCAGCAAGTCCAACGGGGCATGGAAGATCTTTAAATCCCATAACCCTTAATCCCATAATCCCATAACACTGTGTCACATAGCTACAGTGAATATTTTTCCTCTAATATTTGAATATTTTTCCTCTAACCTGGGAGACGAGTATTCCACAGCTCTACATGAGAGAAATAATTTTCTTTTTTTTTTGTTTTGTTTTTTTGAGGGCAATTGGGGTTAAGTGACTTGCCCAAGGTCACACGGCTATTTTTTGTGTTAAGTGTCTGAGGCCAGATCCGAACCCAGGTCCTCCTGACTCCAGGGCCAGTGCTCTATTCACTGTGCCACCCAACTGCCCGGAGAGAAATAATTTTCCACAGGGGAAAAAAAAAAGAAATTGTTTTTATAAGACTGTGAAGGTCACTTAGAAATGCAAGTGGTTGGTGTTTGTTCAGTTTTGCCATCATTTTATATCAATTCTTAGACAACTAAGTGATGTTTATGATAGAGTTCTAGATTTGGAGTCACTTAAGTATTTCTTTTTCTTTTTTTGCTGAAAAGTATTTTTTAATTAATTTATTTATTTTTAGTTTTCAACATCCATTTCCACAAAATTTTGAGTTCCAATTTTTCTCCCAAGCTTTCCCCTCCCCACACCCCAAGATGGCATACACTGTGATTATTTTTTCCCCTAGTCTGCCCTCCCTTCTATCTCCCTGCTTTCTTATGCCCTTCCCCCTCATTCTCTTATAGGGCAAGATAGATTTCTCTACTCCATTGCTTGTATATCTTATTTCCAAGTTGCATGTAAAAACAAATTTTAATATTTATTTTTTAAACTTTGAGGCCCAAATTCTCTCCCTTCTTCCATCCCCAACCACCTTCATTGAGAAGGAAAACAATTCAATGTAGATTATGCATGTATAGTCATGCAAAATACTTCCATAATAGTTATGTTGTGAAAGACTAACTATATTTCCTCCCATTTTATCCTTCCCTGCCCCCTCTTACTCTATTTTCCCCTTAGACACTGTCCCTTTCCAAAAGTGTATGCTTCTAACTACTCCCTTTCTCAGTCTTCCCTCCTTTCTACCATCTCCCCCTTTATCCCTCTACCCCTTGCTTTCCTGTAGGGTGAGATACTCAATTGAGTGTGTGTTATTCCCTCCTCAAGTAAAATCTAATGAAAAATTCACTCATTCCCTTTCTTGCCTCTTTTATGTGAGATAATAGACTGCATTCTTTTTCTCCCTTTCTCCTTCTCCCTATATTCCTCTCTCACCCCTTAATTTTATTTTTAGATATCATCCCTTTATATTCAACTCACCCTGTGCCCTCTATTCTGTCTATGTATGTATGTATGTATGTATGTATGTATGTATGTATGTATGTATCTATCTATCTATCTATCTATCTATCTATCTATCTATCTAATTTCCTCCAACTACCTTAATATTGAGAAAGATCTCATCAGTTACAAATATCATCTTTCCATGTAGGAATGTAAACACTTTAATTTTAATAAGTCCCTTATGATTTCTCTTTCCTATTTACCTTTTCATGTTTCACTTGATTTTTGTATTCGAAAAGCAAATTGTAAATTTTCTATTCAGCTCTGGTCTTTTCAGCAAAAATGCATGAAAGTCCTCTATTTTATTGAGTATCTATATTTTCCCCTGTTGTATTATGCTCAGTTTTACTGGGTAGATAATTCTTTGTTTTAATCCTAGCTCCCCTGACCTCCAGAATATCATATTCCCAACCCTTCAATCCCCTAATGTAGATGCTGCTAGATCTTGTATTATTCTGATTGTATTTCCACAATACTTGGGTTGCTTCTTTCCGGCTGCTTGCAATATTTTCTCCTTGGCCTGGGAACTCTGCAATTTGTCTACAATATTCCTAGTTGTTTTCCTTTAGATTTTGAAAGACATCTTGCTTTCAAGAGGTAATTGGTGGATTATTGCAATTTTTATTTTACCTTCTTGTTCTAGAATATCAGGACAGTATTCCTTGATAATTTCTTGGAAGATGGTGTCTTGGTTCTTTTTTTGATCATGGCTTTCAGGTACTGCAATGAATTTTAAATTCTCTCTCGGGTCTATTTTTCAGGTCAGTGGTTTTTGCATTGAGATATTTCACATTGTCTTCTCCTTTCTCATTCTTTTGGTTCTGTTTTGTAATATCTTGATTTCTCATAAAGTCATTAGCTTCCATTCGCTCCATTTGAATTTTTAAGGAATTATTTTCTTCAGTGATATTTTGAAACTCTTTTTACATTTGGCCAATTTTGCTTTTTATGGCAGTCTTCTCTCCATTGTTTTTTGGACCACTTTTGTCATTTGGATTGGTCTATTTTTAAGGTGTTATTTTCTTCAATTTTTTTGTCTCCTTTTGCAAGCTGTTGACTCCTTTTTCATTATTTTCTTGTATCACTCATTTCTCTTTCCAATTTTTCCCCTACTTCTCTTACTTGATTTTGAAAATCCTTTTTGAACTCTTACATGGTCTGTGACCAATTCATATTTTTCTTGGAGGCTTTTGATTTTGTTATCTTCTTCTGGCTGTATGTTTTGATATTCTTTATCACCAAAGTAAGTTTCTGTAGTCTTACCTTTTTATACTGTTTGCTCATTTTTCCAGCCAAATACTTGACTTTCTAGCTCTTTGTCAGGGTAGGACTTTGCTTCCAGTGAGGGTGGGGGTGATTGTATTGTCCCAGGCTTCAGGGGTTTTGTATCAGCCCCTTCATCCTCCACCATCTGTGATCCCAGCGTTCTGTAAGCAGTCACCACCACCACTTCTAACACCTATGCTGCCCTGAGGCTGGGGTTGGACCCTAGCCAAATGGTGCTTCTCTTTCACCCAGGTCCCACCGAGTTTTCCCACTGATCTTCTGTGTTGTCTTTGGTGTTTGTGGATTGAGAAGCCTGTAAACCACCACAGCTGCAGTGATTCAGTCCCCTGAGGCCTGCTCCAGCCCTGTCTGTGACAACATGACCCACACCAGACTGTGCTCCTCTCCCAGCCTGGTATGATACACTCTTTCTGTAGTCCTTCCGGGTTGTCTCAGGCTGGATATTTGCTTCACTGTGTCCTTTTGTGAGTTCTGTAGCTCTAGAATTTGTTTAGAGTCATTTTGAAGTATTTGGAGGGGCTTGGGGGAGATCTCAAGCAAGTCCCTGCTCTTACTCCATCATCTTGTCTCTGTCCCCCCACTGAAGCATTCTTAAACAATTGCCATGTGCCAGCTACTGAATAAGATGTTAGGGATGCAAAGATCAAATTCAAGCATTGTTCTCAAGGGATTTACATTCTTTTGGAGAAAGTAGCATCCACATACATAAAGGTAAATAGCAAATATATTCAAAGTAAAAATGAAAAAAAATGTAATCTATTTGGTATTACACTCTAATAAAAACAGCTAACCAGTCACATATCACAAAAAGTATTAGCACTATCATTCTGTGGGCAAATCACTCAACCCTGTTTGCTTCAATTATTTTCTTATCTGTAAAATGAGCTGGAGAATAAAGTGGCAAATTACTCTAGTATCTTTGCCAAGAAAACCCCAAAAGAGTTCCAAAGATTTGGACACAACTGAAAAATGACTAAACAATAATTAAATAATCTTATACATATAATTTATGCAGCAAATAACTTATCCAAAAAATGAAGTGTAATCTTACACAGGAAAAAATAAGTCTTTAATGAAATAGAGGCTTTCTGAGCATTCCTGATGGAAAAAAAAAAACAGTTACATAAAAACTTTAAAGTGCAAACAGAGGAGTCAAGAGAAATTGCTAGCATTTTTTTCTTATGAACCATAACATAGCAGAATAGCAAAACAAGATGATTACATATGAAACTGCCTATATATTATGTACAACTTGTTCTTCCTTTTAAATATATAATAAAGTTATCATATAACTTTTTTCCCTTTTTTCTCCTCCCCCCCCCCCACCTTGGAGTTAGCTACCATTAGACACAAAAATGTAAAAATATGTAAAGTCATTCTATACATATTTCTATGTCATTTATTTTTCTGGATGCAGATAGCATCTTACTTCATATGTCCTTTGTAGATAATTTTGATATTTATGATGGTCAAAATGAAAGTCACTCAAAGTTTTCCTTAAAACAATATTCCTATTACTATATGTAATGTTGTTTTGGTTCTTCTGATTTTGCTCTTCATCATTTTTTGCAAGTATATCCATGTTTTTCTAAGATCATTGACCTCATCATTTCTTATAGCATAGTAGTCCTTCATCACAATCATATTTCATAACTTGTTCAATCATTCCCCATTTGATGGGCATCCCCACAATTTCCAGTTCTTTGCCACCATAAAGAGAGATGTTATAAAAATTTTATAACACATGGGTTCTTTTTCCTAATTTTCCTTTTTCCCAAATCATCTTTGGAAACATATCTAGCAATGGTATTCTTCCATTAAAGGGTATAAAAAGTTTTATACCTCTTTCGGCGTTATTCCAGATTGTTCTCCAAAAATGTTGGATCAATTCACAATTCTACCATCAGTGAATTAGAGTCCATTTTCCCACATCCCCTCCAACATTTTGTCACTTTTCCCTTCAATTGTTTTAGTCAATCTATATTCTAATATATAGAGATGATACATGTGTCACCTCAGGACCCTATTACCATTAGGGATCACAGAGACAGTCTTATGACACAAAATGTCTGTGAATGCTTCTGTTATGTATTGATGATATTAAAGGAATGGGAGGAGAGATAGACTAAGGGAGAGAAGGGACTATAAGGAGAGAAGGGACTGTAAATTCCACAACTGGGATGCACAAATAGAAATCTATATAAAGAAAGATAAAAGGGCAAGGAAGTGTAATGG
>NW_027185655.1:82084598-82086536 GCF_028583685.1 Petaurus breviceps papuanus
TTAACAAAGCAGATCCAAGAACCTGTATGGGCAGCAAACCCTGAGGATGCGCTTGGGGTGCTTGCTGCTACAGGAAGTTACTGGAACTTAAATCTCATTCTCATCTTGACAGAGGGAAGAATACATGCACACCATTGAGTACATAAATACATTTCACTCAATAGGTAAAGAAGAGAGAAAGGGAAGAGAGAGGAATTTGAAAGAGGGAAATTAAAGGAGGGATTAATACTAAGCAAAACAAGTCTAACTAAGGATGTGTAAAAATATCCTTAATTCTTTTTGAGGTGGCAAAAGTAAAAACTGAGAAGAGGCCCATTTACTGATTTACTGAAGAATGACTCAACAAGTTATGGAATATACATGTGATTGAATACTGTTGTCCTATAAGAAACGAGGAAGGCAATATTTTCCAAGAAACCTGGGAAGATTTGTATGAAATGATAGAGAGTGAAGTGAATAGAACCAGGAAAACCATTTATACAATGTCAACAATATCCTAAGAACAAATAACTTGTAAAAACTTGGGAACTCTGATCAGCATAATGAGTGATGATTGCAGAGAACTAATAATGAAACATGGTATTTGCTTTCTGATAGAAAAGAGACACACACAGAGTGCAGAAAGAGCAGGATGAGTCTTTTATTTGTTTTAATATGGACAATGCAGGAATTTATTTTGCTTGACTGTATTAGGGTACTATACTACATTTGTAACAGGAGTTTTGTTTTTCTTTCTCATTTTAGGGAAGTGGAGGGATGGAGCAAAAAGATGAAATGTGGCTGTTTAAAAAAATAAAATATTTTTAAATAAGTGTTTTTAATGCAGGGTTTGTGAACTTGTTCACCTATCTCCCCTTCTCATCACCTTGAACTCATTGGTTTAATAGTAGGAATTCAGATGTTTATGTTTCAAATTTAACAAAGCATTTTCCTCACAAATCTGTTAGATGAACAGGACAAGTGTTAACATAGGAACTTTTTACAAAAAAGGCATCTAACACTCAGATAAATTGTGAACTTTTAAAAGTCAGACAGTTAGTAAATGACAGCCAGGTGCCCAATGTAGGCCTCCCAACTTTTTGTTTAATGTGCTTTTCTACTTCCCTGGCACTGATTAACTCAGATCTGGTTTCCTGAGAGCTCTTCTCATTTGATTTTTTGTCACTTACTCTTAAACTCCTTCCTGCTGCCATAAAATAGTCTGACTTGGAAAACAGATCAGCCTACAATACTTAAGGTACTTGTATGTGTTTCCTTATGTTAATCTACTCCAACTTTGTGCCTACTTAGATAAATTATCTGGCATTTTCTTTGATGAGTAGATTACTAGTACTAGCTTACTCTGACTGCTCGGATTAGTAACTACATATACATGTACATGTACAGACTCAAAGTAAGATAATATCCCTGTGTGATGAGTATACTTTTCTAAGGTCCCTCCCATATGTGATAAATGAATTTATTTGTTGTTTTTTTTTCTGTAAAAAGGAAGGGAAACTATTCTTAAAACTTAATTGACCCAGGGGACTAGGTCTTGAGCTATTGACAGTAACATTGCAGTTACATAAGTATAAAAGCCAGCATAGGAGAAGCCACTAGTTTCTGACCATCACATTAAGAGGGCCCATAAAAATTCAAGGAATTTGCACTCAACTGAGTCCATGGTATATCTCTATATAATATCCTTTCTATGCTTTAACTCAGCAAACTCCATTTTGCTTATGTTAATAGCTATGAATTTCTCTTTTTTTATGCCAATCCATACTTTAACCATTTCATTGACCAAAGTCTAGCCAGGTCTATGATTCACTGAAAAATCATGTACTTAGAGTGAAAAGAAAGAAAGTGGGAAGGAAGGAAGGAAAGAAGGAGGGAGGGAGGGAAAGGAGGGAGAAAGAAAGAAAGAAAGAAAGAAAGAAAGAAAGAAAGAAAGAAAGA
>NW_027185655.1:82086546-82142808 GCF_028583685.1 Petaurus breviceps papuanus
AAAGAAAGAAAGAAAGAAAGAAAGAAAGAAAGAAAGAAAGAAAGAAAAAGGAAGGAAGGTAAGAATATTGACTGTCAAGGGATTGGTTTATCAAATCATGTCTGGCCCTTCATTTTTTGAGCTTTTTTCTAGTGATGATGATTTTGAACCAAGCCTGTGGTCATCTTCTCTTTTATGGAAATGTTATGGGCATCAGTAAGGAAGGGGAATTCAAATATAAAAATAATTAAATTTGTTAGGCTATCTAATAAAAATAGTGGAAGGGAGAATTATAACATTTTAGTTAAATGTTATTATGGTGTCACTGTAGATTTTACTTAAACATTATTTCATTGTACTCAATTAAATTGAAAACAAAATTATTTCAGAAGAAGAAAAAGAGATGGTCAGCTAAAGAAGAAATATATATCATCTTATACTGATTTTCTGAGAGTATGAGCTAAGTATGTGAGTTCACCCTCTAAATAGTAAGAGGATTTGGTGAAGAACAGAAGATTTCAAGGGCCAGATTAGGTATGCAGAGTTTATATGAATGGAAACCCAGAAGCCACTGTAAATTTCTTAGCCAGGAAGAAAATATAGGGTATGTATTACTAGTTGAAAATACCATAAGAGGGAAGATTCTAGCTAGAGAGAGGACAGAAGGAATCTTGACCTTGAATTATCTATTCTAGTGGCATGGATGTAAGAATAGAAAGCAACAGACAAAATCAAAAACTGTTTAGGACAAATGGCTATGAATCAAATTATCTCCTAAAGTGGAGTTCACAAATGTGTCAGATGGATGTTCTTAAAGAAACAAATCTAACATTGTGTTTAGAAAGAAAGTGATCTGAGTCACATGTATGTGTTTATGTGTATGCATATGTATGAGCAGGAAGAATCCATTGCAATTCTAAGAACTTTGAGAAAGTACCACAATTAAACAGCTACTCTAGGAGGTTATCTTGGATTAAACATTTCTGTATGGAAATTTAATAGGAGACATAAAGTTGTTTCAAGAACTCCCTGGATATTTGAAGGACAAGATATAGAACATTTTTCAAAGTCTCTTGGTGGTGCAGTTTTAGTTGTGCAAGTGTTAGAACAATCAGCATTTGGTTCTTGGATGAGTGAGCTGTTTCCCTTCTGCCATACATACACACTTTACTTGATTAAGTTTCAGTCCTGTTCATTTTCCTTCTACAATTCCAAATTAAAGAATGTGATAACTATAGAAGGGCTAATGCCATTGTGAATCAAACTTCACAAAGGAGGTGGAAGGATTTTTCTTTAATTGACATTCTTTAAAGTGATGGCTTTAAATCAATGAAGCTGACATTAATTTTGCCTTAAAAATAAATGTTCCAATGTATCTTGCATAAATAGTTGGCAAACCCAGTTTTAAAAGAATAATGGTCTTTGTTCAGCAATATGGTTTAGTGCATTTAGGGAGAAGTGATTCTGAATCTGTCAAATATCATTCCATTATAATTTATCAGGCTGTTGATCCATAAATTAAAATTTCTTTGAAATGATAAAACAGTGTAACCAAAGAAGTATGACAAAATAATGTATGCAGAACTTTCGTGCAATTTTTTATCCAATGGCATTTAACCAATATAAAGAAATATTATGCATTTTAAATGTCCCAATTACACATATAATAATAGCTAGGATTTATATAGGACTTCAAGGTTTGAAAAGTGCTTTCCATATAATATCTCATTTGATCCTCACAACAACCCTGGAGATAGATGTTATTGTTATTTTTAGATGAGTAAACAGAGGCAAAGAGAGGGTAACAACTAGTAAGCATCTTAGGATTTGGACTCAGCTCTCCCAGTCTCAAATTCCAATACTCTATGGGAGCTACCTAATGGCCTAACTTTCACCTCACTGCCTCACTTTGATCATTATGGACTACTAAATATAGTTCTTTTTAATTACTTTCACCTCCTAAGGGAAAACCATTTGCTTAAAATGTAGCTAATCAGATAAATTAGACAATTAATTGGACAACTAAATAGAATTAGACAATTAAATAGAATTGCAATATGGACAAAATGTAGAGACCAGAATTTCAATTATTTATATGTGTGTGTGCACGTACCTCTCTTGCCATAGCTGTCCTACTCAATTATTTAATTCCTCCTTGACCTTTTTTCCTTAAAAAGTACAAACTCTGTTAACATAGCTTTAGATTTTTCCCTCCTCTGTCCGCACCCTGAGGGAAATGTCTCTGTGCCCATGCCACATGCCTCTGTTTTTGTTTTGTTTTGTTTTGTTTTGTTTGTTTGTTTGGCAAAGATACTGGAGTTGTTTGCCATTTCCTTTTCCACTTCATTTTATAGTTGAAAACTGAGGCAAATGAGGTTAAGTTACTAGCCCAGGGTCACACAGCTAGTTAATGTCTGAGGGCAGATTTGAACTCAGGAAGATGAGTCTCCCTGACTCCAGGTTCAGCACTTTATCCACTGTACCACCTACCACCACCTATATAAGGCTAATTGAGATGATTTAGTATAATCAAGTATAATACACTTTTACTTAAGTAATTTTGAAGTGTTATAAATAATGACCATATTTCAGAATAGTAGATCATTCTACATCTTCCCTATGCTATTGCTTTACACATTCACAGATTGTTAGAGCCTCGCTTCCCATATTTGTGAAAAGAGGATCATAGTGCTTGTAGTATCTACATGGTATAGAAGGCAAAGAGCTAACCTCAAAACCAGCACAATCTAGGTTTAAATCTTGTCCCTGACATATTCATCTAGGCTTTGTGAGCCTAGACAAGTCATTGAACTTTGGAGTGCTCTGGGCAACTCTCCAAGATTATAAATTGAAGAAAGCTCACATTAGTGGAAGGATTTATTTTACCTGGAAGTTCTCCATACTAACAAAATCACAAGTACAGTAACCATCCCTAGTTACCTCACAGGCTGGCTATAGAGCTTAAATGATCTACTATATGTAAAATGCTTACGAAATCTTAAATTGGTATATAAGTATCAGTTATTATCATCATCATTATTATTGTTATTGCTGCTGCTGCTGTTTTTATAATTTACTGAAGCTAAGAGATTCAATGACAAGGCCACTCAATTAGCTCATGAAAGAGCTGAGACAATGACCAATGGAATAATGGACAAATCACTGCAATTGGAGTCAGGATATGTGGATTTCAATTCTACTGCTGCTCACCAATTATAGGTCATTTGGTTTCTCTTAAACTTTAGTTCCTTTTCAGCAAAATAGAGTTTATACATGCTTTGCTTAATTCATCATATTATTGGAAAATCAAATGAATTATCACACCTACATTTTAATTTTCTTAAGCTGACACCATTAATAATAGTTCTTGTGATTTATTGTATGTTAAACCATCTTTGAAATGGCTTCAGTAGAGTGGATGGAGAGTCAATCTTGGAATCAGGATGACACATACTAGCTGCGCCGTTATGATTAACTCCAGAGCCACAACTAGAGATTTTGATGCCTGAGGCAAGCACAGAAAACTTCTCTCTGTCCAGTGACACAAAAAACATATTCAGTGGAGGCATGGAAATGACACTGACTTCTATGGAAAGATAGAGAAGCCAGGACATGACAAGGCTGATAACAATTTCAGTTCAGGTCCCTAAAAGTCCACTCCTTTTGGAAGAGAGGGGACAATTCAAATCAAGTCACTAAGCATTTCTTATTAGCTCATTTGACCAGGAATCTTTCCCATTTCTATGCTCATCCAGAGCCATGGCTTCTGCATTCTTCTGTCTTATCCTCAAACCCTATGAATCAACAGAGAATCCCAACCACTTTCATCACTGCCTTTCTTGCCACAGCTGTCCTACTCAATCATTTAATTCTTCCTTGACCTTTTTTCCTTAAAAAGTATAAACTCCATTAATATATCTTTAGATTTTTCCCTCCTATGCCCCCAAGGACATCCCCACCCTGAGGGAAAAGTTTCTGTGCCCATGCTATGTGCCTTTGTCAGCAAAGTGGAAAACAGAATGGAGTGGGGAGGTACCTGACAAAAGGAGACCAATGAAATGTCCATTGCAATAGTTCAGGTCAGAGGTTAGGAGAGCCTGATCTAAGTAAGATTTTGACTGAGTAGAGATAAGAGGATGTTGATGAGAAATGTTGAGGATCTAGAAATGGTTCATTATGTAGGAGAGTAAGGAATTGAGGACAATGTTCAAGTTTCAAACCTGAAATAACCAAATAGTTGGCCCAAATCTCATCACCCATTTCCCTGCCCCATAACCAATATTCTATATTGTAAAGCAATTTTACTGTTGAAGGACTTTATGTAAATGGAGATCACCAGCAATGCAACTCTATCTTAAATTTAGTATATGCCCCTCCTAATCCATATAGCAATGACAAATTAAATAAATTAAGTGAAAATAATGAAATATCTTGAGGTTAATGTAATTCCATTTTTTTTAAATGTCAAATATGTATGAAAATGTCTTTTGGGGCCTAATATTACACAAATTTATCAATACACAGCATTTTTCTGGTTGCTAATCTCCTGAAATATTTTGGGCCAGTATCCACTTTCATGCAATTTAGAAACCGGGATTAAAGATTTATTCTTACTACTGCCCATTAAGATTAAAATCACTTTCTTCTGCCACCCTGACCCCCTTTCAATTCTCTAAGCTGGTCTTTAAAAAGCTTCTTGCCCAATGCCCAGCTGCAAGATGTGCCTCTTTTTGCTAATTTCCTTTGAGCAGCCAACTAACATCCTGCCTGTCTTACTTCTCTGCTCCTTTTGGTAATTGCAGAGACATGCCAGGGTCATGTGGGAAGGTTGGTTTGTCAGCTGGGGAGGGCTTTTCTTCTCACTGCACATCAGTTTCTGCTCATTACTAGATGTGCTCCCTTTTATGGGGAGTATAATGATATTCATTGAAAACTGTGCCGTTAATAATGCACCAGGGCTGCCCTTTTCAGCAAATCTGCATTACAATACCTTAGCTTCTTTTTAGTCCTGATGATGGACGGTAGCTCAAAGGACATTTTCAATGATAGTCATGGTGTGGGTCACCCACCAGATTGGCTTAGGGTCTATTTGGGGAATTATTACTAGAAATATTGAACAATACCACACTGAACCATGCAATATGCCTTACAAAATCTTTTATATTTCTCCTCACCCTCCCCATTATCCACTGAATAAATGTTATTTTTTTCTAGCAAAATATGTTCTATATAGAAGGACATTTGGGGATGAAAGCTAAAAAAAATACTCTTCAGATGAAGATCCCAAAACTCTTCAGGGAACCCTATTTTACAATTGAGAAATATGATGCATTCAGTTTAAGAAAGGACATTTTGAGTGTCTGAGTAGATAGAGAAAGATACAGTAGTCTTTCTGAATAGCCCTAAATAGAATAAGGAAAAAAGTAATGATTTTCTCTCTGTCTCTGTCTCTGTCTCTCTCCCCACCCCTTCCTCCCTCCCTCCCTCTGTGTGTGTGTTTGTCTGTCTATCTATCTCTCCCCTTTCTCTGAATTGATTCGTTATTTATAAAATTATGAAATGGGTAAGACAAAACTAGTACAATTCCCTGCAGCAGCAAGGAATGAGGGTGCAATAATAATGTAACACATAAGGCACAAAGGGTGCAAAAGAAAAAGAGAAAGTACAGGTCTAAGTAACAAAAGGGGCACAGAAGCAGATCTGTTGTGGTTTATCCTTCATTCTAGAAGAGTACCATGGCACTAGGAAAATGATGCTTGTAATTGAATTGGATTTAAGTGAGAGAAGGCTGTGGAAAGTCACCTGCCTCACTTTCTCCTCCAGTGCCATCTGGATCCAATGGTAAGACACAGATCAGGACGATACAGATCAAGAAGAAACAGGCATGGCCCCAGATGCAGTGGGAGACCTTGGCCTTTTTAAGCTAAGGTGTTTCCCATTCAGTGAGGCAGCAGGAGGAGCAGGGGAAGAAGCACAAGGAGTCTTGTGGATTGGATTTGGGAGCACTTGGCAGCATGGACCCAATAGAGATGGAAAATGCTCTGGGGCAGGAGTTTGAGGTCTCATTTTATAGGGTTTTGGCAGGGGAGTAGGAGAAGAGACTGATTCTCATCTATACCACCTTGGAGTTTGTTCATTAACATATTCAGATCATTTCAAATTTCTCAATAAAATTTTAGAGTTAACAATCTTGAAGTTATCAATAATAGTTGGTGTTCTGTTGTTCTTACTGCAGATGGTTCAAATTTGTCTGAGATTTGCATATCATCTGAGCAGAAGGCCCTAACATCAAAAACTACATGACTTCTGCTGATTGGGCAGATATTCCCCATGTTGTGATTTTTGGTTAATATATAATACAATTTGCAAATTATGCTCCTTTGATTTTTGAGTAGTTTGTATGTGACATCTAGGTTCCCTTTTGCAATCTTACTGCCAGTTTATACTGGTTAATTATAAACTTACCATACTGACTAGAATTGGGGTTTGGAGGTAGAGGGGTCAGAGGAACGAGAACAAGATACAATTTTAACAGAGTCTCTGTCTGTCTCTACCTCTCTTCTCAGATCTTTGGGTCTGATGTGTTAATTTCATACTTTCTGCAAGTGATGAATGGCCACAATAAATGAATAAATTAACTGGCACCAGATTTCATTTTATTCCTATGGTACTATCTTCAAAATCCTCAAATAACCTTCTCTTTACTTTTATTATCATCCATAATAATAAGGTCTAGTCCCAGGCTTGGAACTTTATAAATGAAGGGTAATTCTATTTTAGATAACGAGGCCCTTTTTGTGTTTGTTTTCTTTGTCCCTAGGGTGGCATTCTCAATTTAAAGGAAGTTTTTTTTTTCTTATTTATTACCTTCATGTTCAAATGCTACTGAAATTACCATCTGCTTTTGTCCATTTGGACTGCTTGAATCTTTCTACTAAAGCTTTGATTTTGTGAGATAGTTTAGTTAATCTGTCAGGAAGTTTATAACATTTTAATTAATGATCAAAGTCAGCTACACATACCATACCATAAAAATATATTTAGCCCCAAAGCTTTGATATATTCTACTATATAGTAAATGATGTAAAAAGGATGTATGAATTAGCAGCCTTGCTAATTAATTAATTATTAGAAAATAATTAACGTGCATTAAATATTTTGACCTATGTATGTAGAAAACAAGAATATCTTACTATATCTGAACATGGTGCTTGAACACTCTGAATGCTTAATAATAACCACATTTTATCCAGTTTGAGAAATATGATTCCTATATTCACAGATTTAGTCCTAATCTCTTCCAAATGCTAGCTTACATCACTAAATGCCTGCCAGATATCTGTATAAATCAGAAAGGTGTCTTAAACTCATGAAATTCAAAATGAAACTTAGTACCTTTCCCTCTAAATTGATGCAATTCCTCCAAACATTTCTGTTTCTTTGAGGAAGCACTACCATCTTTCCAGTCATCTAGGTTTGTTTGTTATTTTGGAGGCAATGAGATTTAAGTGACTTCCCCAGGGTCACACAGCTAACAAGTGTCTGAGGCCAGATTTGAAATCAGATCCTCTTGATTCTAGGACCAGTGTTCTATATACCACACCACCTGGCTTCCCCCAGTCATCTAGGCTGGAAAACTTGAAGTCATTCTAAATTTCTCCCTATCCTTCCCATAACTGATGAGTTGCCAGTTCTTGTCTTTTCTCTTTCCATGTCATCTCCCATATCTGTTCCTGCCTTTACAGTTACACAGCTATAGTCCTAGTTCAGTCTTTACCACCTTTTGCCTGACTGATTTCATGGATTATGACTGTTGAGGCTGGGTCCAGGGTGAGACAGTGGTCTGGGGGTGGAGGATGTTGATGATTTTAGGGCTCAGGGTATTGAGCTGCCTCTATCTAGATCTGAAGGAAGATGGTGATTAAAGTGGAGACAGTGATTTGACTAACCTGACAAATACCACCTTATATTTTTCCTTCAGGTATCCTTGATGCTTCATCTCAGCTATTTACTGGTGACAACTGGTCAGAAATTGGCAGATATGGCTTCTTGGAATAAGCCCTGCAGGCTTCAGGCTAAAAGTAAGACTAGACCAGTATTCTTGGGATGTATGGCAGCATTGCTATTTTCTGAGCTATTGGTTTTACCATTCCAATGAAAGAGGGTGGTCAGCAATACAAATTATATATAATAAATACACAAGAAGTATTACAAACTCATAGATGGAAATGAACAGCCAGAAAGAATTAGAATGGGAAGACTTCAAAAAGGAAACATTATCTGAATTGAGCTTCAATGTTTTAGAGTATAGATTGGAGTTCAATAGATGCAGAAGTGATGTGATATTTTTACAGATTTTTTAAACTTCCTATAATAGGGAACCAAAAATCTTTTCCCATAATTACAGATTAAATGTGCAACATTGAAATGTCTTTCTAAGATAACCCTGACCAAAAGTCATTGACACTTAAGTGAGAATAAATTCACACTCATCTACACTTGTCATTTCCAGAAAGCAAGGATCAGTGAGGTTCCTGAAAGCATAATTTATCCAAGACTGGTTAGGGCATGAGAAAAGGAAGTGAGCTTGGTCTTATGCCTAGCCAACAACTATTTGGAGATTATTTTTTTTCATCATTCAAAAAGGCCATTGTCATTAAGACTTTTTAAACAAGCCACATTGTTTTGCATTTCTTTTTCTTTTTTTTTGCTTTTCTTTCAGGGGGAGGACAATTGGGGTTAAGTGACTTATGCAAGGTCACATGGCTAGTTTTTGTGTTAAGTGTCTGAGGCTGGATTTGAACTCAGGTCCTCCTGACTCCAGGGTCAGTGCTCTATTCACTGTGCCGCAGTGCCACCCTATTGTTTTTGCATTTCTTAGGAAAAATAAGTTCAGACAACAAAAGAACTTCAATATGAAAGAGGTTCCAAAGAATAAGAGGGCAACTTTCACCTGTGGCAGGATTCTATAGAGTATGCAAATGTGAAATAGGCAAGAAAAAAGATCAATGAACATTTAGAGTTAAATGGCACTTTTGAGAATCTTCCTTAAAAAATTAAGGAAGTTTATCTTCTAAAGATGAATTAAGTGCTTTTCCTTCAAGGAATAATGACATAGATCCCTGGATGCTATCAGGATAGAGATTATCCAGTAAGAGTCAGAATCAGAAAGACATGTGAAGTAGTGATTGATAATTCCTTGAAAAAAGGTACTGAAACAGCTATTTGTCAATCTGATAATGACTATGCTGGAGTCTTTTCAAGGCATCTATTCATGAAGTGACAAACATTAATGATAGTGACAGAAGGGATTCCATTACATTCTGAGACAGCTTTTGACTATGAATGGTCTAGAATGGAGGATCATAGGAATAGTGAGTAAATTAGAGTCATAACATAGTCAAGACAACAAGTATTTATTAATTCCCTATTCTGCACCAGGCAGTGTGCTAAGTGTTGTCAGAAAAAGAAACAGGGAAGGTGAAGTCCCTGCTCTCAAGAAGTTCATAGTCTAATGGGGAAGATAATATGCAAGCAACTATGCACAAACAAGATATCACAAGAAAATTTGGAAATAATTAACAGTGGCTAGGCAATAGAATTACAGGAGATCAGGAAAGGTTAATTGAAAAAATGAAAGATTTTAACTGACATTTTTAGAAAGCTAGGAGAGCTAGAAGGCAAAGGCAGAAAAGAAGAGCAAAAAGAATGAAATTCTGGGGAAATCCATAAGTAGAGAGTTAGCTTTATGGAAGGCTCCCAGAATCATCAATTTGATCCAAATGGAGACTCCTCTGGGCCAACTCAAAACATGCTCTTCCAATGAAACTGAATTCTTTGTCTAGGAATTGGTTCAACATTTTTGTGTTACACAACACTTAAGGACAAATAAAGGAATTTTGCTTGCCATATTCAGGTAGTAGTCAATCCATATCCTTAGGCTTACTTTCTCTAAGACTTGGTTTCTTTATCTGTAAAACCAGGAGGTTGAATTAAAAAGCCTCTGAGAACTTTTCCAGTTCTATTTCTATGAATCTATGTCTAAAACCAAAAAGCCTTCTTCACTGATTCCACAGTAAACTCTTCTGCAAATTTCCTGTCACTTTCATCATCAAACTCTACTTCCAAGAAGCTAATTGTTAAGAAGTTTTTTTTTTTTCCCAACCACCTTCCACCACTTTACTCCTCTAATGTTAAGCAGAACAAGTCTAATTCATTTCTTGCTCATAACAACCTACCTAATCTAGCAAAAGAATTGCCATATCTTTGTATTTCCTCTCTTCTTCAGGTTAAAATTCCCCAATTCCTTGAGCTGATTCTCATGGAGAATGATCTATTGTCATCTTATCAGATTTGTCTTCCTTAACTAGAAATACTCCAGTTTGCGAATTGATTTTCTAAAATGTGATTCCCAGGACAGTATTCAAAATTTTCCTGTCCAGAGAAAATAATAGCTAAAAAATTAATTCTAATAGTCTTCAATTTTCTTTTTTTAACACCTATAAGTTTATTTTTTTCTACTTAATAGTACTTTCTTTTTTTCAAGTACATTAATGTCCCCATTTTCCCACATCTCCAATATTTATCATTTTCCTTTTTCTGTCAAATTAGCCTATCTGCTAGGTGTGAAGTGGTACCTGAGAGTTGTTTTTGACCATTTATCAATTGGGGAATGACTTGTATTCATATAAATTTGACACAGTTCTCCACCTATTTTAGAAATGAGGCTTTTATCAGACACTATGGCAGTAAAAAAAAATTTTCCCAGCTTTCTGCTTTCCTTCTAATATTAGTTGCATTAGTTTTGTTTGTACCAAATCTTTTTTTTTTAATTTAATGTAATGAAAATCATACATTTTGCATTCCATAATGTCCTCTATCTCAGTCATAGATTCTTCTGTTCTCCATAGGGTAAAGTATTCCTTGCTCTCCTAATTTGCTCATAGTATTACTCTCTATGTCTAAGTCATGTATCCCTTTTGACTTTATCTTGGCATAAAGTGTAAGATGTTGGTCTGTGCCTAGCTTCTGCCATGCTATTTCCCACTCTTCCCAGAAGTTTGTTTGTTTGTTTTTTTTTGTCAATGAGTGAGTTCTTATTCCAGAAGCTGGAGTCTTAGAGTTTATCAAACAATAGATTACTATAGTCACTGAATACTGTGTTTTGTGTAACTAACCTATTAAACAGATGCACCACTCTATTTCTTAGCCAATACCAAATCATTTTGATGATTACTGCTTTATAATATAGTTTTACATACAATACAGCTAGGCCACCTTCCTTTTGCATGTTTTTCACTAATTCCTTCGATATCCTTGAACTTTTGCTTTTCCAGACAAATGCTATTTTTGTTTTTTCTAGCTCTATAAAATAAATTTTGATAATGTGATTGCTTAGGTAGATTAAGGGCCCAGAATAAGTAAAACCATATAGGTAGAATTGCCATTTTTATTATATTAGCTCAGCATACCCAGGAGCAATTAATATTTTCCCAGTTTTTTAGATCTGACTTTATTTGTATGAAAAGTATTTTTGTAAGTGTGTTCTTATATTTCCTGGGTTTGTCCCGGCAAGTAGGCTCCCAAATATTTTATATTGTCTACCATCATTTTAAATGGAATTTCTCTTTCTACTTCTTCCCTAATGATTTTTGTTAGTAATATATAGAAATGCCAATTATTTATGTGATTTATTTATTTTATATCGTGCAACTTTTCTAAAGTTTATTATTTCAAGCATTTTTTTCACTTGATTCTCTAGGATTCTCTAAGTATACCATCATATCATCTGCAAAGAGTGAGTTTGTTTCTTCTTTGCCTATTCTAATTCCTTCAATTTATTTTCTTATTGCTAAATCTACTACCATTTCTAGTACAATATTAAATAATAGTGGTGATAACAGACATCTTTGTTCCACCCCAATCTTACTAGGAAAGCTTGGAGTTTATCCCAATTACATACAATGATTGCTGATGGCTTTAGGTAGATACTACTTATCATTTTAAGGAAGGCTTCATTCATTCCTATGCTCTTTGATGTTTTTAATAGGAAAGGGTGCTGCATTTTGTCAAAAGCTTTTTCTGAATCCATTGAGATAATTATGATTTCTATTAGTTTTGTTGATGATATGGTCAATTATACTAATAGTTTTCCTCATAATGAATCAGCCCTGCATTCTTGGTATAAATCCCACTTGGTCCTAGTGTATTTTCCTGTTGATAACATGATGCAATCTCTTTGATGGTATTTTATTTAAAATTTTTACATCAATATTCATTAGAAAAACTGCTGTATAATTTTCTTTCTCTGTTTGCTTCTACCTCATTTAGGTATCAGCACCATGTATGTTTCATAAAAAAGAATTCAGATGGGGTGGCTAGGTGGCACAGGGAAAAGAGCACTGGCCCTAGAGTCAGGAGGACCTAAGTTCAAATCTGGATTCAGACACTTTGTAGCCATGTGACCTTGGGCAGTCCCTTTACCCCAATAGCCCTGCCTTCCCCCCTTCAAAAAAGAGCAAAGAAATAAAAATAAAAAAGAATTTGGTGAGATTTCATCCATTTTTCCCAAATAGTCTATATAGTGTTGAAATTAATTGTTTTTAAAATGTTTAATAGAATACACTTGTAAATGTATCTGGCCCTGGAGAGATATTCTTAGGGAGTTCATTGATACCTTATTCAATTTATTTTTTTCTAAAACAGGGTTATTTAAGTATTGTATTTCCTCTTCTATTAGGCTGGGCAATTTATATTTTTGCAAATATTCATTTCACTTAGACTGTCAGATTTATTGGCATACACTTGGGCAAAATAGTTCCTAATTATTGTTTTTATGTCTTCTTCATTGATTGTGAATTTTTTGATTCTGGAAATTTGTTTTCTTTTTTCTTTTTTAAATCACATTCACTAAAGGTTTATCTGTTTTATTATTTTTTTCAAGTCAGCTCTTACTTTTATTTATTTATTATTATTTAATTGTTTTCCTACTTTTAATTTCATTAATCTCTCCTTTGATTTTCAGAATTTCTAATTTGTTATTTAATTGGGGATTTTTAATTTGGTCTTTTTATAGCTTTTTTCTATTGCACACCCAATTTATTGGTCTCCTCTTTATTTCTTTTATGTAAGTCTTGAGAGATACAAAATTTCCCCTAAGAACTGCTTTGACTGTATCCTATGAGTTTGGGTATATTGTCTCCTTATTGTTATTTACTTTGATGAAATTATTGATTGTTTTTATGATTTTTTGTTTTACCTACTCATTCTTTAGGATTAGATAATGTAGTTTCCAATGAATTTTTAGTTTATCTTTCTATGTATTTTTGTTACATGTAATTTTTATTGCATCATGGTCTAAAAGGATGCATTTGTTATCTCTGCCCTTCTTCATTTGATTGTGTGGTTGTTATGCCCTTATAGAAGGTCAATTTTTGTGTAGGTGTCATGTACCACTGGAAAAAAAGGTATATTCCTTTCTATCCCCACTCAATTTTCTCCAGCAGTCTATCATATCTAATTTTTCTAAAATTTTGTTCACCCCTTCTTTCTTGTTTATTTTGTGGTTAAATTTATCTAGTTCAGAGAAGGGGAGGTTGAGGTCCCCCACTAGTATAGTTTTACTATCTATTAATTCCTATAACTCACTTAACTGCTCCTCCCACAATTTGGATGCCATACCACTTGGTGCATATACATTTAGTATTGTTGTTACTTCATTGTCTATGGTACCTTTTAGCAAGATGTAATTCTCTTTATTTTTTTTTAATTGGTTGTTTTTTCTTTTGCTTTGGCTCAGATCAGGATTTCTAACCTTGCTTTGTTTTTTTTATTCAGCTGAAGCATACTATATTCTGCTCCAGCCTTTTACCTTTACTCTGTGTGTATATCTCTGCTTCAAATGTGTTTCTTGTAAACAGCATATTATAAGATTATCATTTTTAATCCACTCTACTATTTACTTCTGTTTCACCAGAGTCGATCCCATTCACATTCACAGTTAGGATTACTAACTGTATATTTCCCTTCATCCTATTTCCTCCACATTTATACTTTTCTCTCTCCTTTCACCCTTTCCCTACTCACTAGTGTTTTGCTTCTGATGATCACCTCCTTTCTATTAGCCCCCCTCACTTCTCTTTTCCCTTTCTCCTCCTACTTCCTTATTGGGTAAGATAAATTTCTATACCAGAGTGTATATGTTATTTTCTCTTTGAGCCAAATCCCATGAGAGTAAATTTCAAACAATGCTCACCCATTCCTTTCCCTGAAATAGGTCTTTTGTGCCTGTTCATGTGATGTAATTTACTCTCTTCTGCCCCTCCTCTCCCATCCCCTTCTAGTACAATTTTTTCACCCTATAATTTTTTTATATCATCATATCAAATTCAATTTCTACCCACACACTCTGTCTACATATACCCTTCTAATTGTCCTAATAAAGATACAGGTACAAGTATAATCATCTTGTAGTCCAATAATTTTAAATTACCTCTTCTTGATCTATTTTCCATGTCACTTGTTTTGGTTTTTCCAAGAAGTACTTTACATTTTCTTCTATTTTTCATTCTTTTGATTTTGTTTGACTGGTTCTTGATGTCTCTTAGGGTCATTAACTTGCACAAGTCAATTTCTAAGTTTAAAAAAATATTTTCTTCAATTAGTACCTCCATTTCTATTTGGACAATTCTACGTTTTTATTTTTTTTGGAGGGAGAAAGGCAGGGCAGTTGGGGCTTAAGTGACTTGCCCAAGGTCACACAGATAGGAAGTGTTAAGTGTCTGAGGCTGAATTTGAACTCAGTTTCACCTCACTGCAGGATTGGTGCTCTATTCACTACGCCACCTAGCACTCCAACAATTCTACTTTTGAAGGAGTTGTTTTCTTCAGCAGATATTGTTTTTTCCGTTTGACCAGTTATATTTTTTTAAGGAATTGCTTTCTTCAATCATTTTTACCTTCCTTTTTACCTCTCTCTTGCCTACCTCTCACTTCTTTTCCAAATTTTTCATCTACCTCTCTTATTTGAGTTTGCATATCCCTTTTGTGCTCTTCGAAGAGGGCTTTTTGGACTTGAAATCATTTCATATTTTTATGAAAACCCTTTAAGGTTTTGATGTAGGTATTTCAATAAATTTGTCACTTCTGAGTTTGTGTTTTGATGTTACCTGTCACCATAGTAACTTTCTGTGGTCAACGGTCTTTTTTGATTCTTACTCATTTTTTGCCTATTTTGTGACTTTTGAAGTTGAGCTCTGTCTTTTTGTAGGTTCTGTCACTCCAGAATCCATTTATGGTTTGATTTCTGAGGGAAAATGGGGAGAGCTCAATCACCTTCCTGGTTTCTCTCTGCTGTCTTAGTTCCACCCTATGCTTCACTTTCTTGATGCAGTATAGGACACCCTTAACATCATTTGGATGTCATGTCACATTCTTGCTTCATACTACAGTTATGCTCCACAAAAACCCTAAGATATTTTTTTCCAAAACTGTTGACTACCTCCATTTCCCCCATCCTTATATATGTAAAGTGGACATTTTTCTTCCCTAAGTAGAATTTCTCATTTATCTTTATTAAATTTTCTCTTATTGGATTCAATCATTCTAGCCAACTGGGAACATTTAGGATCCACATACTTACATTCACTGCATCACATATTCTTGGAAGCTTTGTGGTATCTGAAAATTTGACAATTTGCCTTCTATGCCTCCATCCAAGTCATTAACAAAAATGTTGAACCAGACAGGGTGACAGAGAAACCCAAGAAAGACAGTGGAGACCTCCATCCAGGTTGACATTACATTAATGACTACTCTGCTTCTAACTAATCAATTATTATTAAATCCAATTTTTCTTTTATCTGACCACATACTCACTAGTTCTCAGTATTTTCTCTGCATTTGTAACCAGAAACTTAGCACTTCTGTGTTTTTTTTAAAGGAATTCTCTTTTTTTTTTTTTTTTGCTTTTTTTTTTGGAGGGGGGAAGGTAGGGCAATTGGGGTTAAGTGACTTGCCCAAGGTCACAAGGCTAGTTTTTTTGTGTGTTAAGTGTCTGAGGCCAGATTTGAACTCAGGTCCTTCTGACTCTATTCACTGTGCCACCTAGCCTACCCCACTTTTATATTTTTAAGTCATAATCCATTTTAGTCTCATTCTCAAAAATCATATTCTTAACTAACTATTCAATTCAAATTCATCTTTTTTTTCTGAATTTCTTGCTTCTGATCAACTACTGTGGTAAAAAAAAAAACACTCTGCATTGCTAAAGTTTTCAATATTTTGTTCAAAACTTTGCTATTTTTAATAATAATTTCTAAGTCTGTCCTAGATCATGTCAAAAGGAGACACATTGAAAATTAATCATTGAACTTTTCTGACTGGTGCAACCATTTACAAGGGAAAAGGAGGTGATAAAACCTAGTAGAAAACATTTTGAACTAGGATATTAGGGATATGGATTCTACCTTTGGCACTGTCACTAACTAGCTGTGTGACTTTAATAATTAACTTAACCTCTCTAATTCTGAAGTTCCTCATCTGTAAATGGATTCTTCTTTCTACTTTGTACTTATATTACACACACACACACACACACACACACACACACACACACACCTTTCAATTATCTTATACTGTTGTCAGGATAAACAAGTTGTCTCAGTGCTATACTGCAGAATGAGATAAAAAGGGAAAATACTGCATGATTATTTGATTCAGAGGTCATGAGAGTGTGCTAAATATGTCTAGTGAACACATCAACTTAAATCTATTAACACATAAATCACCCATAAATGTAAAGCTGTTATGTAAAATGCATTTTCTGTATGGGATTGCTGTATTAAGTGACAAATAAATTAATTCATCCAGTAAAAGAGGCAGTTAAAGATTGAATACTAAACAAAGAGAGCTTTTATTCATAATGCTATCACTTCTTTGGCATGGGTAAAGGGATATAAAATAGGTAACAATATAAAATTTTTAAAAAAAGAAAGAAGAAAATCAAATTATGAGTATCAAAAATGAAAAGAGTTGAATATCTCCAATGAAAAGAAAATTAAAACAATAATTAAGAATTATTTTGCCCAATTGTACGCACACAAATTTAACAATCTTAGTGAAATAGATGAATATTTACAAAAATATAAATTGTCCAGATTAACTGAAGAGGAAGTAAACTACATAAATAACCCCATCTCATAAAAAGAAATTGAACAAGCCATCAGTGAACTCCCTAAGAAAAAAAATCTCCAAGGCCAGATGGATTTACTAGTGAATTCTAACAAACATTTAAAGAACAATTGATTCCAGTACTTTACAAACTATGTGGGAAAATTAGAGAAGAAGGAGTCCTACCAAATTCTTTTTATGATACAAATATGGTACTGATACCTAAATCAGGACGAGACAAAACAGAGAAAGAAAATTATAGACCAATTTCCCTCATGAATATAGATGCAAAAATTCTAAATAAAATATCAGTAAAAAGACTACATCAATTTATCACAATAATAATACACTTTGATCAGGTAGGATTTATTCCAGGAATGCAAGGGTGGTTCAATATCAGGAAAACTATCATTATAATTGATCATATCAACAACAAAACTAGCAGAAACCATATGATTATCTCAATAGATGAAGAAAAGGCTTTTGACAAAATACAACACATTTTCCTATTAAAAACACTAGAAAGCAAGGAATAAATGGAGTCTTCCTTAAAATAATAAGTAACATCTATCTAAAACCATCAGCAAATATTACATATAATGGGGATAAGCTAGAAGCATTTCCAATAACATCAGGGGTGAAACAAAGATGTCCACTATCTTATTCAATCCGGTACTAGAAATGTTAGAAGTAGCAATAAGAGAAGAAAAAGAAATTGAAGGAATTCAATTAAGCAAAGAAGAGACTAAGCTATCACTCTTTTCAGATGATATGATGGTATACTTGGAGATTCCTAGAGAATCAAGTAAAAAACTACTTAAGATAATAAATAAATTTGACAAAGTTGCAGGATATAAAATAAACCCAAATAAGTCTTTGCCATTCCTATATATACAAAATCCAAAAGCAAGAGATAGAAAGAGAAATCCCATTTAAAGTTACTGTAGACATAAAATATTTGGGAATCTACCTGCCAAAGCAAAACCAGGACCAATATGAACACAACAACAAAACATGTTTCACAGAAATAAAGTCAGATCTAATTCATTAGGAAAACATCAGATACTTGTGGCTGGATTGAGCTAATATAATAAAAATGACAATTTTACCTAAATTAAAATACATATTTAGTGCCATTCCAATCAATCTACCAAAAAATTACTTTGTAGAGCTAGAAAAAAATAGTTACAAAATTCATTTGGAAGAACAAAAGGTTCAGAATATCATGGGAATTAATGAAAGAAATGCTAGGGAATGTAGCTTAACCATACAAGATTTTCATCTGTATTATAAAGCAGCAGTAATCAAAACTACTTGGTACTGGTTGAAGAATAGAATAGTCAGTCAATAGAATAGATTGGGTACAGGAGACTCAGCAGCCAATGACTATAGTAACTACTGTTTGATAAACCCAAAGACTCCAGGTTTGGGGATAAGAATGTACTATTTGACAAAAACTGCTGGGAAAACTGGAACATAGTATGGCAGAAACTGGGCATAGAACAATATCTAACATTGTACCCCAAAATAAAGTTGAAATGAGTGCATGATCTAGGTATGAAGGCTGATACTATAAGCAATCTGGGAGAGAAAGGAATAGTTTACCTGTTAGATCTATGGAGAGGGGAAAATTTTATGACACAAAAAGAGATAGAGCACATTATGAAATGCAAAATGGGTAATTTTGATTACATTAAATTGAAAAGTTTCTGTCTAAATAAAGCCAATGTTACCAAGATTAAGAGGGAAGTGGAAAATTGGGAAAGAATTTTTACAACCAGTGTCTCTGGTAGTGATGGGGGATAGCAATAGGTTATAAAGGAACTCTGATCAATGTCACTGACCAGAATCCCTGCGATTCAGTCTGGAAAGAACTCAGTCCAAGCCAACTTGGAGTTAGGATTGTAAAAGTTTATTGTATGATTTACAGCAGGCAAAGGTCCTTAGGGGACCTGAAAACTTAAAGAAGACATAGGCATAGTTTTAAGGAGTTTAGGTTATAAATTCAATGTCAATTATGCTAATTAGGTGAGTAAGGGTGGGTTAGGGAGGAGTTAAGGAGTGGTCAGTGCTTAAAGGGACATGCACTTTTAATGTCAACTGCCAGGCGTATTGCCCATAATTCACTGGGAAATAGCCCAAAGGGGGTGGGGAGTACCTGGAGGTGTGGTTCTAGGCCTGAAACATCACTAAATCAGCTAGTGGTCAAGGGCTGACTGAGAAGTGCCTAGTCTGCCACCCATCAGTGTCATGTTTGACAAGATGAATGTTGGGAACCAAGGCTAATGGAGACTCAGTATGTGGATAATTGGCTAAGGAGTTAACCTACAGATAGTGCTTTGAAGGCTTCATGGTACAGCTGACCACTTACTAAGGGGAGATAACATTTGCCTAAGCTAAAATGTTTACAGATGGTTTAGTGAAGGATTCATGGGTGTAGCTTGTTATTGTTCCAAGCAGAGATAAACAATTCATGAGTTGTTTCTGGGCAGAGTGCTAGCAGGGGGAAGGGGCAGAGTTAATGCTCTGAGGCTAGGGAGGGGGAAATGTGATTTTACAGATTGATTTTGAAAATTGATTTTACAAACTGATGTTACAAATTGATATCACAAATTGATTTTACAAATTGATTTTACAAACATAGATCCCAAGCACCCCATCAGTAGAGGCCTCATTTCTAAAATATACAGGGAATTGAGTCAAATCTATAAGAATACAAGCCACTCCCCAATTGATAAATGGTCGAAGAATATAAACAAGCAGTTCTCAGAAGATGAAATTAAAGATATCTATAAGTATATGAAAAAATGCTCTGAATCACTGTTGATTAGAGAAATGCAAATCAAAATATCTCTGAGATATCACATCTCACTGGCCAGACTGGCCAAGATGACAAGACAGGAAAATGATAAATGCTGGACAGGATGTGGAAAAATTGGAACACTAATGCACTGTTGGTGGAGTTGTGAGCTGATCCACCCATTCTGGAGAGCAAACTGGAACTAAGCCCAAAGGGCTATAAATAAGTACTTACCTTTGACCCAGGAATACCACTTCTAGGGTTATATCCCAAAGAGATCAAAGAAGTGGGAGGAGGACCCATATGTACAAAAATATTTATAGCAGCTCTTTTTGTGGTGGCAAAGAATTGGAAGTCAAGGGGATACCTATCAACTGGGGAATAGCTGAACAAGTTGTGGTATATGAATGTAATGGAATACTACTGTGCTATAGGAAATGAGGAGCAGTTGGACTTCATAATAACCTGGAGAGACTTATATAAACTGATGCCTAGCGGGAAGAGCAGAATGAGGAGAAATCTGTACACAATCACAGGCACAACATATGTGTGATAACTAACTTCAATAGACTGGGCTCCTCTCAGCTATGTAAGGTTATAAAACAACTCCAAAAGACTCATGATCAAAAGAGATATGCACATACAGAGAAAGAGCTGCAGAGTCTGAATGCAGATTGAAACAAACTACTTGCTCTGTTTCTTTTTCTTGTTTTGTTATATTTCCTCTTTCCCACTGATCATTCCATCAGTTATAATCCTTTACAACCTGACTAATGATTAATGTGAAGATATTTGTAGATCCTACATGTGATCATGACTGGTGCAGGGGGGAGAATAGGGAGGGGGAGAAAATTTGAAATTCAAGAGACTGTGGAACTGAATGTTGTAAAACAACAATAAATAAACAATTGATTAAAAATTAAAAAAAAATAAAGATTGAACATTACACTAAAAGATGTGTTGTTCATAATGGTATTACTACTTTGGCATGGGTAAAGAGATACAGAATAGATAATAATATCAATTTACATTTAAAACAACTTTAATGGGTTTTTTTTAGGTCCTTTCCCTCTCACCCCACCCACACCCCCCATCCCATCAGGATGCACAATCTGAAATGGGTTATGCATATACAATCATGCAAAATATTTATTAGTCATTTTGTGCAAGAAGACTCAAACAAAAAAAAGAGAGAAAAATAGTATGCTTCAGTCTGTATTCTGATGTCAGATTTTTCTCTGGAGTTGGATAGCATTTTTCATCATGTGTCCTTTGGGATTGTCCTGGGTAACTGAAATTGCTAAGTCATTAGTAGTTCTCCATCATACAATATTGCTGTTACTGTGTACAATGTTCTCTTGGTTCTGCTCACTTCACTTTGTATCAGTTCATGTAATTCTTTCCAGGTTTTTCTGAAATCATTCTGAATGTCATTTCTTATAACACAATAAAATTTCCTTACAATCATACGCCTCAACCCATTCAGTCATTCCTCTATTGATGAACATCCCCTTGATTTACAAATCTTAGTCACCACCAAAAGAGTTACTATAAATAAGTATATTTGTACAAATACTTCCCCCCCCCCATCTCTGTGCTTTTTTTAAATACAGTTGAAAATTACTTCTGGGGCCATAGTCATTGTGACAGAGTAGAGAAAGCAATCCACCAAGCTGCCTCAACATTCCCTTCCAAACAACTTTAAAATATACCTCAGATTGAATTCTGGAGTGGTAGAGCCAACAAAAGATCAGGGTGATCCATTTTCCCAGCTCAAGACAAGTTAGGAGGTCAAAAAAAAAGACTGGTGACACAGGGATGGAGGCTCTCCCAAAGTCCTCATGAATGCAACACCAGAGATAAGACAGTGGTGGTGATACATGCAGTAGCTTCAGGAATTTTCAAGCTAGAGATGGTAAGGGGATCTAGCAACTGGTCAGAAAGATTAAAAGATGCCTGTGTGGGGCGGCCAGGTAGCACAGCAAGTAAGAGCACCGGCTCCAGTGTTGAGAAGACCTGGAGATCGAATCCTGGGCTCAGACACTTAGCACCCACCCAGAAACACCTGGCCATGTAACCTTGAGCAAGTTACTTAACCCCAATTGCTTAGGGGTGGCCTGGTGGCTCAGCGAGTAAGAGCACCGGCTCCAGTGTTGTGATGACCTGGATCAAATCCAGGCTTGGATGCTCGGCACCACACCCAGAAATAACTGGCCATGTAACCTTGAGCAAATTACTTAACCCCAATTGCTTTAAAAAAAAAAAAAGATGCCTGTGCTAGCAGTGCATGCAGTAGCATATTCTATTTGCTATTTGCAAATCTACTACCAATAGCCCCTTTTAGGTAAAAATTTATAAGATTAGTCCTGGTGGTTTTGAAACCACCATGTCAATTTCCCCTTGAAAGAGGCTGTAGTCTATAGAATCTGTGCATGGAAATTATTCTTATATGATTAGAATTGATGGCTTTGAGGTCATCATGACAGTTTACCCTTAATGAAGGCCATAAGCTTGTGAAACATACTCAGGGAAAAGTACTGATGATAATATTTTTCAAAAATTGATACAACTGTATCTTTCAAATAATATTTTGTCTACCACCAGATTGCTTTTCTCTCTGATATAAAAGCTCTCAAAATAAGATTTTGCCCAGTATCTGCTTGTTTTCACCCCAATAGCAAATTCTCCAAAATAATATTTTGCCCTCAGGCCTGATATGCAATTTCAATATGCTAAGGAGGTCATTCAAAATCATAGTATAAGAATATCACTCTGAGAAGAGTATTTTGTAGCATACCCTCCCTTCCAGTAGAAGCGTCCCTGCTGGGACATCATATTTCTCCTCGATGTACCTATATCTCTATGCTCTCTAATGAAGCACTGACTTTACAGGTGTTATACTCTGCTAGTGTTTATGCCTGAGTTATATATCCAGTCTCATTTTCATCTATCCTCTTCCCTCTCTTCCCCATTTCTTGTAATAAAGTTTTGCACTGAACCAATTCCCATTGTTTTATACGTTGTACCTAGTACCCAGAGTCATTAAGGTGTAGCATTCCCCGATGTCACTGGTTGGCAAATGGTCCTTTCCTTATAATATATGGTACCTGGACAAGGATTTAATCTATTGACAGCTTTTCCTAAAATGAGGGAGTATAGTAATATGAGACCAGTTAAAGGAAGCAAAGATAAAGAGGGGTCCTTATGTACAGCAAGGAGGGACTACCATATGTGAGAGGACTATCTCAAAACCCTACTGAAGGGAAAAGAAAAGCACTTTCATTCACAAAGAATTAGGAGTCCTGAGCAGTAGTATCACTGATCACAAGGTGTCAAGGACCCTATGGAAAATTATTGCTTGCAATCCTAAGGGAGAAGAGACACTAAGGAGTAATAATGCTTCCAATCTCAAGAGAGCAGGAACCCTGAAAAATAATATTAATTGCTATCCCAGGGGATCAGGAGCCTTTCCTGGGAAAAGATCAGAGCAAAGACCAGGAGAAAAGTGATCACAAATCTCTCCAGATCATATCACCTTGCAACCATTGAAAACCTCCAAACCCTTAGAGCTAGCTCTAAAAACATCAGTAAAAAAAATCCCAAAACTTGGGGAAGGGCCCCTGCTCTTTCCTACCCACCCCAGGACAGGAACAAAATCCAACTTAAACCTTAAATACAAAATCAGGAAATAAGCTTGAAAAATGAGGAATCAACAAGGACAAAAAAGAATCTGACCATAAAAAAATGGTGATAGTGAAGATAGAGACACAAACTCATAAAACTGTGAAGTCAAAACATATACAAGCAAAGTCCCAAAGAATAGTGTGAATTAGATACAAGACCAACAACAATTCCTGGAAGAGCTAAAAAAATTATCTTTAAAAAAAAACAATTTAGTGTAATAGAGGAAAAAGAAGACAAAGAAATGAAAGAAAAGTAAGAAATTTATGAAAAGACAATTAACAGTGTGGTAAAAAAAAAAAGTCAGGAAGGAAAAAAATGTGAAAGATCTCATCAGAAAAAAATAAAATGATTGGATGAAAAAAATAGATTAAGGAGAGATAATTTAAGAATTATTGGACTACCTGAAAATAAAAGAATATGGACATCATATTTCATGAAATTTTTGGAGAAAATGACCCAATATTTCTAGAACCACAAGGTAAAATAGATATGGAAAGAATCTATCAGTCACCACCTGAAAGTGATCCCAAAATAAAAACTCCCAGGAATATTATACTCAAATTCAAGAACTGCCAGGTCAAAGGGATAATATTTCCAGTAATCAAGAAAAAAAACATTCAAATATTGTGGAAACAGGGTTGATATCACACAAGATTTAGAAGCTACCACAATAAAGGAGGAGAGATTTTGGGATGTTATAATCTGGAAGGCAAAAGAATACAAACAAGAATGACCTATGCAGCAAAATGGAGTTTAATAATCCTTCAGGGCAAAAAAAATCAATATTTAGTGAAATAGAGGACCTTGAAAAACTCCAGATGAAAAGAAAAACAGAGGCAAATAGAAAATTTGGCCTTGAAATATAAGATTCAAGAGAAGCATTAAAGGTAAACATGAAACAGAAATTAAAAGGGACTCAATAAGGTTAAACTGTTTATATTCGTATTTGGAAACATGATACATATAACTCCTAAGAACTTTATCATTATTAGGGTAGTTGGGAAGAGATCTATAGACAAAAGGAACAAGATTGAGTTGAATATGCAGGGATGATCTAAAAAAGAATTATGAACCAGAAAGAGGAAGGCACTAGGAGAAGGGGGAAAAGAGAGATAGAATGGGGAAAATAATCTCACATAAAACAGGCATACAAGGAAGAGCTTTTGCAGTGGAGGATAAAATGGTGGGGTGGTGAAACAACTCTTGAATCTTACCCTCACCTAAATAGGTTTAAAGATGGAAATACACACACACACACACACACACACACACACACTCACACACGTACTCAATTGGGTATAGAAAACTGAAAGGGAAATAGGAGAGAAAATGGATTAGAGAAACAGGTGGTGATAAAAGGGAGGGTGGATAAAGGAAGGCAGTGCTCAGAAGAAAAACAGAATACAAATGCAGGAGAGGAAAAAAGAGACAGAAGAGGATAAAAAGAAGAAAATAGGATGGAGGCAAATGCAATCAGTAACCATACATGTGAATATGAATGGGATGAACTCACTCATAAAATGGTAGTGGAGAACAAAATGGATTAGAAACTGGAATTCAATGTTGTTTAAAAGAAACACACTTGAAACAGAGATACATATACAATTAAAATGAGGAATGGGAGCAAAATCTGTTATGCTTTAGCTGAAGTAAAAAAAAATTAAAAAGAAAGGCAGGGGTAGCAATCATGATCTCAGACAAAGTAAAAGCAAAAACAGACAATTAAAAGGTATAAACTGGAAAACTACTTGCTAAAAGGAACAACAGGCAATAAAGCAATATCAACACTAATGCTATGTGTATCAAATTACATATTATCTAACTTCTTAAAGGAAAAATTAAATTATTTATAGGAGGAAATAATAAAGCTATACTAGGGGAGATCTCAACTATCATCTCTCAAAGCAAGATAAATCTAACCATGAAATAAGGAGAATAAGCAAATTACTAAAATCTTTAAAAGTTAGATAGAAGTTTTGGGATGACCTGGGAATGAAATCCAGGCCCAGATACTTAGCACCACACCCAGAAATAACTGGCCATGTAACCTTGAGCAAATTACTTAACCCTGATTGCTTTAAAAAAAAAAAAAAGAAAGAAAAGGGTGAATGCACAATCCATTACAATGAAATTAAAGTAATTATTAGGAGCAATTTTGCCCAGCTATATGACAGTAAAGCTGACAATCTAAATGAATTTAAGGAACAAAAATGAACAATCAATTAACACTATATTAACACAAATAAAATGTCTAGATGAATTGAAGAGGAAACAGACTATTTAAATAACCCTATCTTAGAAATTGAAGAAAAAATAAATGAGCTCTCAAAATAAAAAAAAAAACATAAGGACCATATGGATTTAAAAATTAATTCTACCAAATATTTAAGGAACAGCTAATTCCAATGCTATATAAATTTGGGGGGGGGGAAATAGGTAAATAAGGAATCCTACCAGTTTCCTTTTATGAGACAAATATGGTTTGCATACATAAACCAGGAAAAGCAAAAACAGAGAAAGAAAACTATAAACCAATTTCCCTAATTAATATGAATACAGAATTAAACAAAATATTGGCCCAGAGAGTATAACAATATATCACAAACATCATACTCTATGACCAGGTGGGATTTGCATCAGGAATGCAAAGTTGATACAATATTAGGAAAATTATAAGCATAACTGAGCATATCAATAACAAAAACAATGAAAATCATTTGTTTTTGTCAATAGATGCAGAAAAGGTTTTGGCAAAACACATCCTTTCCAGTTTAAAACACTAGAAAACAGAGGAAGCAATGGAGCCTTTCCTAAGCTAATGTTACATCTAGCTAGTAAACTAACAGTTTTCTCAATAAGAAAAAGAATGATGAAAGATGCCCACTATCACCAGTTTTATTCATTATTTTGCTAGAAATGTTAGCTATAACAATAAACAAAGAAAAAATGAATTAAAAATAGGCAATGAGGAAACAAAACTATTACTCTTGCAGACAATATGAAGGTATACTTAGAGAACATTGGAAACATCTAAAAAAAACTAGTTGAAACAATTTACAACTTTAGCAGAGTTGCAGGATATAAAATAAACCCACATAAATCAACACAATTTCTATATATTATCAACAAAGTCCAGCAGCAAGAAATAGAAAGAAAATCTCCATTTAAAACTTCACAGACAATACAATATACTTGGGATGTACTTGCCAAAACAAACCAAGGGGCTCTATGAAAACTATAATAAAACATATTTTACAAAAATAAAGACAAATGTAAACATTGGAATAAATATTCATTGCTCACGGGTTCACCAAGTCAATAAAATAAAAATGATAAGTCTGTCTAAGTGAATGTACTTATTCAGTGCCATAACAATCAAACTACCAAAGAATTGTTTTGCAGAACTAGAAAAAGTAGTAACAAAATGCTCCTGGCAGAACAAAAGCTCAAGCATATTAAGGGAATCGATGAAAAATAAAATTGAAGGGATGTAACCTAGTAGAAATAGATATCAAACCATTACAAATTGGTAATCATGAAAACAATCTGTTCCTAGCTAAGAAATAGCGTGTTGAATCAGTGGAATAGATTAGGTTGCACAGTTTAGTATTTGATAAATAAACTAAAAGATCCAATAGTTTCAGTTGAGAACTCACCATTTGACATTGTTTGGAAAACTGAAAAACAATTTGGCAGAAACTAATCATAGACCAACATTTCCTTTCATATATGAAGATAATTTCAAAACTGATAAGTGATTTTGATATAAAGGGTGATATCATATGTAAATTCAGAGATTATTTTAAAATTTTACCTTATCATATATATGGAAAAGGGAAGAGTTTATGACCAAATAAAAGATATAGAAGATCACAGAAAGGAAAATGGATAATTTCGATTGCATGAAATTTTAAAAAGTTTTGCACAAAATCAAAACAGCCAAAATTAGAAAGAAAGCAAATAACTGGGACAAATAATTTTATAGCAAGTTTCTCTGAGTAAGGCATTGTTTCTCAAATATATAGGGAAATTAGTCAAAGTTTTAAAATAAGAGAAATTGTCCTACTGAAAAATGATCAAAGCGTATGAATAGGTGGTTTTCAGAAGAAGTAATCCAAGCTTGTAAAAGTCACATGAAAAAATGTTCTAAATCACTATTGATTAGAGTACTGAAAATTAAAACAACTCTAAGATACCTTCTCTCACCCATCAGATTACATAACATGACAGAAAAGGAAAATGACAAATGTGGAGTGGATGTGGAAAAGCAGGGACACTGATGCACAGTGGTGGGATTGTGAATTTCTTCAACCACTCTGGAGGATAATTTGGAACTACATCCAACAGTCTATAAAACTGTGCATTCCCTTTTATCCAGCAATACTATTATTAGGTCTCTAGCCCAAGAAGATCAAAGAAAAGGGAAAAATATTTGTGTTTACAAAAATATTTGAAGCAATTCTATTTGTGGTGGCAAAGAATTGGAAACTGAGTGGATACCCATCAATCAGGGAATGGCTGAACAAGTTTGGGCATATGATTGTGATAGAATATTATTATTCTATAAGAAATGATCATCAGTATGGTTTCAAAAAAAACTGGGAAATTTTCAATGAACTGATACAAAGTGAAGAGAGCAGAACCAGGAGAACATTTTACACAGTAGCTGGTTATTGTCCTTTAATCTTGAATAAGATCAAAATGGCATCACTATATTGTGTCAGGGTACAGTGTGGCTGAGTGTGTCTTATCAGATCAATAGGAGTGACTCTACTATAGATTGATGTAATGGTAATGTAATTTTGAATTTGAAGATCCCTTTGTGTTGGCAAAAGTAGCAGGTACTTAACACTTACCGTGTTTCCCCGATAATAAGACCTATCCCGAAAATAAGCCCTATTGAGATTGCTACTGTAGTGAAGGTGATCCCCTGCGCTACACGCTACATTACGGTACCCTCTGTATGCACCGTCCCCCCCCCCCGGGGTAAACGCCCGCCGCGCTCCGAGCTGCATCCAATCAGAGCTGCAGCAGTGAGCGCATCATCCTGTTCTTCTCCAGTGATTTGCTTGCTGGCACCATTGAGAGCAGTGCCGCGGAGGAGAGCTGAGGCAGGACAACATAAGCCCTCCCTTGAAAATAAGCCCTCTGGTGTTTTTCTTTCCAAAAAATCTAATAAGACAGTGTCTTATTATCGGGGAAACACAGTAGTAACTGATCAAGCCTGTGATTGGGGAAACAGAAGGTATGAACTTCTGTCTCCTGTTAACTGACTTAACAGGAAGGGGTTGGCTGAAGTAAGTGAAGTAGGTAATACTGTGTATATAAGAAAAGCCATGGAAAAGCACAGTCAGAATTTCCTTGAGACCAAGATCTGGTGGCAGAACAGCTACAGAAGAATGGAGAACTGAGTCCCGAGAACTTGTTGTGGTGGAACTTCTGAACAGGATCCCAGGAGCCCAGAGCCAGGAGCCCAGGTGACTGAAGTATGACCAGGATGCTGAGACTTTGTTTGTTTGTGGCTTGGTTGAGCCTTGAATTCCTTGGAGAAGAAATGATGAAGGAACTGACATGGACCAGACCTTGTGAAGTTCAGTGTGGAGTAGGACCTCCCCAGAGAGGTGGTCAAGGAACTGGGAACTGTCTGCCATTGAATCCAGGTAGAATCTGGGGACCAGGGAAGAGGATCCAGGGAATCTGAGAACAGGCCCAAAGTCAAGATGAAGAAAAGACCTCTCCTTGGGTACTGAGTAAGTATGGAATTATATTTTACTAGTGACCTAAGAGGTGGAGGGCTTTGTGTATGATACTTAGTAAGACTTTACTGAATAAGTGAATGTTTATACTTTAAGTACTTTGACTATTGTTGCTGATTAGTGACTGAATGAGTTAATCAAGACTTTGCTCCAAGAGTGGAAAACTTTGACTGTGTACTTTGAAACTACTGATAAGTGACTGATTGAATTGACTTAAGAGTGACTATTTTGTGATTGATTAAATTAACTTAAGAGTGACTATTTTACTTTGAGACTATGTTGTGAATATTATATTGTGATTTTCTGTGATAAGTTGAAATATGGTGAATTCTATATTTTGAATTACTCTGTATCTTGATTTTCCATGGATGTTTTGTTTTTGTTATGGAATAGAGTGATCACTACACTAAGTAATAAGAATCTTTAAAAAAGCTGTTCGTAGTAGCAGTTCTTCTTGAAAGCTTCTGGGCATGTCATTACAATTGAGCACAGATAGTCAACATGAATATTTGGAGTGGAGATATCTCCAAACTTTTGCATATCACTTTTTTTTGAGCTACTACATTTTTGCCTTGCTTATAGAGCACAGGGCCTTCTTTGATACAAGAATGCCATACTGGCTGGTCCTATGTCAGTGTCTCCCATGTCTCACAATCACTCCAAAGTTCTTTAGAGGAACTTTGAGAGTGACCTTGTATCAATTCTTCTGACATCCATGTGAACACCTGCCTCATATGAGTTCTCTGTAAAACAGTCTTGTAGACAAGCATCCATTTGACATTCAAACAACATAGCTAGGGCATCAGAATTGTACTATCTACAGTAGAATTTGAATGCTTGGCAGTTCAGTTCAAAAAAGGACCTCAGTGTCCTGTACTTTTTTTAATAGGTGATCTTCAGAGTCTTTCTAAGACAATTCAAATGGAAGCAATTCAGTTTCTAGGTATATCATTGGCATAATGTCCAGTTTTTACAGGCATACAACAATGTGGTCAGTACGATGGCTCTATAGAGCTCCATTTCGCAGACACTCTGATACTTATTTCCCACACTTTCCTTTGAAATCTCCCAAAAAACTGAGTTTATCTTTGGCAATACATGCATCAGCCTTGTCATATCTGTGGACATGCCTGGAAACTAGACTACCAAGTTAAGTGAACTTATTCACAGCCTTCAAACTACCTCATTTGCTGTAAGTGGTTTCACATATGGATGGTGTGGTGCTGGTTGGTGGAGAAACTGTTTTCTTGATGTTAATTGTTAGGCCAAGATTAGCACAAGCATCAGAGAATTGATCTGTGCTTTGATGCATCTCAACCTCAGAGGCTAAATTGATTGCACAATTATCTGTGAACAAAAAGTCATGCACCAAGTCTCCCTCCTACTCTTGGCTTGTAGTCTTTTCAAGTTAAATGATTCGCGATCATAAGATCAATATCACAGCCTGCTGAACACTCAAGATGTAGAATGACATGTATTTTTCTGGATGTTGTTTTTGTAGCAATTTGTTTTGCTTGACTGTATTTTTTACAAGACTTTTTTTTCTGTATTCTCTTCTTTTCCTTTTTTCCAGTCATTGCTGAGGGATGGGAAGAAAGAAAAAAATGAATATTTGTTTAACAAAAATTTTGAACTTGGGCTTGAACTCTGAGTCCTTAATTGAACAAAGAAATTCAGTATATTTTTTTTTGTTGTTTTTGCTGTGGCTTTGATTATTTCATTTTGTTTTCACTTCTGCAGAAGGCATCATCTGAAGATCCAAATAACTAAAAGTAAAGTTAAATCTATGAAATGAAACAGAGACATAACTATAGATATTTTCATGTCAGTAAAAAAAAGAAAGGTGAGTCAGAGGAAGGTACAGAGGACAGTCTGATAATACATGAAGTCACAAGGGACAGGGCATGATCAGAGCCTTCCCAGGGCTGGGGAAAAAGCTTTGCCCTATTGAGCAAGTACCTTGCCCCATAGTTGACGAGACTCTCTATATAAGTTGCTTATAGACGATTGTGCTTAAGGGTGACACTTTCTGGAAAGAATCATGGATTCAGGAAGTATGCAATCCTTCAGCTCCATGCTGTTGCTCTGGGGTAAAGTTCTATTTACCCTATTCTAATTATAGCTCTGGAATAGAGACATGGATGCTCTAAATATATTGCTTTGATTGATAAATAATGGAATAGGTGAGAAGTAACTCAGAAAATGTGGTTCTTGCCATCACTAAAGAAGGTGGGGCAGAAGGCAAATAATGAACTGTAGGCAAAGAATAAAAAAAAATTAGATAGATGCACATAAATATACAGGAGAAAAAATAGTCATAGCATGGCTTAGTAGAAAAGGACAGACTCTTGAATAGTGAGGGTTATAGGAAAAGGAAGGAGAGTATTTTCAATATCAGTAAATTCTACAACTGGCCCACACCACTTTGCTACGGCAACAGAGCCCAGACATCCATCCCAGGGTCCCTTCAAAATGCCAACCCTCTCCCAGGAGAGCTTTCCTCTTCCTCAGCCCCACTTAGGTGAGGTAAGATGAGAGCTTGATTCTCAGGGGGGACAGAACATCATTCACCATCTAATTATCCTCAGATTAACCTACTGCCCTTTTACTCCATTTAAATGAATTTTTCTCAGGTACAAAAGTTCCTATTTAAGAATTTAATATAGGAAGGGAGAAACTCAGAGAACATCCCTACCACATACACTTTACTCATTTTTTTTTTGCTTTCATATTTTGGTTAGGTTTATTTCCCTTTAGTACATATATCTCCTAGAGGGCAGAGTATATTTTATTTTTGTCTTTCTATTCCATATGACTGGCATATGACAGATACTTTTAAATGGTTATTTAAGGGGTAGAGTCAAGATTTGAGAGTGAAAAGAAAGACTTTTTCTTAACTTACCCAGCACACTTCTTCCACAGCAAACTAGAAAATGTGCCAGATTGAACACTGAATGGGAGAGCCACAAAAAAAATGGCACAGAGAGATTTTGCTAGCACAGGGGGCAAACAGAAAGGTCTGTGAAGACTGGCAGGGGATGACCAGGAGCACTCATAAAAGCAGTGAAGGTAGAAAATACTCCATCACCCATGGATAGAAAGGGGGACAGGAGAGAGAACCAGGAAAGGAATCATGAGGCAGAAAGAGATTCAAAGGGACCCATGAAGTAGCACTGGGTATAGGAATGGATCCTATCTGGCAGCTCTGTCTTCCATTACCTAATTTTGATTATAGAGCCAGGCAGAAAAGAGTGGTCGCAAGAGAACAGGACCCTAGCTAACTATTGAGCAAGGAACAAATTCTGGAAACTTAGCTGTGTGGCTCTAAGCCCAGGAGCAAAGAAGGGATTCAATTCTAGTCTTTATCCCAGCCTGTAAGCCTGTAACGGAATAACCAAAGCAGGAGTGCCAAATCAAATGGAAGTCAACAGTTCAATTGCTCTGAAGCTGCAAAATCTCCCAGAGGGCTAATAATAACTGAGTATAATCATGGACTACTGAATTTAAACAATGAATAAACCAATTGACCCAACTGACCCAAACCAATTAAAACCAATAGCTACCCTACTAGAGTAGCTCAGAACAGGAAGGAAATAAATGGAACTGAAGACTGAAGCACTGAAGACTTGTGGGTCTCAAGTTTCAGTTGTGAAAGCATCATAAATACATAAAAAGATGAAAGTTCAGCCCCTTCCAACTCCCCACCCTCAGAAGTATTCAGAGCAAAGTGTTAAATTAAAGCACAAAATCAAGAAATATTTGGTAATAATTAGTAAACAGACAAAAAGAACTCAACCATAAAGATTTACTGCAGTGATTTACTCTGGGCACAATGATTTGAAAAGATCTACAAGGAAAGCCACAAAGAAAAAGGCAGGTTGGACATAAGCCCAATAAGAATACTTAGACAAATTAGAGAAAGTTTTTTTTAAAATAAATAATTATTTTAAAATTAAATGAGAACAGTAGAGGAAAATGGGAATGGGGATGAGAACTGGGGAACAAAGATATGAAATGAGAATTCACACCATGGTAGAGATTACAAGACCTTACTGAATAAAATAATTCCTTGAAAATTGGCCAAATGGAAGCTAACAACTCCTTGAGATAGCAAAAAAAAAAAGTGATTTTTTTAAATACTGAAAAAAATATAAGAAAATGTGAAATATTTCATTGGAAAAATAACTAACCCAGAAAAATACATTAAGGAGAGCTGATTTAAGAAGTACTGTGCTAAAGGAAAGTCATGAATAATAACAATGAAAAATAAAGAACCCATACAATATGTTTAAAGAAATCATAAAAGAAAACAGAACCAGAGGGCAAAATAGAAATATTTCATTAGTCATATTCTGAAACTCCAAAATCAAAGCATCTAAGTCATTATAGTCAATAATCAGAGCTCCCAGATCAAGGAAAAAAATATTTCAAGTATCTATAAAGAGAGAAATCAAGCACTATAAGGATAACACAGTATTTAACAGCAAGCACTAGTATAAAGAAACACAAAGCTTGGAATATGACATTCCAGAAGGCAAATGATTTAGGATTACAACCAAGAATAACTTATCCAGCAAAAAAGAGCATAATTCTATTGGAGTGAATCGACTTTTAATGAAATAGAGGACTTTCAAGCTTTCCAGGTGAAAAGAAACATATAAAAGTAAACACAGGCAATAAATCACTGTTTTCATTTGTATATGGTCAAATAATGTGAGTAATCCCTCATCTCAGAAATTTATCATGACCAGAGGTTGTAGAGGAAGTTAAGTAGACAAACCTCCTCTGCCCCGCCCCACCACATTTTTATCAAGATCTCTTACACCTATATCTGGTTTACATACTCACTTGGCATTGTGGAGAGAACAATGGACTTAGAATTTGGAAGAACTGAGTTTAAATCTCAGATCTCAAACATTTAGTAGCCAAATGACCCTAAGTAAATCATGTTACCTCTCTTTGCCTGAATTTCATCATTAGTAATATTAGAAATTGTGGCATACTTTCCAAGGTTCTTCTGAACTCTAAATCTATGATCCTATTATGATGTTGGTTTTACGTAATTTCATGTTTCTATATCACAAATATACATATGGCTCCATTTTGTACAGTGTTAGCAAAAAATGTCATGACCAATTTGGTTTTTCTCTACTTGATTTTTACAAGTTTTTTTTTTCTTTCCCAAATGAAGCAGAAAGAATTGAACCTAACTTTGCATCTTGTCAACACGTTTGAGTTTAAACCATGAAATGAACACTAACTTCAAGTTCATAAATTACAATTTGGCAAAGAGTAATGAAAATATTCACCTGCAACCTAGCACCAGAAGAATTCTCTGGAACCAAAACCAAAATTCTTTATTACCAAAACAAACAAAACAACAACAACAACAAAACGATTTCTAAAGGATCTGCAGATAGATGGAGAGACAGAGACAGAGAGAGAGGGCCAGATAATAGATTATAAATAGATGTTAGACAGATAGTAGATAGTTAAATAGATAGAAGATAAATAAATGGGTAGTGGTACATAGATAAATGACAGATTATAGAAAGATAAGAGAGAGATATCAGTTCTTCTAATATTGCCTCATTGCTGCATTTTCTTTGACTGCTTTTTTTACATACAAATATAAGTAAATAGGTCACTTTACCATATAAGTGTTTTACCTCTCTAACTCAATGCCTTTTAAAATGAAATTATAAATTTCTTACCCTCTAAAACACTGCCAGCATACAAATGAAAAGAACAATCATACAACTAAAAGAAAAAAACTGCTTGCAGGTCAAAGATGTTTTGCTTATTTGGGGATAGATAGATAAATAGATAGACGGACGGACAGACAGACAGACAGATGATAGATAGATAGATAGATAGATAGATAGATAGATAGATAGATAGATGTACAGATAGATCGAATAAGATATATCTATTTATACATATACAGAGGGGGAGAAGAGTTGAACCTGCAGTCAGGAAGATGAGGTCAAATCTAAATTTAGACCGTTACTTGCAATGTGACCCTGGGAAAGTCACTTATCCTCTGCTTCCTATCCCCTGTAAAATGGAGATTATAGTAAAACCTACCTGGCACAGTTATTGTAAGGACCAAATGAGATGATGATGATGATGATGATAATGATGATGATGATGATGATATTATCCCTTTATGTGAGTAAAAGTGTATAGCACAATGATAATTAAACTTCAAATGTTCAATATCATTATTATCAGTAGATAAATAAAGAGATAGAGAGATAGACAGACACAGACAGACAGACAGACAGACAGACAGATAGATACATAGATACATAGATAGATAAAATGGCCCAACAGACATGGAAGAAACTCCTATAAGCATTGAATATATATGTTAGAATATAAATTTATAAGAATATAAATTTGCATACATTTTCTATAGAAACATAACATTTTGCTTTGAGTCATTTTAATGGTTTGCTACATTTTATTACATCGTAGGCCCAACATTTTTTGAGATCAGGACTTATCACTCAATTTTTTTATGAAAATTATGGCTTTGGGGATTAACAGTATTTTTAAGCATACATCCAGTGAAGTAGGCATACATTAGTCCTTCAGACAAAGCTATTGTGACATCTGAGAACATCTTGTTTTTATTTATACAGAAGAGTTGGATGGCATACCCGATAATGGTCTAAGATTCACATAAAGGGACGCAGTGTGGACAGAATTCTCCCCTCTGCGGTTTGTGTCAGGAAGAGTTCATTCATCAGATGAACTAAAAAAATTAAATAAATGAAAATTGTCCCATAATTAGTTGCTGGTATCAGGTAGCTAGTTGTAGGAAATAAATATCCATAAAAACATTCAATCTCTTGAAAATTACAGAATTAAAAGGCCTGTGATTTGTTGTATTTTTTTCTTGCAAATAAATAAATAATTTGCAATGCTTGGAGAATTAATGTGTCTGGAGAGAAATTTCAAGGAAGAGCACTCATTTGGCTCATTTTCCTAAAGAGAGATTTAGGTGCATCATCAGAGGAAAGGAAAACTAAATGCTTTATATGAGAAATTAAAGTAAAATGGTATTAGTTGGAGAGTTATAGTTCTCCACGAATGGCATGTCAAGTCAGCAGTTATAAGACTCTCTACAAATATAGCAACCTTGAGAAATTTGTTTTGGTTTGGTTTGGTTTTACTAAATTAAATAATTAACAATTGTTCCTCTGTTGGGGCATTTAAAATTTTTTAACAACGTGGATCCTCTCTACTGTAACAGGGTTGTGGCACAAGGTCATAACATCTCTGACTCAGTGTTACCATATGGAAAGACTTGGAAGCCTGCTTAGAGGAAAGTCAGGATGTCATAAAACAGAAGTGCATTGGAGAGACATTGGCACAAGTAGATATAATATGAAATTGTTCCTGGTCTGCTAAGCTCTTTTATTTGGCTATGTAGACAGAAATAAAGATGCTTTCCCAAAGGCCTCTACCATTTTTTTTTCTCTTTTGCTTAACTCTTGGTGAAACTCTTGAACTCCTTGTCTGATAGATATATTGTAAGAGTAGAGGACTTGGACCCTCATTTAAAATGCTAACATGTGGTCCCATGGAAACATCTTAGCTGCTTTGTGTCACCATTTGTCTTTTTCCTGTTTTCAGGGAAGAGATTAGTAAATCTGAACTTAATAAATTTTGAAAGATTAGGAGAGAAAGCCTCTGGAGTCCTAGCATTCAGGTTTTGAACACAGCCCAGCTTTAATACCTCAAAGAACAATGAGCGTGACTTTGGGTAGTAATCCTTGAGCCTCAGCCCAGCAGAGATTAAACTATCAAAAATGATGACTCATTTGGACATGAGCTTGATAGAACATATGCTATGCAGAAACTGTGATGAGTTATCTCATTCTTCCCAGAAACTGTTGGAATAAGACAGTCTTTCCCTCAAAGTATATCTTGTAGAAATGATTATATTTTTGTAGCTATATCTGTGAAATCAATATCACTTCTTTAAAAATAAAACCATTCATTAATTGATTAAAAATATTTATCATCCCCCAACTGAAGAAATTTTTTAAAAAAGAATATTAAATTTCATGAAAAATATGTATAGTCTTGAAGAACATATCCATATATTGGCCAACATACAAAAATTTATTTCTCATTCTTCAGTTTCAGTTTTTTGTCTATCTGGCAGCAGATGAGTGGTTTGTTTCATCATTACTCCCCTGGATCATGATTATCATTGTGATGATCCAAATTTTAATGTCTTTAAAAGTTGTTTTTTTTCTTTTATAATGGCATTTTCATTGTTCAAATTATTGCCCTAGTTCTGCCCATTTCACACTGCATCAGTTATAGAATTCTTCTAGCTTCTGTTAAAAGCAGATTTCTTGTGGCAGAATAGCATTTCATTAAATTCATACAATATAATTTGATTAGAAATTATTAATTTTATCTGATCCTCACCCAATAAGTAAGTATTCTCTTTTTTTCCAGTTTAGGGTTGCTGCAATATTTTTTTTTTCGTGTGGGTCCTTTTCACCTTTATATAATTTCTTTGGAGTAGTCTAGAGTAATAGTATTCCTGGATCAAAGGGTCTCTATAGTTTTGTAACTTTGGGGATATAATCCAAATTGTTTTCCAGAATGGCTAGCCCAAATTATGGTTTTATCAATAGTACATAAATGTGCCTATTTTCCCATAGTTCTTCCAACCTTTGTCGTTTCCCTCATTTGTCATTTTTGTCAATTTTACATGTATGTGGTAGAACCTTAGAGTTGCTTTGTCTTTTTCTAATTATTAGTGATTGGGAGCATTGTTTGCACATGGTTGTTGACAGCATGGATTTCTTCCTTTGAAAAAATTAATCTGTTCATTTCATGTGAGTCATCTATGGAAAATGGCTCAGTCTTAGAATTTGAATCATTTCCTTATATTTCTTGGAGTAGATATCCCTCTAAAACAGCTAAGTGATATGTGGTTACATAGAATTGGGTACTAGTCACTGAAAGCTTAAAGTAAGGAAAACAATTGGTATGGGCTTGAGCCGTGGTAGCTGAAGAACCATCCCCAAGATTTTCAGGGTTCCCTTGAACCTCTGAGAGACAAAGGCAGGCCCTCTAACCCTGCAATAGTGAGACATAACTTACTGGCTATACTCCTTTTCTTATCTTCTTACCTTTTTTTTTTTTTTTTAGCAATTGGGGTTAAGTAACTTGCTCAAGGTTACACAGCCAGTTATTTCTGGGTGTGGTGCTAAGTATCAGAACCCAGATTCAATCCCAGGTCATCCCAACTCTGGGGCTGGTGTTCTTACTCACTGTGCCACCTGGCTGCCCCTCTTCTTACCTTTTTCTGACCTTTAAGCACTTTTGATCTATCTATACTTGACCTAGCTTGTTAATCAGTTCTTTTTGAGTAATGTCTAACTCTTTTTGATGCCATTTGGAGTTTTCTGAGCAAAGACACTGGAGTTATTTGTCATTTCCTTCTCCACATCATTTTACAGATGAGGAAACTAAGGCAAATAGGGTTGTGACTTGCCCAGGGTTACATAATAAGTGTCTGAGGCCATATTTGAACTCAAGAAGATGAGTCTTCTTGATTCCAAGCCCAGTTCTTTATCCACTGCACCACCCAGCTACCCAATTTGCCATTCCTCAAATATGACATTCCAGCTCTGGAAGTTCTGCCTTCTCATTGGATGTCCACTATGCCTGGAATGTTCTCTTTCCTTACCTATGCCTCTCAACTTCCCTGGCTTTTTTCAATACTCCACACAAATCTAATCTTCAGCAGATTCCCTACTCTTCCCTGTCTTCTTTCCTACCACCTTCCTTCTGAGATGATCTTCCATCTACCCTGTACATACCTTATATGGTTTTGGGTATTTGCACATTGTCTTCCCCCTTAGTATTAAACTCCTTGAAGTTAAGGATATTGTATGTATGTCTTTCTTTACATCCCCAGTGTTTAGCACTGAGATAATACTTAACTAAATGTGCATTAACTAACTGACAATCTTTTTACTGAATTGAAAAGTTAGTCCTTGAAAAGGTACGGGATCAAAGTAGAGAATAGAACAAGTGGGAGGTGGGATAGGAGGGAGGGAAATATAGTCAGTCTTTTACAATATATCTACTATGTACTACACATGCACCACCTATACTGAACTGCTTATCTTCCCAGTAAGAGTGGGTGACAAAGGAGGAAGGGAATGAATCTGTAATTCAAAATTTTAAAATATATATATATATACATATATATATGCTATTTTTAATACTATTTTACATGTAATTGGGAAATAAGATATACAGGCACTGGGGAATAGAGATCCACTGGAAAAGTCTAAAGGGGTATGGGAGAAAATATGGGAGAGAACAGATTGGAGGAGGGGATATCCTGTGGGACTGCTATTTTAGGGCAGTGGGTAGGGGAAAAACGAGGAGAAAATTTGTAACTCAAAATCTGGTGGAAATAAATGATGTAAATCAGAAGTTAATAAAGTATTTGAAAAATAAAAAAAAAGAAAAGTTAGTCCTTTCGTGCTGACAAATCACACAGAATCTCAGAGTGAGAAGGGACTGTGAAAGCCATTTATTCCAAACAGGATGGTGAAAGAACTTGAAATTAGGTTATGTGAGGACTAATTAAAGAAATTAGAGCTATTTTACTTAAAGAAAAGAAGACCTAGAGGAAGTACATAATATTTGTTTCCAAGTATTAAAAGATCTGTCATGTGGACAGTTAATTAGCCTTTTTCTGCTTAACTCGAGTGTTGTTTGTTGCTGTTGTTTGTCCTTTTTTGAAAAAGTCCTCAATTCCTTAAATTTGTCCTCATCTGACCTAATGTCATAACCCTTCACCATCCTGTTGGAAATAAATGGCATTCTAGGGTCCTTCTCACTCTGAGATTGTATGTCTTATTACTATGCTGTGATAAGGTTTTCAATTCAATAAAATAATTCAATCAATCAGGAGTCTAATCACTCTTTGAAAAAGCAGTCTGTCAAATACTTCAAAACAGCCATTACATCCTGATTCTTCTTTTCTCTAGATTAAACACCTTCAGTTTCTTTTATGAAATCTCCTATGACAGGGTCCTTAGCATTTTTGTTGTCCTTAGCTCTTTTTTTCCAGCCCTAGTTCATTCTGTGCTTTAGCAGGTACTAAAAAATCCTAGAATAGGAAGATTTAAGATTATGTATAGCTAGACTGTAGAGGGTCTAACAAAGAATAAACTGTAAAAAGACTGGGAAGGTAAAAAGGGTACTTATTGGGTGCAATGATCTCTAAAAGAGGATTTTTATATTTGAGTCTTGGAAGCAATAGGAAGACAGAATAGGGGAGTAACATGGTCAGACTTGTACTTTAGGAAAATCACTTTGACAGTTGATTAGATGATGGATTGGAGTTGAGAGACCAAAACAAAGGTTTTCATAATAGTCCAGGTTTGAGGGATTGAGCACATCAGGCTTAGAAGGAGGTAGTTTGAGAACATGCACACCAGAGAGAGGAGGGTGTTAACCTGGGATTCATGGACAGATGTCAAAGGGACCATGAATATTGATAGGGAAAATTGACATCATTATATTCACTTACTTATAACTTTAATTTGGCATTTCTTTTAATTATTTGAAAATATTATCCTAAGGAGGCATTTATAAGCTTTACCATGTGGTGAAAGTGATTCAGAACACACACAAAAAGGGTAAAAAGAGTATTCAGGGATAAAAGTGATGTTAGAGTCAAGTGTCATGATTTATTATTGGTGGGACAGCCCATTGATTTGCTGATCACATTCTACTGCAGGTCAAGCTAAAATACCCCAGGGCTTTCCAACCTCAAGTCTGGAGACCTCTGCAGAAGGCTCATACTACTCAACTCAAAATTATTGATTTTTTTTTCTCCAGTGGTGAAGCAACTAGGTGTTACAGTGCATAGAATTCTATACTTTTAGGCCAGGAAACCTGAGTTCAAATTCTGCTTCAATACATACTAGCTGTATGATCTTGGTCATGTCTTTGTCTCAGTTTACTCATCTACAAATAATAATAGCACTTCCCTTCCAGGGTTGTTGTAGGAATCAAATGAGATGCTATATGTAAAGCACTTGGCAAACATATAAAAATGCTATTTAATGCTAGCTATTATTGTAGGGAAGCTTATTGGCAAAGTGAATAGAATACTGGGCCTAGAAGCAGGGAGATGAGTTCAAATCCAACCTCAGACACTTACTAGTTATATGAACTGAGCAAGTCACTTTAATTTCTATTTTCTTTGATTATAAAAATGGGATAACACCACTACCTACCTCACAGAGTACATAATGCATATGGATACATAGTAGCCTGGCACATAATAGATACTATATAAATGCTTATTTCCTTCTCTTCCCCTTGTCTTTCTTTCTCAACTTCATAACAAAGGTTAGGATTTCTTTCATCCCTTCCCATTTTTTTTTCTTCTTTGTTATCTACCTAAATTATTTCTATTCTTTTCAGCAGCAATTCTGAAACTTCCTATTCTCAAGACACCTTTTACATTCTTAAAGCTTATTGTGAATTTCAAAGAGCTTTTGTCTATGTGGATTATATCTGTTAATATTTGCCACATTAGAAAGTAAAACTAATACATTTTTAAAAAATATTAATTCATTAAAAATATCAATAATAAACTTTTACATGTAAATATAAATGACATTCTTTGAATAAAAAAACTATATTTTCAAAAAATACTGGAAAGAGTGGCATTGTTTTATATATTTTTGTCTGGCCTAATAGAAGTCAGCTACATTCTCATAATTGCTTCTGTATTCAGTGAAATGGGGATTTGGTTGAAGTAAATAAAAAAAATCTAATCTCACAGAGATATGTGGTTGGAAAAGGGAGAGGGGAAACAGGCATTTATTAAGCACCTACTCTGTGCCAGGCCCTGTGGAAAGTGCTTTACAAATATTATTTCTTTTGCTCTTCAACCTGAGAGGTAGTTTCTGCTATTATTCCCATTTTCTCACTTGACCCTTCCAACAACCCTGGAAGGTAGGTACTGTCATTATCCCCATTTTACAAATAGGGAAGGGGTGGTTATGTTGTTCAGTGAATAGAGTGCTGGGCCTGGATTCAGAAAGATTCATCTCTGTGAGTTCAAATCCAAACATTACGGGGCAGCCAGGTAGCACAGCAAGTAAGAGCACCCGCTCCAGTGTTGAGAAGACCTGGAGATCGAATCCCGGGCTCAGACACTTAGCACCCACCCAGAAACACCTGGCCGTGTAACCTTGAGCAAGTTACTTAACCCCAATTGCTTAGGGGCGGCCAGGTGGCTCAGCGAGTAAGAGCACCGGTTCCAGTGTTGGGACGACCTGGAGATCAAATCCCGGGCTCAGACACTCAGCACCACACCCAGAAATAACTGGCCCGGTAACCTTGAGCAAGTTACTTAACCCCAATTGCTTAAAAAAAAAAATCCAAACATTACTAGCTCTGTGACCTTGGGCAAGTCACTAAACCCTGTTTGCCTCAGTCTCTCATCTATAAAATGAGCTAGAGAAAGAAATGGCAAAGGACCTCAGTATCTTTGTTAAGAAAACATCAAATGGGGTCACAAAGAGTCAGACACAACTGAAATGACTCAACAACAGTAAAACAGGAAATTTGCAGCAGACAGAGGTTAAATGACTTCACCAGTGTCACAAGTATTAAATGTCCGATCCAGATTTGAGCTGACAACTTCTTGACTTCAGGTCCAGCAGCACTTAGATGCTTCTATCAATAACAGGCAAATAACATCCTAACATTATTATTAAAATAGTTGACATCGATGACTCCCTGAAAAAGTCCAGGTTAGTCAAGAACCAAGGACACATTTTGAAATTAGCTGCTTTTGAGCAACATTTCATTGTCCCTGCTAACCTGGAGAGAATAGCATTTCTCATGCTGTTTGCTCCTTATTTGAGAGAGGCCTCCCTTGTGTTACCTGGCCTTTACAGAAACATATGATAGCTATATTGATCAATTGAGTCATTCAGATTAAATGAAGTCTTTCTGAAGCAATGTGGAGGGAGCTGTGGATGGTGTTAGGAGAGTCTTGGCTTTGAATTCTACTGCTGCCACTTACTACTAGCTACATGACCTTGAGCTTAACACTCTGAGCCAGTTTTCTGATCTATAAAATAGGAAGAATAATAAGGGGGAAATAAGCCTCAGGGTCGTTGCGAAAACCAAATGAGGTAAAATGTATGCAGATCTATGTCAACATTGAAGTGTATGTAAATGCTGTCATTAATAAGCTTCCTTTTTCTTCTTTCCTTCCTTCTTTTCTTGCTTTCTTCCTTCTTCCCTTACTCATTCCTCCTTACTTCCTTTTATTTCTTCCTTCCTTCCCCCCTCTTTTTTCTTCTTTCCTACCTTCCTTCTTTTCTTCCTCCCCTTTATTTCTTCCTCCTTTTTTGCTCCTTACCTCCCTTCCTTCCTTTATTTCTTTTTCTTTTTCCTCCTTTCTTGGACTGGAATTCTGGACTATTGTATTGCTGTAGGGTACTCATATGTCTTTGCCTTAGGCAATATATCCTGGTCACTATAAAGGTCCTCATATTCTTAGCGTGTTGCTTTGAGGACAAAGAGATGATCACACATTTTGAATGTGTCTGGGGAGTGAAAACTTGAAAACTTCTCAGAATGCATCTTATAAATTGGTGTCAGTTCTGACTGTCTACTTCACATCTCCCTTCCCCCCTCCATTACTGCTATCAATTAGCAGCAAGCCCTTTCAGGAGTCTTTATGATTTCCCATCTCTATGGGCCCCTCTTCCCAGCCAGTGGGAGTCAGGGACAGCCTGAGCTCACTCCCTCTCCCTTGCTTTGGGACCCTTGCCCCTTTCCCTTGCTATCAATCAGCATCCTTGTTCTTTGTAAACATGTTTCCCAGCCACTGAAAGATAGTAGTGGCAGGCTTCCCTGTGACTTACCATTAGGGAAGATTTTCAGTCTGAGACGTGAGTCCGCCTCTCAGCCAATGGGAGAAGGGACAGTTGGGGAAGAGGGCTTGAGTGTGTTAGGGTTTAAAACCCTGTCCATTCCACATGACCTCACCTCTTCCTCATGATCAGTCCTGGGGAAGACCACCCTCTTCTCCCAGGGAAGAGAATAAATTCCTGTTCTTATCTTAAGAGATCTCCGTGTTCTTGATTAAATTTTCGGTGAGGTTTTTCATCCCAAAAAAAATGTATCAGGGGTAGGATGTGAGCTAAGTGGTTCAGCCATCAAGGCTAGCCCACTATCCACTACATCACACTGCATCTCTCTGATCAAAAGATTTTAAACTGACCATACTTAGAACAGATCAATGTGTTCTTTAGGAATTTAGGTGACTTTATTTTTAGATATATGAATCACAGTTTGGGGTGTGATAATTCTGGAATCTTATCAGAACATTGTACACATAACATGTGATAGCTGAAAGTACTCTGACTCCTGGCTTAAAATTTAGCCTCTGATGCTTACTACTTGGTTAATGTGTTTAAGTCACTCAAGCTTCTTGGGCTTCAATTTCCTCAACCATAAAATGAGGATGATTAACTACATGAGGTCCCTTCCAGACCTAAAACTATAATCTTATGAGGAAAGAAGCTTTATTTTTTAAGTGAATGAGTGAAATAGAGAAAAATAAATTAATTTGATTTTTAATATTGCTGACTATTGAAAACAATTTGTAGTATGTTGTACCAAAGGTGCCTAGTTCCATAGAAAAAGTATTAGTTGTTCTTACAAAATTTTGTTTGCTAACATAAACTTCTTTATGATATGCTACTGTACCTTGGTATATCACTGACATTTTAAGTAGCAAATTAAGCTTACTTTCCTTCCATTTGGCTTCTATTATGTTTCTGTATAAGCAAATAAAAAGCAGCTGAAGTAATTTGTCTGAAAAGTAAATTCAGCTTGATTTTCCAGATCACAAGTAGGAGAATAAACTGTCTTAAATTTAGAAAAGGGAAAAAAAAACAACAACCCTATTCCAAGGCTTGGGTAGCAAGAAGAAAGGAGAGCATTTTCTACCATGTATTGGGGCTGTTTCTACCCAAAGAGGATTCATTTCTTCCTTGTCCTGTGTAGAGGGGTTTGTATATTGTTCTAGAAATTTCTCTGAGGACAAAGCAAAGACTTCATATTTACATAAGTACCTTTGTTCAGTAGAAGCAGAAATACTGGTCAATAGCCACTCATGATTGAATCTCTATTTGCATAATAAAATATAAGAATTTATTAAGGTAACAAGCATCTATTAAATGCACACAAAGTGCTAAAAGGTGGCTATACAAATACAAGCCAAAAGAAAGACAGATGTAGCCCTCAAGAAACTTATATTCTAATTAGAGAAGGCAATGAACAAATTGGGAGTTGAAAAAGAGAAAAAGGAATATCCATGAGGTCATGCTGATGAAGTTCAAAAGCAGAACTAGGCAGGAAAAGAAAGTTGACTGTCCTATACTCCTCCAGAAAAATGGAGGCCCAGGGTGGAATCCATCAGTGGGAGAAGAGGGCCTGAGCAATATTCAGTAGTAAGAAGCCCAAAGGAGTAGTTGAAGGTTCCAAGACAAGGAGGACATAGGCTCTTACATAGTTTCCAGGTGAGAAAGTAGTTGAAGTAAGATGACAGTCTTAAAAGTCAGTAGCAGAACAGAAAGGGGAATGAAGGTTGACTAGCCTGGACTCTTCAACAAAATGGAGGGGAAAAAAAAAGGGAAAAGGTCTTTTTTATGCAGAAACATTTATAGAAGCTCTTTTTGTGGTGGCAAAGAATTGGAAATTAAGGGAATGTCCATCAAATAGGGAATGGCTGAACAACTTGGGGCATATGATTGTAATAGAATGCTATTGTGCCATAAGAAATGATGAACAAGTTGATTCAGGAATACCTGGAAAAACTTACATGAGCTGAAGCTAAGTGAAGTGAGCAAAACCAGGAGAACATTATGCACAGTAACAACAATTTTCTGTAATGATCATAGTAAATGACTTAATAATACAATGATCTAAAATAATTCCAAAGGACTCATGATGAAAAATGCTATCTACTTCCAGAGAAATGATGAAGTCTCAAGGCAGATTGAAGCATGTTATTTTTCACTTTATTGTTTTTCTGTTTTGCTTTTTTTTAGTCTGTTTTCTTTAACAACATGACTAATATAGAATATGTTTTGCATGATTACACATGAATAACCCACATCAAATTGCTTACTGTCTCAGGAAAGGGGTAGAGTGAAGAGGGAGGGAAAAATATTGGAATTCAATTTTTTAAAAACTTTTAAAATATTTTTACATTCAATTATGAAAAAAGTAAGAAATTCATTATTTTCTAAATGGAGAGTAAAAAATGATATAAACACAATCCTGAAAAGAGAAACAATGAGGAGGGTAAGAAGAAGGTACACCAAAAAGATATTTCCACATTTTATAAGAAACTACTCTGCAGAATTGTGGTTAAAATGGAGAAAAGGTTAGAAATTATGTGCATACAAGCTTTTAATAAAACAAATAAATAACTGATCAAGTGAATAGATAAATCATCACAATGGAAAAGAAAATCTAAATTTTTTTGAGAGCAAACACTCATGTTCCACCCACCAAAGTGATTTTATTTGTCATCATTAAAAGAAAGTGTCATATGGTAGGGAAAAAAGCAATGAGTATGGAATGAAAGGAACAGGGTTCAAACTTCACCTCCTCAGTTTATTACCTGTGTGATTTTTAATAAGTCACTTTACTTCTCTAGACCTAAGTTTCCTCATGTGCAAAATATATCATTTAAACTAGATGACATGTAAGTTCCCTTCCATCTCTAGACTTATGACCCTGTTGAAATGGTCAAGAAGTACACAGGAAAAAAAGGTCAACATATTCATTATCTTGTTAGAGATAATGACCTGTTTGTGACAGGTCATTGATCCTGTTTGTGAGAGGTCATAAATCCAAGTTCAGAAAATTATTTAAACTTCCAGCCTGATTTTCCAAATCCAAGACAAACAGAAGAGCTCATCCACTAGTCTAAAGCACAAGTTGAGGGTATTCTCATGGCCTTGAGTAGTATGCAACCCTGAGCTAACAGCACATACCCTTGAGGATGCTCTCCTGGCTGGTCTAGCTCCATCAGGAGTCAGATTCAATTGGAGATGAGAATAATGTAGATTACACTACAACTGTATTTTAATTCCTTGGAACACACAGAAGAGATTTTGGCTTTGGGGAAGACAGTGCCTGGTATTCTTCCAAATGCCCTACTGAGAGCTTTCGACTCCTCAGGCCTGGATATCATTCTATCATTCATGGTGGGGAAGGTGAAAGAGACTGAACTTGGAATAGGGGAGCTTTATGAAAGATGGAAGAGGGGAGCTTATTGTTGAATTGGTTCCTAAGTCAACAAGCATTTTTAAAGTACTTAATAGGTACCAGGCACCATCCTAAGCATAAAGGAGACTAATAATAATAATAATAATATTTTCTGTCCTCAATCTCCTGGGAGAAAACAACAAGGAAAGAACAATGTAATAAACGAGATATATGCAGGATAAGTCTCAGACTAACATTGAAGAGGCCCAGAAAAGACTTCTTCCAGAAGATGGGCTTTTAGTTGAGATCTGAAGAAAGATAGGGAAGCCAGGAGATAGAGGTGAGTAGGGAGAACATTCTAGAGATATGACAAACAATCAGTGAAAAAGTATGGTGCAGAAACTGAAGTGTCTTGTGGGAGGAATTGCAAGTTCACAGCATTACTGGAGTGTGTGGAGAAGAGCAAAGTGTAAGAGGAAGGGGGTATGGTGAAGACCCTTTAAAAGCCAAACAGAGAATGTGATATATGATCTTGGAAGTAATAAGGAGGCAAGGAATTTATTGAGTAATGGGATGACATGGTCAGACCTGTAAATTTTGTATCTGAGTTGCTGAACATGTTTTCCTTACCCTCACAAGATTTAGCAAATGCCATAATTGTCATATAAAACATTAAGCATCTCTTTCCCTGTGTAAAAGGTGAGGAGGGTGCTTTTGGTGTGAAGTAGAGACATTACTTATAATTCTGTGGTGAATTTAAGAGTTGTTATTTTGGTCCAATCATTTCAATTTTGTCTGATTTTTCATGACCCCATTTGGGATTTTCTTCTCAAAGATACTGGAATGGTTTGCCAATTTTGTCTCCTGAAGAAAACAGGGTTAAGTGATCTGCCTAAAGTCAAACAGCTAGAAAGTATTGAAAATTAGATTTGAACTCAGATCTTCCTCACTCCAGGCCCAGTGCTCTATGTACTATGCCACCTAGCTGCCCAACTTAAAGGTATCAGGAAACAAATAGTATTGGTATATATAGTGTTGAGGAGGTTGGGACTGGCTGTGGGCTATGTGTATGCCAGCCAGGAAGGAGAAGCTATAGTTGCAGAGTGCACTTCAGATGGGGACAGAGTGGGTAAAATGATAGTTGATAAGGGGGCCAAGGAGCTTGCTGGAACCCTACTCTCCCAAAGTCAATTCCATTGACAGGTTGGGTCTCCAGAGCTTCCCTAATGCTCCCCCTCCCAAGATCTATGGTGACCCCTGAGGTTTTGTGGTATCTTTTAAGGCTATAAATTAGTCCCCATTCTAACACTTGCCCATGATTATTGCCCAGCATAAATTAACTGATTATTATATAGGAGATTTTGTTGATAGACAAGTAATATCAATTAACTTTTATAAAGGGATATTTACTGAGAAGATACACAAGCATTCAAATTCAACAATCTGCTTCAAAAGTACATACTCTCTCCTACCACCTTGGTCTCTAGGAAGAGTGGGCTCAGACCTAAAGTGGATGAACATTCACTACATCAAGATCACTTCCAACAGCAGCACAGCTGATGGACAATCACTTCATTTTGCAGGGAATAGCATTTGAACTTCTAGGATGATTCATTCCTGGGCCAGATCAAACAAGTTATTCCTCAGAACTTTGCTGGTCATACTCAGCTGCTGGCAAGCTCTTGTGAAGAATCCAGTTCCTGGACTTCTGGTGACTCTTCTAGCCTTTTGAAGATAGCAGCATTACAGCCTAGTCCATTTTCTCTCCTATGCTCATTCAACTGCAAGCTAGAAAGACTAAAACACACATCTAAAGAAATTGATAACCATGTTAACCAGCCATAGTACAAAGCAAAAAGTCTCTAAATCCTAAAACTTTTCTCCCCATGTGGAAGTTTATATAACGTTTCCCTTTTATTGTCAAGGAAAAGAGAGTAATTTGACCTGTTTTCACTCTTTTGCATGCTCAATAAATTCCAGAAAAAACAATCACTCAATAAGTAGGCAGGAAACAGTCATAAAATACCTTCCTGTGCTCTGAAGGGGTAAGCAAGACTTCATTACACATGCCCAAAGGCAATTTCCCCAAGCTTCCAAGTGAGTTAGCATCAGAAAGAGCAAAGGACTGAGCCTCTATTACCCAGATCCTCATTATGCAAAAATATAAAAATGGAACAGTTCCTCCCCTACAGGAGTTTACCTCTGCTAACAACACAAAAATAATCTCATTCATGAAAGTCTTCCCTGGTACTTAGGCAATCATGAACTTTTCCTTATGACCACTAATCAACCTATAATAATTTAGGGTTTTTTGGTCTGGATCTGTGATTTCGTGGGTTTAGGGAATGTCCTGATGTGAAAACTCCCTCCAGCAACACAGATCAGTAGTTCATCTGTAATTTAGAGTCTTAGGAATCATCTGGGTCATTGAGTTTAACTAATATATGCGAGGAAGATATTGAACACAGAGCTCCCTAATTAAAGGCCATGCCTCTAACCAATCCACCATATTTTCTCTCAGCACTTTATTTATATCTCTCTCCAATTATATTTCAATAGTACTTTACCACAAATTTTCATGTATTATTCTTTATTATAAATACTTGTGTGTAATTCATTTCCTTCTACTAGACTGTAAGTTCCATTAGGCAAGGACTGTATTTGATCTAAACTTTATATCTCTGTAGCATCAAACAAAATACCCTGCGGAAATTCAATAAATAAACATTTCAATAATTGCTGATTTGTTATTGGTACTCAAAAACCAAAGTCAGTATTGGTTCTAAGTGGCTTAAAAATCAAAAAGAACCCTGTAAGCTTAAACTATTTCACTTCAAATAGTCTAATATGAGGATCAACCCCACCTTCCAACAAATGATCCTTAATTAGTGAATTAAACTAGTGAAAATGCTATTCCCATGAAAATTCAATTCCATTAACATTTATTAAGCACCTTCCATGTTCTAGGCACTACATTAAGTGCTGGGGATACAGAGAAGAAAAAGAAAGACAGGCTTGTTGTGAGAATGATCAGCTTGGATGAGTCCAGTCTCCAAATCAATCATCATGACTGTGCAGAACATTATGCTAATTGTGGAAATTCAAAGAGAAAATTTTAAAAAATCACTATTTTCAAGGAATTAGCCTACTTTGTCCCTTGATCCCTAAAAATGTGCTAACTCTCTTAAGATAAATACTTGCATTTTAATGAGGACTTTTTGAGATAGGACTTGAACACCCCCCCAAAAAAAATAGCACAATGGTAGCTGGTGAGGAAGATAGTTCCCCTCCAAGACTACAAGGTTTTTGTTGGTAGGGATCACATTTACTCACCTTGGTATATACTCCAAGCAACTTGTATACATTAATCACTTAATACAGTTGTTAAATGTTGAAGAAATTAGGGGCACGAGAGTAAGGAGGCATTTTAGTATTCTTCCCATCTACCTCTTAGGTAGGCTTTTAATCTACTGATACATCCCAGTTACCAACATCTGAAATGTTAAATATTCCTAGTATATACACTCAATATATTTGTATACATACCAATCAATGTAGGGAAATTGTTGATGTCCAGTTCAGAGGAAAAGGTATAGCCAAGAGTAACTGCTTAGCTGGGTTCCTTTCCTTAGCTATCTTTTTGGAATTTATTTCTCTGTTATATGTGTTCTGGTCAATTCACTTTGACTAATAGTCTAATGAATCAATAGTGGCATATCAATAAACTGTGGTTCAAATTTTGGGCCAGAGAAAACATCCTTGAAATTATTTTCACGGCTACCCAACTGTCCAAGTGTCCTCGTTCTTTATGCATTTGATTTTTTGTATCTACACAAATGTCACCTATTTTGAAAAGGATAAGTCTTAAGGGTAGGACTTAGACTCTAATTTGATTTCATATGCATTTCTCCAAGTGCCTAGCAGAGCGATCTGAATCTTGTATATATTAAAATTATCTCAAACTTTAAAAAAAGACAGAAATTTAAATAAATAATACTTTATTCATCACTAGGTTTTCTCTTATTATCTAAATTGGGTCAGTCTGGTGTTTGCTTCTCTCAAAGGACTGCAATCCTTTTGGCAATGGCCCTAACATGCACTGTTCTTAACATCCCTGATTATTTTTGTATTGTTTCCTGAAACCAGAGAGATGGGATTTGCCCTTATCAGGAGATCAGGTTTCGCTTGATTTTGGGTTGTTGAGATATTCAAATGACTCAGACTTGCAAAAGTCACACTTCACTTAGAATAATTCTAAGAGTTATGTTTTCTTTTAATAAATTCTGCGGGGATAGAATTATAGTAAATATTCAACTGAGAATCATTTCCACTGGGTTTACCAAATGCTAAGCTTTTTCTTACTCTGTTCATGAAGTTCTTTGGGTATGGGTGATTGTACTAACTCATTTGTTCTATCTATCCATCTGTCTCCCTAATATAAAGCAAGCATATCTATTTGTGATCCCACATATATATTTTGAAGAGCCAGTTTTTATGCTGATAAAAGCTGTTAATACAATGCCTGGAATATAGTAGGCACTTAATAAATGCCTGGTGATTGAGAGAATGAATGAATAATTTTTGTATTGTGACATTAAGTGAGAAATCAATCCTGCAACCAAAGCCAGAGCTTCAGAAATATGTGACTGAATTATAATATTAGACTTGTTACTGCCATAGATTTACATATCAACCTTTATTATGGCCTCATTTGAATATTTTTAATTTTAATCATTTTATGCTGCATGGAAAAAAGCAATACTTGCTTTCCCAGTGTGTGAGGATCTAAACAAATATTCTGTCTTATCTGTGGTCAGCACTTTTGATTTAGAATTATTTTGGGAAGAAGGAAATAACCACTTTATTTTTAATTTGATAAAGTACAAAACATCACTTAGACAATTAAATTGTATTAATATAGTTGTAACCAAATTTTCTAGACCTGGTAAGGATCATGATGTGCTTTGATTTGAAATATTATACTATAAATAACAAAGGCATTATTACCTGGAACCTTGACCTGGTAATCAAAATAAGTGATCATTATAGCAAATCCATAGGTATAGGGACTGATTCTACCAAAGCATATTGGCACCTCCTCTTAAATTTAGAATCTTAAACAGTTGCTAGAGAATGTAGTTTAATATTGGTTGGGGGCAAGGTCTCTCCTTTGTCCTGTTTCTGTCCCTTCACTCTCTTAACCTCGTCTATCTCTGTTTTTTCCCTCTATATCTCCTTTCACTTTTTGTCTCTTCTCTCTCTCACATTCTTCTCTCCTGTGTGTGTGTGTGTGTGTGTGTGTGTGTGTGTCTTTGTATCTCTCTCCTTTCACTCGTTTGTCTCTTTCTCTCTTACATATTCCTCTCTCCTGTCTCTCATTTTGCAACTTGCTGCTGAGCTCCTAGTAGCCCTTTCTACCTGAATTTGAACAATTCTTCTGACCCTTACTTCTTGTATGAATGCTTAGCCCTAGTTTCTTCACAAGTAGAAATTCTACACAAGTAGAAATAATATCTAAGACTCACAGCAGCATCAAATGAGATAATATGAGTTCTTTGCTAATTTTCAAGTTTTATGTAAATGTCAGTTAAATTTTTTAAAAGGACCTCAATTTACAATCATTTATTAAGTCCCTACAATTATTTTTTACAATTCAAAGAAAGGCAAGGCCATCCCTTCTCTCAAGGTGCTCATAGTCTAATATGCAAATTCACGCACACTCAAAATATATACAGGATAAATTGAGATTAGTCTCAGAGGTAAAAGACTTGAAATACAATGGGTATTCCAAAAAATTCAGTCTTAGATCATCACTACTCTATGTTGGTAGGATAAAAAAAAGTAATAAATCAGAAAAAAAAATCTAATGTAAAAGGGCTGATGAAATGTCCCACATGAAAAAGGATAGAGTCCCACCCAAAAAGGTATGATAATGTAAAATGGAAGACCCATACTCTACAATTAGGAGCATACCCAAAAATTCCTATTCTGTTCTATTAACTACATGATCAGAAGACAGATAATTAATAAGCTGCTTAAGAGAAACTGGGATAGATTTGAAAGATAATAGCCAGGGCCTTCCACTTGGTATGCCTTTTTCCCCTACCAAACAGTGTTTGAGTAAGAGAAACAATGCTATAAGGGGAGAAGAACTTGGCAGGACAAATGCTAAGTAGGAACTGAATTAAATCTGAGCTCACTCTCCTTAGGGACCAAAGTAGTATAGGGCAGATTGTGCCTCAAGTAGACATGATTGTAAGTTTATTGGCAAACATACTCAAGTGTATTTTATAGAAAATGCATATGCATATCCATAGACAGACATAGATGCACTTATGTTTGTTGAAGGGAGGTACACATAATATATCTGCATGTATACAAATACATATCTGTATACGTGTATATTATGGACAGATAGAATAAGCATTTATTAAGTACCTACTATGAGCTTGGCACCATGCTAAGCAATTTACTAATTTAATCTCAGCTGATCTTCACAGCAGCCCTATAAGGTAGGTGCTATTATTATCTTCATTTTACAGTTGAGGAAATTGAAGCAAACAAGATTGTGACTTATCCAGTGTCACTAGCGAGTTAATAAGTGTCTGAGGTCAGATTTGAACTCAGGAAGGTAAGTCTTTTTGACTCCAGGTCTGATGCTCTATTCACTGTGCCACCTAGCTGCCATATGTATACATGTATGTATGATACATGTATCTGTGTATGTATGTGATTGCATGTCTGTGTGAATTTATATATGTGTGTGTTGTTTGTATATATGCATATGTATACACACATTATCCTCTTTTTCAGCTACCTGTTAATAATTTGGGAGCCAATAAACTCAATTATTTCTCACATATTTTATACATCCTTCACTTTTTATATCTGCCTTTCAATATACCACATACATATGCATATGCACATACTCACACTTTCTTCCCTTTTTTTTTTACCAACCCTTCAGTAACCTTGGTTGTGGTCAGTATACACACACACATACACACATATATATGCATGCATATACATACACACAATCTCACTCACATTATTCTCCTTTTTTTCCACCTTTTATAGTTGTGGCTGTCATGTTGTTTGAGTCATGTCTGACCCTCTGTAATAACATTTAGTGTTTTCTTGGCAAAGATAATGAAATGATTTGCAATTTCCTACTCCAGTTCATTTTATACATAAGAACTGAGGCAAATAGGGTTAAGTGATTTGCCTGAGATCACACATCTAGTAAGTGTCTGAGGATAGATTTGAACTCACAAAAATAATTATTCCTGACTCCAGACCCAACACTCTATCCACTGCACCTACCTATTAAGAAACTGATTTGTGGACATGACTGTAAGTTTATTAGATAAAACAAACTAATGCATTTTCTAAAAACAAAACAAACTTATTTGCTGACTCAGAAAGACTGAAATAAATTACAAAATACAAAATAATTTAAAAGGTTATTTAAAGTACCATTGAAAAATTAAGGGAAGCTTATCAGCTCTCTTAAAAAAAAAAACACTAAAAATGAGCCATGAGAGGATAAAAAATTTATTTGGAAAAATGCAACAATAGTTATTTTTTTTCCTGCAATGTTCAAAGATCAATATTTATGGCAGGTTTTCCTTTTTCTCAGAAGTAATATTCTTTATTTTTTCTTGATAGCCTGAAGAGATAGGGATATAATATTGAAAAAATATTGCCAAAGAAATCTATAATAGATATATTGAAATTGAAGAATCTAATATTAAAGGTCTTTAAAAATTGCTCAATGAATTTGGAATGAGTTTCTATTTTCACATCTATTCTTCTTTCTGTACAAACCTCATGACTTAACATCAATTACGAAAATATGCCTACTATCAATAGTAAATATCTTCCATCTTCCTTTCCTGTCATCAGTGGTAGATGCTTTTACGATGGAAATTCCTATCCCAAAGCTGGTCCCTTCCCTTTCCCTCCCCTCATTGCAAGCCCAGGATCATATCTGTGGTTACAAAATTGGAGAAAGAAAAGTACGAACCCATTCCTCTGCTGCTAATTCCTCCCACCATTCCATTTCCATAGGAAACTATAATTTAGAGCTTGGGATCAGCAATCTGCTAGCAGGTTTCCTGACTGCTTCTTTTGTAATTCAATCTTATTAAACAATCTGTGAGGGTTGTTTTTACAAATGGGAAAACTGGAGCTTAAAGAGGTGAAAAAAAAAAAAATAAGTGACTAGTGTCCAAGGTCACAAAAAAAAATTGAATAGCAGAGCTGGGGTTTGAACCAAAGTCCCCTAATTCTGAAACCACTGCCGATTTCCACTGTATAGGACTGTCTCCCTGAAGCTGTGTTCTTTAACTACCCTCTTTTTTCTTAAATTTTCTTCTTTACCTAAAGGACAAGAAAGCAGAGGCCTCAGGGATTTGTTTTCTCTTCCTTGCCTTTCTTCTTTTCTGAAGAGAAAGAAGGGAACATTCTGGCTTCTCTTCTGTAACCAGTGGCATATTAATGAGTGGTCTTCAAGAAGACAAAGGATCAACAAAAAGTCTCTCTCTCTCTCTCTCTCTC